>NC_051074.1:8585094-8917594 GCF_004664715.2 Peromyscus leucopus
ATTACAGGTGTGTTTTGAATTTATGGTTGGTTCACAGACCTTGTTATGGGTAACACTCCTCTGGCTCGGCACACTTTCATTCGTTTTGTCCTTCAAGGCTCTAGATCGTGTTCTGTGGGCACTTCTGTTTTTGTTTTTATGTTTTTTTTAAGGTGATGTGTGTGTGTGCTGTGTGTGTGTTGTGTGTGTGTGTGTGTGTAGAGATTCTCTAGATCATCACATTGGAAGCTCGGAGTCACACGGTGTTAGAGGGCCTGCTAGACATTAGTCGTTTTGGACTATCATGCTGATTTTTTTTTCAGGTGGTACAAGTGTGTTAGCTGGTGGCCATCTGCAGAGCAATATAGATCGCTTCTTTTTACGCTCTACTCTGCTACTTTTAAAGGTGTGCTGATTTTCTGTGGCAATATAATAACCAACCGCATCCGTTATCACTCTTGTAGATCTTTAGCATGCTTCATCGTTGGTTCCTCTGCTGCAGCTTCGTCCAATGAAAGAATTTCTACAAGGTAATGTCCAAATAATCAACAATCCAGGGTGGAGGTTACAACTCCGATCAGCTTCCTTACGCTCTCACGCATGAGTCCTGAGGACAACTTTCTTCCTTCTCGATAATCATGTTTCCACGGAAGCTTTGTGGTTAACATGGAGAGTGTGATGTTCCTTAGTGAGCACCTTTCTTCTCCATGGACCTATTAGATCTAGGCAATGCACAGTTGACCTCAAACCCTAGGTTAACATGCTGGTCTCACCTGTACCTCGTGATTCCCCTGTCATCTTTAGAGGCTCGTGTCTTTTGCGTCTCATGTTGACTCACCCAGAGCAGGCTCCTGAGTGTTTCTAAATCACTAGTGGTATAGGAATTGATTTTCGCTTTTCACCTTGAGCGACAGGGTCACGTATGCTGTCTGGCTACTCTTCCTGAGCAAAATAAATTGACCGGAACTGCCTGGTATATTAGTACTACGTGCACGCACAGCACTGCCACGTTCCTGGTGGGGTTTTTAGAAATGAACATGTAAATTAACCGATGTATTCCAGTGTAGTTTTATGGAACAATAATGTCTCTCTGAGCTGGTAGGAGAATTGCTGAGAGAGCTATCCATTCTCAGAGGCCTGAGAGACAGATGATGGTTCCTTTCGCCTGGCCTGGTTTAGAGGCAAAGGCATGGCACCTGAATAAGCAGGGTAGGAATCACGATAAATGAGGCACACCATGGATTAAGACTCCAAAGACTCCTATGAAGCACAAATTTCTTCAGCTATTTTCATAAATGAAGGAAAAAAACAGACAGTTTGTCAAACAATCTGGCACAGCACTTAAATTCATTGCATCTTCTCACTCACATAGTTTCACTTGAGTGTTAGGCCCTGTGTAAATGTGTTGTCTCCGCACACGTTTCTACCTTCTCACCCTAGGTCTAAGCAGTGGGAGCAGGGTCTGAGAGATTGCCTTCTCCCTCACTCCCTGCATCTTTGTGGCTGATCTTCATTTGCTTGCTAGGAATAAATTATAATTAAATTATAAAAAAGAAAAATGATAGTCAAAGACGATTCTCTCGTCGCGATATGCGGTACATCGCAGGATGGTGAGCCTTCAATACTCATCTCTATTCATAGTCAAGGAGTCACCGTGTGGTTTCTTGTAGCATGAAACCCTCCTCAGCCCATTTTTAAAGTTGAGAACAGGATCCTCCCCCATCTAGCATCGCCAGTGTGTAATTTAGGTTGAGCCTTTTTCAAGTGCTTTTCAATTGTGAATGGTCAGTGGAGAGACTCTTTCCCAACTTACACCTGAGGCTACCGTCACTCTCTCTTGCCTACCGCATTTGACGCAAGTTAATGCCCAAAAAAAAACAAAACCGGAGAAACTAAACTTGGTCTCGAACGAATTTTCAGATACCCTCAAGCATGTTCGCTTCCATCCTGCCATCCCCATTCCCCAGGTTGCTAGACTCGTTTAGAGTAGGGCACCGAGAGTCGCACGCTCGTCGACATCATTCTCATCAGCACTCCTGCGGCCCAGCAGAGACCTTCTTTTGCCTATTCCTTCTATCTATTTGTAAGTATCGAACACGTCCAAGGACATTTTTTCCCAGTGTTCATATTTAGTCAACCTTACGCAGCGTCTTCGGCGCTGCGTGCTGTGGATGCAGGCTCACTGAGGTACAGCTGAGCACCTCACTCCAGACCCCAACATTCTGAAACCATGGGGTCTGCGAAGGTGCTATGGAACTCTCTGGAAAAGTGTATGTTACACGTTTCGTGAGAGAAGATTGATCTTTGGCGCTCCAGCTCCTCGCAGTCTGAGAGCCAACCCGACCACTAGTTCCCAGAACTCAGTCAAGTGATAGGGAACGCCGAGTCTCTGCTCAGGGCTCTCAGGTGCTCTCTCTCTAGGCCGATGCGGCTCACGGTCACCTCCAAAAGGCACCGCACCTTGCTCCACCAGGCTCAGACCTGCCCTTGGCCTGTTACTGTGGTACCAATACAGCTAGGAACAACGTCGCAGTGGATTTTCACACGGGACGTGGAACTCCTACTTCCTTGTGTTATCACAGGTGTTCTGCCACTTGAGAAAAGTCGAGATCCAGCTCAGGAGATGGTGGAGCGGTCGGAGGGGGGAGTCGGTATATTTGTCTCCAGCCAGGTTGCTATCGCCTACCGTCCGGTCCTCGGTAGACCTGCTTGCCACGGGTGCTACTTGCCCGCTTCCCGCACACGACGATGTGACTCCCCGTGAGCAACATTTCCACGTGGACATGCCAACTGTGACTAACACATCCGCCGGCGCAACTGCCGCAGCCGGTTTGGCAAATAACTTCTCCGTCACACCGTTAGCTGACACCACACGCCATCGCGCGCCACTCTTTTTCACGTTGGACAGGGACACCATACACACTTGCTGGAAGTCATCGGCGGATTGCTCTGGCCCACTCTCTGAGGGCCGACTGCCAACAGCTTGGTTGTGTCCCAACTCGACAGAAGGAAAAAAAGCTGTGGGGACCCAGTGACCGGCCACATCTCACAGACCCGCCCCAGGAGCTGGATCTTGCAGGCGATCCACGCTGTTCCTCCTTCGATAGTTTAATGTCAAGTATCTGTTCGGGTTGGTTTCGCTTGTGACTGTGCGGGCCAGGGTCTCAGCCCCTGGGAACTGCGGTGGTCCTGCGCCACCACCGCCCGCAGCCTTTCCTACTAGAAGAGTTGGTGAGCTTCAGCTTTCTTCATAAATCTACGACATCCCAACCGGACACAGTTCTGAAGAGAGATCTATCGCCGCCTCAGAGAAGAAATTGAGGGCAAGGTGGGGGTTAACCAAACTGTAAGTAGTAGATTACCGATAGTGATTCCCAGTTCAATGCCGTTAAACGCTCGAACGACTTTGGGGTGTTATAGTTCTCTTAGGTTTTGCCACCTGAGGTTCAAGTGCTAAGAATGCAAGCCACGCTCTGCTCTAGCCCGCAGGGCAGTCCACCGCACCTCCTTGGGTGGGCACGTCTTTCTGGGGGAAATGGAGTGGATTCGGCATTTCCGCCCAACACTACCTAGAAATAGGACTAGAAAGACTTGCGCCGTGATTCGGAGTTTGTGGCGAAGGCCCCAACACGGGCTTTCCCTTCAGAAGCAAAAAGGCGGTCAACTAGTCGTTGTGTTCTCGGGCTCCTCACAGGAGCGTTCGTGCCTCAGTGGACTCCGGGAATGACGGGGCCCCGATCCTCGCACCGACGTGGTTACACCTGGGTGCACAACAGGGCGGCGATAGTTTCGCCACATATCGGGGCCGCGTTCTGCTTTTCTCTTCCTAGACTTGGTTTCTTTTTCTCTGCCGACCCTGGGTCATCAAGCATTTCTGTTCACCGCTGCCGAACACACTCCCAGCTCTCAGCATCTCCCCTGTCCCCCTCCTGCCAGCCTGACCTGCCCTGTCCCAACATGGTGTCTCAGCTCCTAACGTCCGTCGACTTGCCCTACTGCCTTTCCCCGGACACTACACCAGGCTCTGTCCATGATTATAGAGAAACTTCACACAGACTAGGAATATACGCTCTGGGACCAACGGAAACTCAGAAACGAGGAGACAGGATAAAACGCTGCGAAGCTAAAGTCAACCCCTAGCTCGAGACGAAGTAACATAAATAACTGCCACAAGATCCTCCTTGTGCTATGGTTTGTAACAAAAAAGATAAAAAACACAAAACAATAACAGCGACATTTCATACACAGTGCGAAATTAGTTCCGACATTTGCAGTCGTGAAAGGCTCTTTCGTTAATATGCAATTGGGGGTGGTTTCTCTCGATTGTTTTGGCTTACCGCACTGCACAGCCAAATTGCATGCAAAAGGCTAGTTTTCACTTAGGAGTCATCGTGGGAATTTGGCCTCCTCGTGAACACATCGAAATACACCATATGCAATTTCATCATACACCTGTGCTGCAATATCGCAAAAGAACGGAATAGTAAGGTGTAGAAAAAAACGAAGTAATGCCCAGTCCCTAAGATAACGGTCCAACCGTTTAGGAACAATACAGTTATGCAGCATTACCCTTGGCAAAATATATAAGGTGTCTGTAATGTTTGGAGTACAGCGAGCTTGTAACCTTATCCCAGCGCTCGTGAGAAAGTATGAGAGGCAGGCAAGGATGCAGGAATCAAGGTCACTCTTAGCTTAACATGTGAAAGGTAGTATGACAACGCCTGGAACAGAATGGGGCGGGGAGGAGTGGTGTGTGTGCGCGGCCAGCTGTAACACACTGAACGAGGGGGTTAACCGTAGAAATACAAATAACTCAAAAAACGAAAAAAGTCATTTTTTTTCCCCTAGTTCCAACTCCATCATTGTTTTTGGCTTTTTTGTTGTTGGGAATTGTTAAGTCAGTCTGTTCACGTTCCTCCCGTTTTTTGGTGGAATTATGATATTCCACTTGTGGCCTTATCGAACGTGGCACCTGGGTTTCAGGCCAGGACAAAAGGCTGTGTGTGGGTGGCCTGTTAGCGACACCCCAAAGTGCCAATACACTACGGCCTCAGTTTTAATTTTTCCTCTCTGAGTGGCATATTACGCTCGAGTGTCCAGAACACCCGACAGTGGGCTGTGGCAGTCTCAGATTCAAGTGTTCCTCTCTTCACCCCATCCCCCCCTACGCCTAAAATTATCCTGCGCGCCATGGGGGTCATGGGCTTCCTCTCCTACGGACCTGCCCTTCTCAGCCCCCCTTATAAACCCCTGCCCATTTCGAAGCTTAGCAGCACGACTCTTCCGGCGGTATTTTTCTGTTGGTTTGTCTCCCTCTTTCGCCCATGAGTGCTCTTGACCTTATATCTCCCTTTTCTCTCGTGTATATCTATGCAACCCCCAACACCAGGCCAGCTGCCGGCCGGCGCGGCCGCGTTCATTTACTAATCCACTATTTTCCTCTCTGTGCTCCGAGGACTCTTCTCCACAAGTGCCTCCGGCTGTACGCTCGCCTCCGCTCAAACCTCCCGGCGGCGGCGGGGCATAAATGAGAGAGCCAAAGGAGCCTACACTAGAGTCACCCCTCCAGCTATACACCCTGCTCTTGCTGCTTGATTTCACCTCTCCATTCGGCCTAAAAGTATATATTGACAGCATTTTGCTTCTGCTGGCTGTGCTCTGCCATCCATTGCACATGTTGACGCTCAAATTCTAGACGAAAGTTGCCTCCTGGCCGGAAATCTTCTCCCTTCCCGTTCGTACGTCCCTGAAGCTCTCGCTGTATCCCCGGGGCACCTCACGCGTGTTCAGTCCGTACTCCTGTTCTCCAGGAGCCTGCGGACAAGAACCTCGTCATCATCCCGCTCGGCCAAAAAGAAGATGAGCACGACCGGGAAAACAGCGAGTCATACGTGGGTAGAGAGTTAAATACGTCACTCCCCTCGCAGTCCAGGCCTCGTCTTCCTGATCTATCTCCTAGGTTGAGTGTCACCCTGGAGGCTGCCGCTGCTTCGACTCTTTGCTGGTGAGCCTGCTTCTTTACATTGTGAAAAGTCACGAAAGGGTGTTGAGGCATGCCTGCCTTCTGTTCGACGCGCCCTTTCCGGCTGTCCCGCATCCCGTAGAAAGGGCAATAACCGTCACTCTCCCTCGGCACTGTGATATTGGGACCCTATTGGTAATCTGGTCAAAGTTCTCAGACCAACCTTGCCTTGAGGATGCCTCCCAAATGTGAATCTTGGCGCACTTGTGGCCAGTGGCTGGAGGGCAAGGTCTTCGTACATCTCATCCCCTCTCTCCACTTCGCGCTCGCACCTCTGCTCAACACGCAGACTGGCAGCTCCCCCCGGGCGCTTTCCCTCCATATTCCCGCTACAATCGAGGACACAATGGGAACCATTCTGCCTGTCCCTGTGTGATGTCTCCCTAGGCGGGCCAATCTCCGTGGCACACACTACTACCTGCACCACTCGGAGATATGTTCCAGTTCATCTCGTGGCGGAGCTTTCTGGAAAGTCCTAGTCCCCGGGTTGTAATTTGGATTCTCGCTTTGTGCACCCTTGTCCCTTCTCTTTGTTGTCCTCCAGCTCCCCCCTTTTCGAATTGGATCCCTTCCCCTCTGGAGCGAGTCGGCCTGTGCAAATTTTCTCTCGTTTTTCCTCCACAATGCCTCGGACTTAGCACAAGGGAACTATAAGTAGAGAGAAACTTAAAGAAGCTCGGGAACAAATGTTTCATTGCCACTATATCGCGCTTAGAACTCATGTAGTATCCCTAAGGCATAACCAGCCGGCTCGAGAATCCTAGGACACACGCCACAAGTGTCTCTCCATAAAAGTTGTGCTGTTGCCTGCACATACAAGTATCAGTATCAAGAAGCTTCTTGCCAAACTGTCACTCGACAGCAAATTGGATGCGCAATACAGAATCTCCAGTCGGCAATAAGAGGAACTTACTAATAGCGAACTCGCCGCTTCTGCGCCCGGTCACTGTGCCGCGCTTTCACGAGTACTTGAGCCTCCTCTCCGTGAGCCCTTCGTTGAGGTGCGCTCATCGTCATCGGATATCTCACTCAGGAAGGGTCCACCTCTCCAGTCGTCCGCCCAGGTCAGTGACTTTTTCCATATACACGTCTCTCTTCTCTCTTCTTAGCTTGTCCTTTTCAGAAGAACAGTGGGGTGCTCTGTCTCTGTGTAGAAGAACGAGTGTGATGTCGCTGGGTCACCCTCAGCTGGAAAAATCTGTCAGAACACGTAAGCTCATGAGTCCTTGACTCAGCTAGGTAGCGACATTAGAGACTCTGAGTCTCCTTGATCTGCGACTCAAGTCGCTAAGGATTTAAAAGCATTGCGCACTGCGATTCTAGGCCGAGGCACAAGCACGAGGTGCTGGTGTTCAATTGCATTCCACTAGTCTTAAAAGACAAACCATGCGCATTATCGAGGTCCATTTGAGGTAGTTCTTTGGACTCTCTGTCGCCTGCGGAGCAAAGAAATGATTGTTACAAAATATAATTCGTCGATGAACCATCATACGCTCTTTATCTCACTACGCGCATTTGTAAATTCAGATAGATATGTCCAGTTATAAGAGACGCGTTAGCTCAAAATCTGTATACAAAAGTTTATACCCTTATAAAAGTATAATAATATAAAAAGCTGCGACGGAGAGCTGAGAGTTGAAGGCAAGACGAGAAAACTCTGCCCCACCTATCCACATAGCATGGTGCACGCACACTGCGCCATTTAGAGTGGTAATGCACTATAAGGCATGCTTGAGTGTAGAACAAACCAGAAGGCAAGTAGGATGTCTCGCTCGCAGAAGATTTGAGAGAGATGAGACACAACCTGCAGACTAGATACCACGCCTGCACTACATAGTAAGGGCCGAGCTAGCAGAATAGGACCCAGGGCATGAGTGAGATGTAGAGAAACCCTGTCTCAATAAAACACAACAATACACACAAAATGAAATATTGAGGAGAGCTCTAAAGCTGCAGGCATAGGACTGCAGGTCGGTTCGCTCTGCTTCTAGGAGAGTATAGAGTGCATGGGTGTTCTCTAAGTCCGAGGCCAGCGTAGCTGCTCGCAAAAGTGAGTAACCGCAGTCCACGCAAGATAGCACAAAGAGACATCCACAAGTGCACTCAAAAAAACTATATAACAAAGAAAACCAAGAAAGAAATGTATCACCACAAACGCGTTGATAACGCTTTTAAGTAAACAGTGCCTCTCTACGATAAGCAGTAAGTTCTCACACTCTTCACCTCTACTCGAGACCCAAACTCATCACTCAACATTAACGCTTCGGAGTGTCAAATCTGTTTCAGAAAATAGATTGTTTTTAATAGACTAGTTATGGGAACCACACTATTATTTTGACATCTACACTCAGATACTGGCTGACGACTCATCATGTGGACTAGCTTAGCCAACCTTTTATCGATACGTACGTAAAGCTCACTGATACAGTAAGCATAGAGTAACAGTAAACGCCATGTGTTGAGCACAGCGCTGCCGACAAGACGCGAGTACCATAGTCATGTGTTGAGACTAAGATATCCACTATGAGCAGTTAGAAACCAACTAGAGGATGCACAGCTCGGCAGCTTCGCTCAAATATCTGTGTCACGGCTCTATCTGAGCATACTGCGTTCATAACCCTCGCCCCATGCATGGTTAGCAACTGGCGTCAGCCAATTGGCGAGACATATACCGCCTTTTCTCAGAGTATAAGTAAGGAAAGAACTCAGGCTCCAGATCTCAGCGCAGGAGAGACATTTGCATACCTTAGATATGAGAATGTTAAAGAAAATGTGTAGTTGGATGATCCCTACAATGTGTGTGCCTTACGAACAGTAAAAATGTAAGATAAGCAACAGCATATGTTTGATAGATAAGGGTATTTTTGAATAAATACAGTTTATATAAATTCACTAAGGTTATAAAGGCCTACTCAGAATAACAAAGCACGACTGCACCACAGTGTCTATTATAGGGTCATGGAACCCAACAGATAGCCTGCAACATAAGTAACCATCGCTATGAAGAGACAAGCTCTCCCAGAAGCCTAAATTAACGTATGAAACGGCATACTGCAAGAAAACGGATGTGCGAGACCTTCTATAAATACTTATTATACCTAAAGAGTATATAGGAGGTAGTTCGTTTTATTAATAAGGTAAATAAAGGTAGTCTTATAACAATTGAGTGAGATATATTTATATGCAAATGAGTTTGTATAAGCATGAGACCAAGTTCTACTTTGCTGCAAAATATATGTGTTAAGCTGAGAGTATCGCTATGAAAGTATTTGGCCAAGCCTGTATTTATATTCTTTGAATCACGTTATGTCAATTGGCAGGTTCTTTTGGGGGGGGTGGTCAATGACAGGGTTTCTTCTGTGTAACGCCTGGCTGACCTGGAACTCAAGAGACTGCCTGCCTCTGGCCTCTGGAGTGCTGAGATTAGAGAGGAGTAAACGTGTGATATGCGACTGGTTTCGCTGAACCACTCTTGTGGTTGCCTGCGCGTAATTGAACTCAGGACACTGCTGGAGAAGAGCCAGACACGTGCATGTCTTAAGTCAGGTCTTTTATTGTGCTGACTAATAGAAACCCAGTACTGATGGCCAATCGGCTACAACCAGTCTTCTAACTAAAGACGCATACATACCATCTATATTAGAACATGAGATGTTGAAGAGTTCGTGGGTCTTGTACTCTACGGTTGCAGATGGTTTCAATGATGTTATCCAGGTCCAATTCATGTGAGAGTGGAAATGCGCACTGGGGACGATGGAAGCTGCGGTGCAGCAGGGCTGACGATGGATGCTGGCTGGAGAAGGAGCTGAGGAAGCTTACAGTCGTGAGATTACGCTGAAGACAGGTCCTCAGGCACCGTGTGAGTAAGGAAAGAAACGAGGGAGGAACACAACTTCGGTGCTCTTTGGACTATCGGGCTTTTGAGCCTCAAAGCCCACTCAACAGCTCGATCGAGGGTGGCTATCCTCTTCGCAGCAGCAAATAGCCACAGCAGCAAATACTCCCTCAACGCACACAACCGCCGCCCAACACAGTGTCCTACAGACTCACTTCCTGTGCGCCCAACTACCACCAATGCGCGAGTCGCACAACTATCATAGGCCACTCCTCAATATTGAGTGTCTGATGTTGGATGGGGCGGTCTCATCGTGCAGTCAGGAATCACCTTCAATATACAAAGCTCAGTCATATCAGCTATCTAATCACAGTGAAAGTAGTAAGACGCTGTGCGAGTCGCGTCAGGTGTTAGTGGGGTCAACTGTAGATGGTGAGCTGAGCGTTGCAGTGGAACAATAGCTACCTGGAGCGCAACGAAACTGACGTCCAGGCCACCGTCTATACAGGTAGCCTCAATCTCTCCTGTCTCAGTAGCTGTCGCAAGGCAAGCTTTCTTGTGTTTAGTCCATGCAAGGGGTGTTCTGGTAAGACTGTTCATTGGATCGTTTTAGGTCACTAGTTTTGGTTATATCCCTTCCAACAGGGGAGAATCGTGTGGAGAGGGACGAATGTAGAGTCCGCACTCGACCAACTTGTTTGCACACATATCTCGCCATATCCTTGGCTTCTAACGGCCTACAAGAAAAAAATAATTAAGGGACTATACAGAGAGAGCTTCACACCTAGAGATGCAAACTAACAGACAGGACTGCTGAGAAGCACGAGATAAATAGTATTTGTAGATGATACAATTGTCTGTCAGGAGTCCTGCTCCCCACCCCGTCACCAAGATGAGTGCTATTCAGAATCAGAAGGCCCCGTGAGCAAACTATGATGCAGCTCAGCTCTTCCCGAGGGCAGAGTCCAACACGTTCTCACACACACAAGAAATAGCCAACTTCTCCCTATTGTGAGCCAGAAAGACGCCAGCCACAGAAACGAAGACCAGGGCTAGCTGGAGAGACAGCTCAGCCAGTAAAATGCTTGCCTTGCTAGCTTGAAATCCTGAGTTCAGATCCCCAGAACTTACATTAAAAAAAAAAAGCACCACACCACACACACACACACACACACACACACACACACACACACGCACACGCACACGCACACGCACACGCACACACCAAGCACGTGGTGTGCATGTGCCTGTTATCTTAGCGCTTGGGACAGGGGCAGGCAGATCTCTAGGGATTGCCAGCCTAGCCTATTTGGTGAACCCAAGGCCAGTAAGAGACCCTCTCTCCAAAGAAAGGTGGGCGTTGCCTGAGGAAAGACTCCTGAGGTTCTCCTCTGACTCATACACATACACACGCAAGTGCACAAAACAGTACAACAGTACAAAAGAAAAATTAGAACTACCTTGTACATGCCTAATAAATATGGTAGATGTCTATACAGAGAAGTCTTAGCTGGTGAGAACAGCGGAACGTGGCTTTGAGTGAGTGGTTAGCGCTGCTGACAACGGGGATGTCTGGAAACGCATCGCTGAGTGTGCCATTTCTTTACCCAGTCACGTATGTGACCATTTCACAGCTGCGAGACTCTACTCAGATAGCTGTGTCAGCTGGGAAAACACAAGTACCAAAATTTAGACAGAGAAGAAAGGAGGGGTCTTCAGCTGCTTCAGGGACACTGTATAAAACATCTGGGTGTGCCGGGGCGGCGGTGGCACACGCCTTTAATCCCAGCACTCGGGAGGCAGAGACAGGCCGATCTCTGTCAGTTCGAGGCCAGCCTGGTCTACAGAGTGAGTTCCAGGAAAGGCGCAAAGCTACACACAGAAACCCTGTCTTGAAACCTGACCCTCCCCCCCCAAAAAAACAAACAAACAAACAAAACATCTGGGTGTGTATTGGGAATCACGTGGAAAATGAGTGGTGTGAGCCATGGAGCCCTCAAGAGCAAGCTAATACTTGTCACGTGCATGTATAAGGTGGAGGGGCAGTGCAGCCTCCTGGGTAGAAAGGGCAGCATTATTCCCAGGAGCATGAGCTCGTGCTCAGCAGACTGAATGGTGAGCATCAGGGAGGGCAAAAAGCCAGAGCCTGTGAGTTGGGTGTCCTCCCCCTAGACATTTCCTAGTTCTTACCTCAGCTTTTCCTCATGAGTGGGCCACTGTGTGCTCTATCAGAGCTCACCGCCCCTTGCAGAATTAGCCCCACACTGTAGCTTCCCTACAACTCTCCAGTGTCCATTCTGCAGCAGCCAACAAGTACACCCTCAGAGCATCCTGAAAAGCAGAAGCAGGCAGCCCCCCCACCCACTGATCCAGCAGGACTCAGGGCTTATTAAGGCCCTGAGAATCCACGGACCTGTTCAGTGTACAGAGTTCTGGTGATTGTCAGAGCCCAGCTGGGAGGGATCTGGGTCCACTCCCGCCCTTGGCTCTGACACAGCAAGGACCCAATCTTTTTCCCAGATGCTCACCACCCTACTCTGGAGTCTGCTCCTTCAGCAGATGCCACACAAGGAGCATGTTCCTCCAAGAACAATAGCGACTACATGGAGTTAAGTCTCAAACAGTCTCCGGTAGCTGCCTGTGACCACTGGGACAAATTTAGTGGAGACAGAAGGATGCTGGCTTCATAGCGGGGGGTGGGGGGGAGCTGTGCACCTCTCTTTATAGCAGGCCGCCTTCTGGAGCTGACTGCCTTTGAATGTTTAAGTGTTAATGTTGCAGACAGTGGTAAGGGTGGGTGTGTTGAATGCAGGAGCATGTGACCTCACTCTAGGGGCTGAAACACCCAATTCATAAAAAGTGAGGTCATAATGCAACAAGAGACTCTCGGACGATCAAGCTGCCCTGCGTGCTTTGCATGGAGGAAGATTCCCCAGACACAGAAAGGCCAGAGTCTGAGTGTGACCCATCCTGAGCCTGGCTCCCTCAGCTCACTGGTGGCTGATCTTGCCTCAGCTGGCTTGAGCTTCTTAAGCGTATGGAATTGGCCCTGTCTTGGTGAAATCGGTGATCGAAGAACTTGAAAACGGGTTCCCCACGAAGGAGGGACAATCTCAGTCCATTCCTTCAGTCGAGTGTCCTCGACTCTCAGAATCCCCTCGCTCTACATGGCAACCCCTCCCCCATGTGTGCCCTCCCAGGCAGACCTGCTCAGCGCCTTAGACATCCCTGCCTCCTTCTGCCCTGTGGCCCTTGCTCTACGCCAGTATGCCCTGCTGAAGAGCATACCTGTGCTGACCAGGGGCCCAGTAAGTGGTGCTTGCAGGTGCTTCTGGGTGTATGTACAGCCTCGGGGAGCTGGTCTGTCAGACAGTGTTCACAGGAGGCCCCTGAATATGCAGAAGGGATGATGCTGCTTTGGTGTAGATGGGGTATGGAAAGATCTGCTAAGGGGAATGAACCATTTTTGTCTCACACCCTATCCATTCACCTGCACAAGTCCCATGAGCTTCAGGGAGGAGAAGGGTCCTCCCTCTGAGGACCTGGGTTTCCCAGCCATGCCAGCCTTTACCTCCCCCTCTCCTCCACCCCCCCCACTTTCTCCTGCACCCCTTGTTGAAGGGCCCTACAGAAAGCCAGGATGTAGGGACTTTTCAGGCTCTGGCACCTGTCCCACTCCATGGCCAGGTCACTGTCTTGGATGAACTCAGCCCTGTGGTGTGGCTTGAGGGCACGGAGTTCCAGTCCCTCTGCAGCTCAGGGGCCCACCTGCACCGACTGGCCTTGTCAAAACCGCTGAGGCCATCAAACAGAAAGGAGGCTGGAAAAGGCATCGTCATGGTTTTCTACTTTCAGGCTGTGGCCTCAACAGAAACAAAACCCGGGTGTCCCTCGCTGTGCCAGGATGCCCTGCCTCACAGAACAGACAGTCCTTGGGAAGCATGGAGGAGCTGAGCCTGTTGCTCTCATCCCAGCCTCCCTTGGGCTCCCACTGGCCTTGTGACTGAGTGTCACCTCCCAACTAGGAGCTGAGGGCCTGTAAAAACACTCAGATCCCTGAGCCACACTCCTGCAGGAGCAGAGAGTGCTACAACCTCCAGCCTGCTTTTTGCTTTGTGGTGAGGGGGTTGTGGGGGTCTGTTTGGAATACTGGGAGGTAAGATCTCAATTTTGACAGTCCTCCAAGGACAAAGGTTTTTCGAAAACAAAATATAACCATGGTTCTGAGTTGCTCTGCCAGAGAGCTGGGGCACCCAGGATCGGATTTCCCAAACCAGGTGTGTCCCTGCAGGATGGACTGCTCAGGCAAAGACACCAGCCAGCCAGTGAATGTCAGGCTTTCACGGGAAGCAGGCAACTTCCAACACTGGTCCTTCCAGCTAGGAATGAGAGGGGTATAGACATTCCTTTCGTGTTCTTTCTCCTTTGCTCTGCTAATTCTAGAAACTTGAGCAAGCTTGGAGTTGCTGAGTCTCCACTCTATAGGATTTCTTTGCTTGTTAAGCTGGGTTGTGGGGCTGAATTTGCAAACCGGGACCTCATATGTGCTAGGCAAGTGACCCCCTCCCCGCCCAGCTGAGCTATACCTCAGCCTCCACTGTCTGCTGTGCTCACTGGAGCAGTGTTGGAAGTGCCTAGGAGAGGTCTGGGGGTCACTGACTCCTGCTTTATTGTCTGGACTGCGTGGCAGCTCTGACCCTTTCCTCCTGTGGAAATGCCCTGTGAATAGAATGTACTCCTGTGTTTTAGGAATACAGGTCTGCATACATAGGGGAATCCATATAGGGTCTGCACATAAATCCATATAGAGTGGGGATCTGTGCACACAGTCTGAGCTGTGCACAATGGAGATCCATGTTCACAGTGAGTGCTGTGTACAGTGGGGATCCATTCATACACTAGGAGCTACACAAAGACAAGGATCTGTGTGCATAATGGGAGCTGCGCACACATAGGAATCTGTGCACTTGGGGATTCACACACATGGAAATCAATGCACACAGTGAGACACACAAGAGGATCCATACACAAGTGTGCACACAAGAGGATCCATACACAAGTGTGCACACAAGAGGATCCATACACAAGTGTGCACACAAGAGGATCCATACACACAGCGGGAGCTATGTACACACAGGATGTGTGCACACATTGGGAGCTGTGTGCACACATAGGACTCCATGCTCATGCAGGGAGTTCTGTGCACACAGAGTTCTACGCACGCAAAGATCCATGCGCACAGGGCATCCACACACAGGGTGGGTGCTTTGCGCTCAGTGGGATCAGCAGAGCCCCAGGGTCACATACCGGCTCTTTTTTTTCCATTTGACTCACTTCTAAAATTCTCTGCTGATTTAAAATCCACTCCTGCTTGCTTCTGCAGCTGTGGGTCCCTGGGGAGCCAGGCTGGCTTACTTGACATTAAACAGGAAAAATCAGGAGAGAAAAGACAGAATGGGAAGGGAGGGAGGAGAAAGGACGCAGAGCTATATGCACCCCGAGACAGAGACTGCCCTGTGGTTTTCAGCACTCCTCGGCCCCTAATTCCAGCAGAGCCAGAAGGTGTGGGATTTTGAAGACATATCAGGGAAAACATTTAGCACTTGAGACAAAGAATTTTCTAGAGGCCTGGCTGGGAAAGAGCCCTAAGCCCATGGAGGGAGCTGGATAAGATATATTCCTGGCTCCGTGGGCATTTGAGTGGGCCCAGGGGGTAGGGTAGGGGGGGGACATGGATTCTCCGCCTTGCCTTTCGAGGCAGTAGGCTGAGGGGCTTGTTCTTTTGAGGGCTTGTTCTTTCTGCCTTCCCAGCTGTGAGATGCACATAACTGCGGCTGTTCTTCCCCTTTGCCTCTGCAGGACTCCAGTGATTGACGGCTGATAAGGCTGGCAGCTCTGTTTTCAGTCTGTCTCACCCAGCACTAACTGCCTTCAGCCCCTCCCTCCACCACCCTGCTTATCTGACCCCCTCCCAGCCACTTCCCTCCTCTCAGGAGTCTTAGGGTGAAGCTGGGCAGCCTAGCTCCTCTCTAGAAGGAAGGTACTGTGTATACTCACAGTGCTTGGGAAAGATGTAGGGCCTTGCCTTCATCTGTCACCTATGTATCCTCACCACTGCCCCGGGGTCCTGCTACCCAGGGCCCCCTTTAGGTCTCCTTGTTTCCTACTGCTTAAGTGAGATCTTGTGCCCCTCCTCCAGACAGAGGGGTGGGAGGTTCCACGCAGCCCAGGGGCACCCCTGCACATTACCTGGTATCCATACTGACCTTCGAAGCAGGTTTCTAAAACTGCCCTCCCTAGCCATGCTAAGGATGCTGAGCATTAAGTTCAAAACAAGATGCTAGGCCTGGAATGACTCATGAGCAGACTTAACAGTTGCGGTTCTATTGCTCAGGCCCCAGGACAAAGCTGGGGGCAGGGGATGGACAGTTCCTTCTGTCTGTTGGGTGCTGGGATATATGACTGAGGCTAAGGTAATAGAAATGTCCTCTGATAAGAAGGCCCCTTCCCCCAGTGCTAGCAAAGTGAAAAGCAGTGTGCTCTCTGCAGACAGCTCAGTCCTCCCTGAGGAAGAGCCCCATGTCTGAGCTGCTCATACTAGCACATCTTCCTCCCCACCCATCATTTAGCAAGTCCGTCTAGCTTCCCGGGACAGCAGGGGTGAAGCCAAAGAGAGGCTCGGAGCTTGTCTGTAGGGGCCATGTACCATGCAGATGGGCTTAGAAGCACATCTTCCCTGGGGACCACATTTCCTTACTCTTTGCTCCTGGAAGTCTGCAGATCCTGCCCAAATCATGCAGATAGAGGGGCAGAGGCTAAGCCATTAGAGCCAGACTGTGCCCTCTCTCTCCAGGTCTCCATGGCCTGGTCTTCAGGGCAGTGCCCGCTTCCTGCCTCATATCATGGGTTCTGTGTCCTGGGATATGGCAGGGCTCCATGGAGTCAGGAGCCCAGCTCCCCTGGCTATGGCCACTTCCAGGGATTTACATGGTACTCCACCACACCCCAGACCATTGCTAGCTCACTTGGCCTGTTCCCTGCAGTGAATGGAGGAGGATGAAGATATGGCCTCTGGAGCATTAGAGACACCCCAGTCTTGGTTGGAGATTGGTACTTATGACTGTGCCACTCACCACCTCCCAGTGCTTTGAGCTTCACCTGCTTGCACATTGTGTAGGCATCTAGGTCTGTGTACTGTGCCTCCCCGCCATCTTTGGGATTTAGTACCAGTTGAGAGTCCATCAGCATTATCGAGAATGGTGCTGTGGACTCACTGCTGGGGTCCTTGGGAATCCAGCAAGCCACACAGTGAACCCCAGTGAGTGCTGGGGGGGGCTTCCTGGGATTGTGTCATGGGGGGGGTGATCTGTGGCTCTTAAAACCGCACTTGGGGTTTCAGCCTAGAGGTCACATCATTGGAGGTTTCCCCATGAAGACAAACATGCAGTGAGCTTCATCCTAACCTGACAGAATGGTCCCCACGTGTTAATTCCTGTGCAGACGGTGGCTTAGCGCTTCCCAGGGCTGATTGTGTCTTCGACCACACAATACCCTAAACTCCAGGTAGACTATTTAAGGAGAAAGTGTTTTCTTTCCAAAACCTTCAAATATGTTAAAATGCCGTCCGTGGTTCTCTCTTCACAGTACAAGGCTTGCAGGAGAATTCCAATTCTCAGAAGCTGTAGGAGTGCAAGTGATGAGGACCTGCCTGCCTGCGGCTGTGCTGTTCTCTCTTCCCATCATGAGCTCACCCTATCCTGCACCCCAAACATGCTTCTGGGCTCTCTTCTGGTTGTCAGGGTGTGAGGTGTCTGGGAGACTCTGTCCTAATGTGGTGAACATTTGGTCAGTGGGACAATGACTATGAGATGGAGAATGAGGGGATGGGCAGGGAAGGGGAAATAGGGATGCGAGGTGGGAAGAGGTGAGTGTTTGTGCTCCGATGCCAGAAAGAACAGTCACACAGAAATCCTTAGTGCTGTTTCTACAGCCTCACCCCATCTTAGGGAGGTTTCTATTGCTGTGAAGAGACATCTTGACTGGCAACTCTTATAAAGGAAAACATGTAATTGGGGCTTCCTTACAGTTTCAGAGGTTTAGTCCATTATCATCATTTGGGGAAGCAAGGCGTCATGCAGGCAGATATGGTGCTGGAGAGGTAACTGAGAGTTCTACATCTTGATCTGCAGATAGCAGGAAGTGAACTGTATTCCACACTGGGCGTAGCCTGAGCATATTAGACCTCAAAGTCCACCCCCACAGTAACACACCTCCTCCAACAAGGCCACACCTCCTAATAGTACCACTTTCTATAGGCCAAGCATTCAAACACGTGAGTCTATGGGGGCCATACTTATTCAAACTATCAAAACCCCGCTACCACAGCAGTGACCAAAGAAGGCAGAGAGAAAGCTGGCATGTGCTATTATTGCCCTGGAAGGCTTGGAATGGAGCAAATATGTTGAATATTTCAGAATATGCTTGAACATAGCTGTCTAGTCTAAGGACAGAGTGTCAGAAACATGAGAAATTTAGCACAAGGCTAATCCATTCAAGCTACCTATAATTTTCTTGCATGGACAAAGGAGGCCTGTTCATCAAACCCTGGGACTCTCAACAATGACCATAGCTCTCCAAACAGAACAAGCCTCCTGAAGTCGCACGAGCGACACCAACATCATTTTGGATGAGCACAGGTGGCCCGTCCCATGAGGATGGAGAGAACACAGAGCGCCTCCCAGCCCAGCTGTACCTGCTTCCTGCTCTTCCACTCTTCCCTAGCATCTTGATGAAGCAGGGGTGAGGCCTGAAGAGTCCCACACCATCGCAACACACACAGGGCACTGTTAGCAGGCCAAGAACCAATGACTAGAGAGGTCATAGACCACTGGGGAGAACCTACCACCATTATTCTGCTAAGGAGACATCATATCAAACCCACTTTTAATGACTTATTGCTTTACACATAGGTTAGTGCATCCCTCAACCCTCATCAGAGAAGCTTCTTACTGTAGTAGATGGTTATTAACACAGAGAACCAATCGAAGTGCAGAGAATTAAGAGGCAGTGGAGTTCTCAGCCCTAAGTGAGACATCTGTGTCACACCCCATCCTCTCAAGGCTTGTGGATCATTGTGGGAGGGGGGGTGGGAGACGGAAGATTGTAAGAGCCAGGGGCGGTAGATGGTGCTGAGGAAACTCTGTTTCCAGATACAACAGGACAGTTCACTCATTTACCGCAGTTGAGACAGGACAAGACCTGCACAGACTCAAGTCAAACAAAACTCCCAGCACGGAGAGGTGAGTGGACATGAAGCCACTTCCCTTACTGAGGACATATTGGCAGTTGATAGGGACTGATAGGGTCTTTTTTTTTTTTTAAAGGTGTGGCCTGTGGCAGGTTGACCAGGCTCAAGGATAACCACAAATCCAAGACTATTTAGGCAACACAGATTAGACTCAATGAGCTTTTGCTCTGTTTTATTTTTAAGACATAATGCTGGGTGGATAGGGAAAGGGGGAGCGTGTGGGAGGAGCTTGGGGAAGGTGTGAATATGACCAAAACACAACATATAAAATTTGAAGAAAAAAAACTGGTTTAAAACTAAGGAAAAATTAAAAAGAAAAGATTAACGAACATAAATGTCACTGTACCATCTTTCTGGGATTTTTTGTCTGTATTATCACATAACTTTCGCGAATGTTTTTAATAATTATGAGTTTTATTAGGGCTCATTAAGTGTCCTTCTGCCACACCTCCTTTAACACCTGCCCCCCCCCCCATGATTCAGCCATATGAGTTTGCAGGAGTAAAACCTTGACATTTGGCAGTGGTTACTCTAAGTCAGTGGTCCTCAGCCTTCCTTCCTCATTCTGGGACCCTTTTACTACAGTTCCTCAGGCTGTGATGACCTCCAACCATAAAATTATTTCATTTCTATTTCATAAGTGTAATTTTGCTACTGTTATGAATCATAATGTAAATATCTGATATGCAGGATATGTGTTACACAACCCCAAAGAGGTCGAGACCCACAGGTTGAGAACCACCTTTTAAGTTACTTTGACCGTACTTCAAATTCTGTCTACAAATTACTTTTTCTGTTTTATATAGACCTGTGTTTGAAACTTAGCACTTGTAGATTCCATGGAACACCCACAAATTAAATTTCTTCTTCTGACTCCTTGGACCCCCTGATGTTGGGTGGGGCCATGTGACTGGTTCCAACCAACGAGCCTTGGGAGGAAGTGGTACCGGTATTTCCTGGCTAAAGCATGGGAGAGCTGGAGTGTGTCACTCTGATGGCTCTTGCTGCCCTAAGTTCCTGAAAATGACTCATGGTGAATCCATAAGATGTTGGAGTCCCCCCTGAGCCCCACCCTGACTGTGTAGATAGAGCGGAGCCCTGCCAACCCCAATAAGCCAGAATTGGAAGAATGCGGCTCTAAGCCTCCAGATTCAGGGCCTTGTTTGTTGTTGCGGTGAGGCCTAATGCATGCTGACAGAAAGGCATTGCTTCGAGGGAAGGCAATCCCAGAATGTCTTGTCTTTCACGTCCTCCTGAAAAATCTTCCGTCGGTACGCTCGCTTTGTGAGGTGCATGTCCTCCAGGAGAGCAGAATAAAGTGAGCTGTTTAAAATCCACGCCCCAGGAGCTCAGCTGTGGAAGGCACTGCTCACTATAGTTTTAGCAAATTATAAAACTCTGCCAGGGTTCGGCCAGGACTTTATGTGAGTGCTGGACGTGGCTCTCGGGGATCAGATTTCCTTAAAGTCACACAGATTAGAAGGCTGAAAAGCTTCAGTTGTCTTGCACTTTCCATAAGCATTATTTCAAGTTTTTATCTGTGGTTCAGATTTATTACCTTATTTTCAGAGTCCTGCCTCGGGTGAGGGTTTTGTTGATTTTTTTTCCCCTCTTGGTTTACTTTTATCCTTTTTATTTGATTGCAGGGCAGTGTTTTGTTTAAAGTGAATTCAACCTGAATTCTTTAAAGCCGCACAGGACATCTGCATCACGTCTATTTACTGACCAAGCTTGATTAAAGAGAACCTGGGAGGGAAGGTGGATTTTTGGATCAAGGCCTTGAAGTAGATGGCTGAACTCGCTTATAAAATTGACATTAAAACCATTTTGCATATTCATGGGGTCTGTCTTGGCAAAAGAATCGGCTATGGGATGTTAAGATGGAGTTTAGCTCTTAATTAAAAGCTTTTAATGGGCAGTTGGGATAGGGTTGGTTCTGACATAGAGCATCAGCCCTGGTTTTATCAGAAAGTTTGTAGCAAACATTTGGACTCTGCAGGTAGTGCCTCAGCTCTGTCGGTTCCAAGGTCTGGTTTGATATTTCAGGCCCTGAGCTTTGCTAGAATTCTGGTAAAAGTCATCTCAGGCTTCCAAACTTAGGAATATTGTCTGTCTCAATAAGAAAAAGAATGCAAGGACATGTTTGTGGATCTAAGAGTCCCATAAATGACTTCCCAGGCCAAGTCCATTGGAGACAAAGAAACTGGAGGTCGGGGGCTGGAGAGATGGCTCAGAGGTTAAGAGCACTGCTTGCTCTTCCAAAGGTCCTGAGTTCAATTCCCAGCAACCACATGGTGGCTCACAACCATCTGTAATGAGATCCGGTGCCCTCTTCTGGCCTGTGGGGATATGTACAGACAGAACAATGTATACATAATAAATAAATAAATCTTTAAAAAAAAAAAGAAAAAGAAAGAAAGAAAGAAACTGGAGGTATTCTAACACATGAAGTGTCTGTTCATGCTCTTCCAACATCCAATCCCTCCTTGGGCATGTCCACACACTGCACCGTCCACGCTGCAGTTGGCTCCCGTGCTGGGGGATCCTTCTCCTAGCAGCAGACCTGTGGATGTCCCTGGAGTCCCAGAGGGGCAGAAAGAGGAGAGATGTGGAAGCCAGCCAAGAAGAGGCACTGGGTCTGACTGGTTGACTCAGATCCCTGTATTCACACTGACATCCTGGTGGTGAACTAGTCAGGACCATGTGAGTTTAAAATCCCTGCCCTAACCCATGAACTCAGTAAATAACAACTAGAGTAAACCTGAGGTGCAAGTTGCCCTTTTCAGAGAAGAAATGTGTGTGTGTGTGTGTCACACGCGTGCGCGCCATGCATATGTATGCAAGTCTATATGTGTGCATGTGTGAGTGTGTGTATGTAAATGTGTGTCTACATGTGTGTGCACATATACGTGTGTGTGCATGCATGTGTGTTACACATGCCTTTACACATGGTGTTTCATATATATGTGTGCACACATGCAACACACATTTATATATATATTTATACATACATGTACATATTGCCTATAAACAAATTCTAGCAATCTAGGATTGGAAACATTTGCAAGTGATTTTGTCTGTCCTGAGCATGTATAGACCTTTCACTAAACCAGGCAGCATTAACAGCCACATACACAGCACTTACATCATAGTAGGGGTTCTATGCCATCAAGGGGTGATGTAAAGTCTATGGCATGCTCTGTTTTTTTCTTCAAGGCATAGAAACTTCTTTTTACAAGTCTACAGGAGGATGTGTGTATTCTGAAAACACTGTTCCATTTCTTGTGAGGGACTTAAGTGACCACAAATGTTGGTATTCTCTGGGGGTCCTGGGATACCTAGGGATGATTCTATGTGTCAAGCATGTGTGGTACCAAGGCACGAAAGTCCTATGGCTTATTCTTTCACGGACAACCTCTCCCTCTCAGTCCCTCCTTTCTGGGCCTAGAGCAGAATGCTATGCTTGTTTTGTGGCCAATGTTTGCTACTGAGTGATGGCTTTCAGAGAAAATTCTGCTGTCACTCAGACAGCTGTGGTCTGTTATATCACCTGGGAGGAATAGGTACCTAATATCCCAGAGAAGCCAGTGTATGTGACCTGGGGGCAGCACTCTTCCTCCGTGGGCTGGTGGCCTCATTTGTTAATAACTGCTCTGGAACTCATGGGTCTGGTACAGAACTCTTAACCTGCAGGGAGCACCAACCATGTGCCAGGTGTCTTCTCCTTGCCTGCTGGAAGGGTTGCATTGCCCACTTTATAAATGAGGCAAGGAGTGCACAGAGAGACACACCAGCCTGTCCCTGAGGTACCTGGCCTGTAGGAGTAGAGAGAGGTTTACATGGAAGTGACCCCAACTCAGCCTGTGCCTCCACAGACGCCCCAGGGAGGGCGACCCCACCCCTATGCATACCATCAAGTAAGATGCATGAAGGAAATGCTGTAGGGGTGAAGTCAACCCTCAGTGCAGGTGGACATCCTGGGCAAAAGCCTATGTGGTCTCCTCATGGATCAGGGAGGCAAGACCACCAAGGATGTCATTTGCCGGGTCAGTAGGCTACCTGTCACTCTTGTGACCTTATCTGCAGTTTTTGAGGAATGATCACCCAGAAAGCCATACCCACAGAGCCAGGTAGGTGCTCCAGGATCTGACACTAAGGACATACGGTGTATTGCTTGCTGCTAGCAAGTACATGTTCTAGAAACCAGGACGTTCTGCATCCCATAGTCCATAATTGGTTCCCATGGAGGTGTTCTTCTCTAGAAATAGTATCAGAGATGTGTACATATGTGTTACCATGTCACTTTCTACTTATGAAAAGAAATCATTGTTTAGGAAAATACAGAACAAAAAACACTTGGAAAGCAAAATAAATGTGTGAAACTTATTTCAACAGCTCACCACTTATAAATGTGGGGTTTTAATTCAGGAATATTAATTTAAAATTTTAGCAATTATGAACGTATTTCTGGACCTCTCTACTTCACACGAGTGGTCTGAGGTGGCAGGGCGTCTGCCCCGGGAAATCATCGCAGAGTCCTTTCCCGATTCTCCTGACTCAGTGTCTCTGAGCACTGCGCGAAGATTGCTGGATCACCTGCTTCCACCTCCCTGCTCTTTACCCCTCCACTCGGTTAATGGGGCTGTGCACTGACCCGCAGAACCTTACGTTAAAATGCGGCCCCCTAACACCTGCTTGGTGAGAACGCTACGTGCCTTCAGCCAAATGAAGTATGAGGCCTGACATACAAAAAGGACCAACTGGTCCACTGCCAGGGTCTGGCTACATTCTCCTTTGCTCCCTGCCTATAGAGACTATTCTAAGTCATCTCCCCTTCTCTGCTCCTCCCCTCCACCTCTTACAGTCCAGCCTTTGGTCCTCCTTTATCTTGTACTGCTGGCCCAGTCCTCTAACCCACCTTACCTCCTACAAGGATGCTCATTACCAGACCCTTCTCTCAGCTTGCTCTGTGAATTCCATCCTAGGCAGGAAGCATAAGCTGCAGAATTGGACCCCAGAGGCCCAGGTTTGAATCCTAGCACAGTAAGTTATCCAGCTTTCATATGGATGATTTTATTTCTCTCTCTTCTAAGGACCTGCTTTGGAAGCTGAGCTACTCCTGGGTCTGTGCGAGGTAATTAATGTGGCTTCCGTGACTACCCAATAGCCCTGTTGGGTCTGTGTCCCCAATCTTCTGGTCCATTGAGGGATCCCTCATCATTGGGGTGCATCTCTTCTGACCAGCCTTAGCTCCACAATGCAGATCCCATATGTCTGCAACACTCATCCCTGTCTCCATGTTGTCACATAGGGTCCCACGTGTCTCTGGCTCCTCCCCGAAGTGACACTGGCCCACCCCAGATCCGCACCCTCACCTGCTTGGCTGGACCTCATTTCTCCTTCCGGGCCCTTCTTGCCCTGTTCCCAGATAGTGCTGAGGCTTCTCAAGAACTTGCACTGCTTTGTTGGAACTGTTTGTGTTTGGAGTGCATATTGACCGTACTTCATACCACAGCGCTGCAGTCCTGAGTGGCTTACATGACCACTTCGTTAGGACACTTATGGCATGTTTGCTGTCATGATTTGATGTACTGTCTGTCCCCAAAGTGAGCAGTGAGCTGGTTCAGGGCAGTCCCAGCTGCGGTCATTTCTGCATGCTGCATGCATGCAGGCATCCTTCAGATTCCGTTGAGCTGGTGCTGTTGTAGGGTGAGCAGGTGTTCCTTGGCTCCATCTGAATGCATTTGCTAAGTTAACACCCCAGCATTTGTGCTTACATGTCAGGCACCTTGCATGTGAAATAGTGTTCCCAGCCAAGACTTGAGTTCTGGCTGCCCATCTGTGTCCTGCGTTCTCTCTGTCTCTGAGATGACAATGTTTGACTAGATGGTCCCTGAAGGAGCCTCTGTCACCACCAGACTGGGATGGGGCAGTTTTTCATTCTCCTTTGTCTCCCATGGGCTTTCTGTGGGAGCTGATTCAGTGACATCTGAGGAAGTCATAAGTCACTGGTGAAATAGTTCCTGGATATGGAAGCCGTGGGGCTTGGAAAGGGGTCAACTCCTCTCTGGTGATCTGGCTCATTGTGGCTCTGAGGCTGAGGAATGTCCCTTGCAGCCTCTCAGTGGCCTATGAGGAAGAAAAGTCAGGTGTCACTGAGCAGGAGACTGCCAGTAAAACGGGGACGTGGCAGCTCCCACCAGACGGACAAAGGGACAGGGTTAGCTCCTGGGAAGTGGGGTCATCAGTAGGTGGAGGGTAGAGAATGATCCTGCAGTGGCGGCGCTGGGTGAAGGCAAACCTCACCTTTCTCTGGTTGTTTTTGGACCATGCGTTTGGAGCATTCCCAAAAGTCAGCCTGGAGTCCCCGAAGGGGAGGGCCAATGAGAAAGTGAGTGGAAATGAGAACAAGGAATGAGGGAGGGGGTTCCCTTTGTCACACATGACAAGCCCAAGACGTACACATGTGTGAATCATGGTGCTAGAGAGAGGCAGAGGCGGGAAGACCGTTCTGGCCATCTTTGCCCGCCTCCACCCTAGTCCTTTCCACAAATGGCTCACCTGTGTGGGTTCAAAAGTGCCAGGATATTGTCACCCAGAGACAGCCGGAGAACACAGAGGCTTCGCCCTCATGGGTGCACTGGGGTCACCCTTCCCAAGGGTGACCAGAATCAGAGCAGCAGGTCTCAAAGCAGCACATACAGTTCTGAGCCCCACCCTGAACCTGGGAGGGCTGTGGAGAACACCATCCCCCTCTGGGATTCTGGGCACTTCACGCAGGCAGGAGGAGATGGAATATCATCCACGGGACATTACAGGGAGGTAGAGAAGCCTGATGCCCTAGTGAGTTAAAGGACCCCTTCTGTTACCAGGACAGCTCCCCATCCCTGCTCTGGCTTCCTTTGTAGAGCTCAGTGGCTAGCGTCACAGCCTCCTCATTGTCTGATGAGATACACAGCCAAGCTCTGGCCCAGCTCTCTAGAAACAGGGTCCAGAAGCCCACAAAGGAGACCACACAGTCACTGCTTCAGGTAGGCGAGCGCTACAATAGGCCTTTGAAGGGTAGGACCCTCCTGTGAGGGGCCCGGGCACAGCCACCCAGAGGAAACTGTAAAAACAAATGAATCCCAGGAGGCCCATTGCTTTGCAATTTTCATTTGCCTCAGAGAAAGAACAGCCTGTCTCTGTCCCTCCTCCACGGCCCCACTGACATCCTTCATCCCATAGAAGTGCCCCCCACCCCCATCTTCAGACTCCTCAGGAAGGTCTTGTTCAGCCACTGTTCCATTTCAGAAGCTCGTTCAGTCTGCTGGTGGGCCAGGTTTTTGAGGCCGGTCTTAGGGCTCTGTGCTTTGCCTGTATGACCTCGCCACCACCCAAGTCACCCAGAGGGTGCTCAGAGACATGAGTGGGCAGACATATTGTCTGGGAGGGAGAGGCCCAACTGTTACACACCCAACATTTATCCTGTAGGTCTCCACTGGCCACTCCCACCCAGCACCTAGCACCTAGCACCCAGTTTCTAGTACCCAGCACCCAGGAAGGGGGCTGGATCGTTACTCCTAACTTGCCAGAGCCCTAGGACTCCAGGTTAAGCTGGCTTGTGACTCTGGCGAGGCGGCCTCTTTGTCTACAGTTCTGCATTATCTCTGACCTGACCTGCCTTACTCTGAGCCGAGCTGGCTGCGAGGATCTGGAATGGAAGAAGATTCTGCCTGCAGAAGCAAAACATGTTGCTTCCTCCCTGGCTGTGCACATGCGTTTGTCAAAAAGACAGCTTCCTGGGGGAGGCAGTGACAGGGGTGAGTGTGTGTGGAGCTGGGGGCTGGCAGCAGGCCGGAGGCTGCCCAGAGCTGGTCCCCCTCAGAGGCCCAGCACTCTCCTTGAAGTTCCTACCGGTGGGAAATGAAGCCTTGCAGCTAGGTGAGGTGACTCGGTGCTTATCTCCAACATCTTGGTGCATGCCTTTTCAGATGGGTGACCACTGAGGGTGGCCAGCGGTGTCCACTGCATGGTCCACATGAGGCTGTCCTGAGAAACCCATGGCCTATACATCTAGGATCCTTGAGACTGGCTGGCACAACCTCAGGATGGGGCGCCACAGTGGGGCCAGTCCCAGATATACCCACACTCTTACTTTGGCCACTACTCTAGCCTTCTGTGTGACGTGGGCTATCTCAGTCTAACTGTATGACACGGGCTGTCTCAGTCTAACTGTGTGAAGTGGGCTGTCTCAGGCTAACCTGTGTGATGTGGGCTGTCTCAGGTTAACTGTGTGACATGGGCTATCTCAGTCTCAGTTCACCTCTGAACAGGGCCGGGCTGCTTCTGGATGTGAATAGCCAAACTGTGCCTGCTCAAAAGCAGCCTAGAAGAGCTGGGAACTTCTGTCTTTGCAGGGGTGGGTCTGAGATCCCAAGCGACAGCTGAGGGGCTCCTGGGTCACTCAACTCACACTCTGAGTAGCAGAATCCAAACCCAGGCAGCTCACTATGATATAATGTGCCAGTCTGGGTCCTGCGGCTGCTTGGTGGGGTGGGCAGGTGCCTCCCGCCCAGGACTCCTTCTGCTTCTCTGTCAAGGTGGGAAAGGCACTCTGACTACCAGCTTTGAGGAGGCACACATGCCAGCACAGACTCCTGGTCTTGGAGCCTTGGGGGCCCCCTCAGGTGGTGGGGGATGGGGCTAGCTTGTAGGAGGGGTCAGCAGTGTCTTCTCTCAGCCTAGTAATGTCAGCCTGGTCTTCATCAACTGTCCTGTGGTAGGGGACGGCTGAGTTTTCTGCAGCTCCTTTTGGCTCCCTACAATATGGAGTATGAGGTCAGAAGACGGGATTTGTGTCCACTGCTCTGCCTCAAGCATGAAGCTGCCACTGGCACAGTCAAGCTTGTCTTTCCACCGTTACTCATGCTTCTACACGAGCTGTTCTCAGCCCACCCTGGTCCAGGCCTGCCGTCCTCCTGTGATAGGAAGCCACTGCTCACCAGGCATGGTGGGAGGCCCTGTTCTAGGCTCTGGGAGCTGCTAAGTCCTCTCTAGTCTCTTCACTGCATCCCTCTCTCGACCACTACTAAGTGCAAACCAGGTGCTGTTGGCAGGCGTCTTGATTACTGTTCTAGGGCTGTGATGAGACACCATGGCCAAGACAACTCTTAGAAGAAAGCATTGAACTGGGGACTTGTTGACAGTTTCATAGTCCGTGGTCACCGTGGTGGGAAGCAGACTGGCATGGCATTGGAGCAGTAGCTGAGAGCTTTACATCCTGATCCACAAGCAGTAGGCAGAAAGGGAGAGGAAGAGAGAGAGAGAGCGAGAGCGAGAGAGAGAGAGAGAGAGAGAGAGAGAGAGAGAGAGAAAGAGAGACTGGATCTGGCATGAGTTTTTGAAACATCAAAGCCCACCCCTAGTGACACATGTTCTCCAACAAAGGCCACACCTCCTAATCCTTCCCAAACAGTTCCACCAAGGAGGAGGGGAGGCACTAAAGGTCAAATATAGGAATCATTCTCATTCAAATTACCACAGCTGGTGTAGGACCCCAGCTAGGGAAGAGATAGCCTCCTCCCCTCCAGACTTTCACCATCATGGCAACATGGCCAGCCTGAGCACTGACAGGAAATGTCCCCATGACCCTCAGAGCTCCCACACAGTAGAGCCGATCATTACTCCTGCTTAGTGTCTTTGCCCAGAGAAGGTGAACCACATCCCCAAGGCCTCTCCACTCTTGGGTAGATGCTGGGGTTTAGCCCAGGGTCTGGCTGTAGAGCTGACACCCTATCTTGATGAAGGTACTTCCACTGCTCCCCCTTCCTCAGGTCCCATGGCTTGTATTCATTCTGAATTACAGAATTTAACATTTTTGGTCATTTGGAATTGATTCTTAAAAACACCACTGAGGCCGACACTTGTAATCCCAGCATTTGGAAGACTGAGGTAGGAGGAGCCACGTGCTGAGACCCTACCTCCAACATTAACCAAAGCAACAAAAGCCCAACCTGGTTTGCTGGTGTCTGGGGTTTTTCATTCAGATTCGCGGGTGAGTGTTTCTCCCTCTGGTTCTTGTACCATTGCACTGGTGTCTGGCTCTGTTGCTGTTTTGTGGCAGGGAGGCTGTAACTGAATGACTACAGAGTGTAGATGGGAAATCTCCATGCTATCAACCAAAAATGGCTCTAAAATAAACAGGCATGAATTTAAAAAAAAAAAAAAAAAAAAAAAAAAGCCAGGAAATGTACCCTCTTGCTTACATTCTGAAATTGTTGAAGTCACAAAAGTAGCAGCTACTGTCCTTTGGCGTCTGTCAAATCCACTGTGAACCAGGGTTAACTGTTCACATGGGTCCGTACAGACCTTTGGTAGGTGGTCATTTAGCTGGCAGTTAGCCCTGGGTCCACCCTGCTTTCCTGAGGTTTTCAGTTTGGTAGATAGAGTTTTGTAGCAATTAAGAGACTGACCTTCTGGGAGTGGCGGCTCACACTTGTAATCCCAGGATCTGGGATGCAGGAAGCTTGCAAATTTCAGGGCAGCCCGGGCAACGCTATAATGGGGATGGGCGGCGCACAGATGGACCACCCACCCCGAGCACCTGCTCACGGCATTTCCTGCTGCCACCTCTCAAAGACACAATCAGTGTTACCAGCTCAGCACCCACAGGTACCCCAACCCAAGAGGCAGCGCCAGAGCCTGTCAGTCTCCAGCCCAGCCCACAACGGCTCTACAGCTCCCCCCTCTCCCCACCTTCCATTTAGCAGTGGAGGTACATGTACTGTCTCTTGTCACACTTGTGGGGACAGAAGCTGGACACCAAGCAGGTTCCCGTCGATCCCATAGCCGAGACTTCCAGCCTCCCTAGTGCCTTCCTTTTCCTGTCCAGACAGAACTAGAATCGTTGTCAGGTAGGGGACACAGGAGGAAAGCCACTGTGAGTCTGGCTGGCCGGGTTCCTTTTTGGGTCCGAATTCCCATAGGTTTCTTCTTGGTCTCGGAATCCAGAAGTTTCTCTGTGGCCTGGTTCAGTTTTCCTTCCAGACCCAAGTCCCCCTTTAATCTGAAGACTTTGCTATTTGTTGGCTGAGAGGATATTCCTGATCTCTCTCCTCAATGGCTGACACCTGACTCCAGGACAGAGAGGCTCCCCAGCTGTGTCAGACCTCAGGACTTGCTCCTCGACATCTACTTTCCTATTCATTACCTCCTTGATTAAAATCACTTCACCCCTAAGCTTTCTGGGGCTTCCGAGAGTCTTTTTTGATAGTTTCCAACCTGCTCTTTCTCTTTCGGAGCAGACCACCTCCCTCCCTGGGGCCACTTAGCAGGCGCTCCTCATGGAAGCCCCCACATGCATGATGTGTCGTCTTCGGTAGTTTCTTAGACTGACGATGTTGTTTGCTTTCTCTCTCCAGCCACCCGTTGGTGGTTGTTGTGGGCAGTTCGGAAGTTGTGTCCAGATGCATCCAGGATGGGAAGAGCCCCAGCTGGAAGACAGGGCTCTCTAGATGCCCAAACAGCCCCCAAGTGGGATGAGCAATGGGACCCGTGTGGGCTGATGGCACCCCAGCTTCTACCCAGCCGGCCACTTCCCCAGCCTCTGTGGAACGGGAATCAGGAGTTGAGAGGGTCACTGCTTTAGGGACAGCAGGGTGTCGTGTGGGAGATGGAAGCAAGGCCACAGGAGCAGACTGGCAGGGACTGAGCCATCTAAGCAAACTAGAAGACCTCGAGGTCCAGCGGAGCCAAAAGTTCTCATTCTAGGGTCAAAGGGGTCAGTTAACCTTAACCCTGGATTTCCTTGTGTTGTAGATGATGGCCACACCCATGGTTGTGGTCACTTCCTCTTCCACTTCTTGGGGCACCATGTGAGAAATCCAGATGTGTTGTGTGCATATGTGTGTATATGCATGCATGTGTGTGTTTATTCCTGTGCATGTACATATGTATGTGTGCATATGTGTATTTGTGTGCTTATGCATGTGTGTGCATGTGAGTATACATGTGTGCGTACATGCATGTGTATGTATGCATGTGTGTATACATGTGTATGCATGTGTGTGTGCATATGTGTATGCATGCATGCATGTGTGTGTGTGTGCATGTGATGTGCACATGCACACAGTGTGCTCTTTCTGACAGTCCAGCTAAGCCTCCATTGCAGCAGCATCTGGCTGTGCTTTCCTTGAGACAGTTTTCAGTGTCTAGTTTATATACGTGTTTCTTCCGCTGTCAGACTCTCTGATTCATCTCAGCCTTTTTGGCGACCAGGGTCGTTCCTTGCACACGTCAGACACTCAATACACGCTGGGAGGTGATGGGTGTGCGTGTGGAAGGAAGAAAGAGCGGGGGAGAGAGAGGGAGGATGGAAGAGCAGCCATGGACAGACAGACACTCCACAGCCAGCACCGCGTGCCTTCCTTTGGCCAGCACGAGGTACGAGGTGATCTGTTTCGGGGGACCACTGAGCTCTCAGTCCATCTGCGGCAGCTCTGCAGCCAGCTCGGGCCACGCAGAGCCAGCCGGAGTGAGCCACAGGAGGCCCAGGCACGGGGCCGGGTAGCCCTTCAGTGGCGAGGCCATCTTGAGCCCAGATGTTTTACATTTGCCCGCGTCTGCAGACGTGTGGGGTCAAGGCGACATCAGGGGGTTAGGCGGGGAGGCTCTCAGTCAAGAAGACTGATGAACCTGCCGCTTGCCTCTGCCTGAGCCCCGGGCTCCTGCGGCAGATGAAGCCAACCCCAAAACCTGCCCTGTCGGGACAGCCCCGGCCACTCTGTGCTTTCCGTGGACTATCCTGTGCTTCCCCTGGCGGGCCGGCTCGGCTCGGATATCAAAAGCTGTTTAATTATTTCCTCCCACTGAGGAAGGCTTCCATTTAGCTCCCTCCCCCACCCCCCATTAATTATCTAATTATAACCACATTCTCCAATAGAGCAGCCTTTGACTCTCTGCCCGGGACCACTTAAAAAGGCTTAAATATTTGGAGTACTCTGAACTTGAAAAAAGGAGGTGGAAGGAAGGAAGAGGGAGCAAGCAAGGCATCCGTGTGTGTGTGTGTGTGTGTGTGTGTGTGTGTGTGTGTGTGTGTGTGTGTGTATGTCTGTGTGTGCCTGTGTGTGTCTGTGTGTGTCTATGTCTGTGTGTGCCTGTGTGTGTGTGTGCCCAATTTTAGGGAAAATTTTAGACTTTCTAGATTGTTATCATGGTTCCAGAAGGGGAAAGCATTCGGGAGCATAGAAAAGCCCCTCACAGAGTTCAGGCCTTGGGCAGAGTATGGCTGGATGTCTGAGAGGCTTGCACACCAGCAGGCGTGGCAGTGTGGCGGCTGCCCTGGAGGACGGCTCAGACCTGGCCGTCCCCACCTTAGCGGCTTCATCGCCCACCTGGATGATGGTGTGGGATCATCCTTACTTTCCACGTGTTTCCTCCTCACACCGTGGACCACGTGGCACCAACGCGACCCTGGATAAATGGCCAGCCCCTCATTCTGACCAGCGTCTGTCTCCCCACACATCAGTGAGCTCCAGGTGGGCACACGTGAGTGGCAGAGACCTGTTGTCAAAACCGCCAGAGTCCTCAAGGACTTTCCATCCTCCGCACAGGTGCCCTTCCCCAGAGAACCGTCACTCTGTCCTGTCGCCTGTCTACGCTCCCTCCCTCCCAGGCAGTTGGCTCCAGGTCAGCCTTCCCTAAGGGAGGATGGGCTGTTTCTGCACAGAGCACCCAGTGTGTTTCAGGCGTGTGTGTGCATATATGTGTGCACATGTATGTCCATATGTGTGTGTATGTATGTATGTGTAAGTGTATTGCTTCACAGGTCATGGGTGTGTGGCATGGGACTACAGCCTCTCTCTATGAACGTGACATTTGACCTGCTGTCCATATCTGAATGCTACAGGAAGTGGCACCAGCAGAGGCTGTGCTAGGTGACACCAGGCACACCAGAGGCTCCCACACCTTGAGGTCATGAGCTGCGCTAGCGTCGGGTCTCATTGGCTCCATCCTCACTGGCCCACATGACTTAAAACTCAGTTGTATGACCTTGTGGTCATGGGAAAGTATATCTCAGTGACAGCTGAAGGAGTGAGAAACCAACACAGTAGACACTACACTCCTTACTGTGCACGTCACACATGCCCACTCTACACATACTAAGCAACATCACGCATACTTTTACACATATCGCACACCACACATACACTATATACACATGTCACATGCCACCCACACACCATACACACATATCACATACCACACACACTAGATACATACATCACATACTATACATATACTATATACGTATGTCACATACTACACATACACTATATACACACATCACATACCACACACAACACATGCACTATACACACACCACACACACATATACTATACACACACATCACACACCACACATACTAAGCATACAGTATACACACACATATCACACACCATACATACACTATATACACACATCACATACCACCCACATATCCACACATCACATACCACACACAACACATACATTATACATACATATCATACACCATACACACTATATACACAACACACATACATACACTATACACACACATCACACACCACACACACTATACACATATCACACACCACACATACAGGACACACACACACACACACACACACACACACATACACACACAAATTTCTCCACACATCCTGTACACATATGTATGTCCCACACCATGCACAAAGGCATGTAAATGAGCTCTGGGCCTATGCAGATATTGAAGCTATGGTGCTGTAGGGGTCTGTTGATACTTTAGGGGAAAGGATTGAAATACTGATACGATTTTTCTAGATGTTAACGCAACTTCTTGGGAACCTATCATTATTTCCGAAGCATAAATATGGGTTCCCAAGAATTTGCAGAGAGAACTCCGTCTGCCTTTGACAGCTGCCCACAGCTGTCTTCCTGCATCATCGCCCCATGGCTCTGGTCACCACCACTGACGCCCCGACTAGCGGAGAGCAGCCTTCCTGGGGCCTGGGAACTCCTGGGTCTGCCCTGTACCCGCTCAGCTTCTCGGGGGGAGAAGTCGGAAATTGGTACTAATGAGACAGATCCAGTTCTCCATCCCCACAGCCTCAGGGTCCCCCGGAGAAAGGCCACACTTCCCCAAATGCCAAGTGCTGCCACATCTCACCATGTCTCCTTCTCTTTCAGACCCACCCGCATGCCTCGGCGTAAGTGGAACTGGATGCATCTGCGGCTCTGACTTTTGACACCTGGACAACCTCGTGGCCCCACATGCCCCCAGCGCCCGAGCTGAGAGTTCAGAGGGGACAGCAGACCTGGGTTCACATCCTTCTCAGAGATGCCCCATGGGATGGGCACCAGCCGTCCTGCCAGTGACTTCTGTGGCCTCATCTCCTTACCATTGGATCATTCTCCTGGGTTTTGGTTTGGGGGAATCTTTCTGGAAAGCTCTAGATTCAGAAGTGCATCTGTAAGGATATATTGGATTGTATTTCCCTCTAAGTGCCTTTTTTTAATGTATATTTTTAAATAAAACAGAAATGCATTCTTGTAGAACCTGTTTAAACTGGACCAAGGCTCTCAGAACAAGAACCCAAGACCCATCCCGCCCCAGACCTCCCGTGACTGTTTCGAGGAAGCCTGGAATTCTTGCCCGCACACTCCTGCTCTTTATTTCTCCATGGCCTGCTCAGCAAGCCATTTTTTTATATTCCCTGTTCAGTGTATATGTTGCTTGTTTGTTTATTTATTGAGATATTTTACCAGCTAAGTGACCGCCACGCGCTGTGTATTATGCTCCACACCCGGGAACAATAAAGAGCCCCGCACAGCCCTCTGCTGCCCCTCTGTTCTCATCTCTGTGCCTGGGAGCTGAGTGGGTTGCAGAAATGAATTGTCTTGTTGCTCTAAAGGGGACGAGAAAGGGCGAGAGGCATCCATTTGATTCTCCACGCATTGCTAGTTGTAGACATGTCTAGAAGCCAGCAAGGTCAATGTGCGTTAACGCCAGTGTCGGCAGACCCGGGCCTAGGAACCAAAGTGTGTTGATTTCAGTCACTGTGACAGACAAACAAACAAACAAACAAACCAAAACAAAAATGGGAAACAACTTGAAAGACCAAATACCTGCTTTGGTTTACGGTTTCAGAAGTTTCGGTTTGTGGCGGACTGGCTGGCTCCATTGCTTTTGTGTCTGTGGCAAAGCTGTAAACTATGGTGGGAAGTGTGTGGTGGGAAACTGCCCATCTCACAGTGGTTGGTGGTCTGGAAGCAGAGGGGAGGGGGGGGGTCAGGAACCCACCTTCCTGGCCAAGTTCACAGCCAGGGAAACAGCAAAGTCTCCACACACTGCCTTTCCATGTGGCTTACAGAGTCTCCTTCCTGGGACAGCAGGAGTCTGCCAGGATACACATCCTTTGTCCTACCAGAGCCCTGTCATACCTACTCTGTGTCACCAGAGGCGGCTAGGGATGTGGCCGGCATGTGGGTATGTGTATGCACACATCTTCATTTTATACGAGACTGTAAAGATGAAGTTGGTGATGGCCCGGAGGCTGGCTGTGGTGTGGGGAGTCAGAGACGTCTGTATGATGTCCAGGTTCTGTTGGGGGTGGTTGCACACAGAGCTTGGGTGAGTGTCCTACAGGAAAGAGTTCAATCCAGTTAGCAGGGGGTTCAAATCCTGACACCATCTAGCATGTGCTAAGTCCAGTGAAGTTTCCAGATGGTGCCTACAGAGCTAAAGACACAGAAGGATGCCACCACCCATGCAGCAAGACACAGAGGCCAGGCTGGTGCAGTGACCTGAGAGGTCCCTGGTGACCACAGGACAGACAACAGAGAGCAGAGGCCAGAAGGATGAGGCCAGAAGGCAGCAATGGCCCAAGGCAAGAAGCAGGTCACACGCCATGTGTGGGATGATCCCCGGGTTTGTGGACACCACCTATGAGATAGAGGGTGCAGGGGGTAGAGATCCCTAGGGGAGGAGCAGGAATGAGGGGCCACAAGGGCAGGCTGGCAGTGTGGAAGCCAGCAGAGGCAAGGGGTGGCTGTGGGGACTGACAGTTGGGAGACTCGGGGCTGGGACGTGACCGGAGGCTTCCTTCTCAAGATGGGATCTCCAGAAGGCTGGGTGAGTGGATAGAAGGAGGGTCTGGCAGGAAGCTTCATGGGGATCAGCCTCTGCTCCCGAGGTTCCTGGAAGCAAGATCAGTACAGAGACTTCCACATCAGCCCCCATGGCCCACCACCACCTGAAGCAAATAGGCAGGTATGTGTGTACATGTGTGTGGGTGCACATGTGTATATGTGTGTGCAGACATGTTTGTGTGTACGTGTGTGTACACATGTTTATGTGTAGCTCTGTGTGTGCATGCACATGTTTATACGTGTGTGCATGTGTGTGTACACACGCGTGTGTGTGTGTGTGTGTGTGTGTGTCTGTGTGTGCCTGTGTGTATGTCCGTGCATGTGGAAGCCAGAGGTTTGGCAGCTGGTGTCTTCTATCACTCTCTACTTCATTTACTTATTTATTTTTAATTACATTTATTTGTCTTGTGTACCATGGCACACACATGGAGGTCTGAAGAGACGGTTCTTTCCTTCCATTGAGTGGTGTTGATCTCAGGTCATCAGGCTTGGAGATGAATGCCTTTCCCACTGAAGCCATCTCACTGATCATGGCCTTATTTTATGAGGATGTCACCAAGTCAGCTAAACTGGCTTGCTGCAAAGACCTGCCAGTCTCTGCCTCCCTAGTGCTGGCCAGACTTGCGCCACGGCAACTGAACCTCTTATGTAAGTGCTGAGGATTCAAACTCAGGTCTTCGTGCGGCCAATCTCTTTCCTGACTGAGCCATCTGTCACCATGATTCTCGAGGAGCTCGGCTCTGGTGGGAGGGGTGAGAAGGAGCTGTAGTGAGCCTGGGGGCTCTTGCTGGGGATGGCTCCATTTCTTTGGCATGGGGTGGCAGAGCTGGTGTCAGGGGGTCCCTCTGAAGAGCTGCTGGGAGCAGCACATGTGGCCACCAGTGACACAGGGGGGAGTGTGACACCCAGAGGCTGTCAGTGCTCACCTCACATGAATGCTGCATCAAATGTCTCCAGAATTCAGGGTCCTACTCTTTTCTGAGCTGGATTTCTGCTTATAACACAGAACTTTTTTTTTTTCATCTTTCTTTATTAAGAAATTTTCTACTCACTCCACATACCATCCACAGATTCCCCCCTCCTCCCTCCTCCCACTCCCCAGCCCTCTCTCCCAAGCCATCCCACATCCCCCCAAATCAAGGTCTCCCATGGGGAGTCAGCAGAGCCCAGAACAGTGAGCCTAGGCAGGTCTAAGCCCCTTCCCACTGTACCAAGGCTGTGCAAGGCGTCACACCACAGGCACCGGATTTCCAGAAGCCTGACCGTAGACCAGGGACAGATCCTGATCCCCCTGCCTGGGTGCCCCCCAAACAGTTCAAGCCAAACAACTATCTTCCATATCCAGAGAGCCTAGTCCAGTCCCAGGGGCTCCACAGCCACCAGTCCACAGTTCATGGGCTTCCACTAGTGTGGCTGGTCATCTCTGCATGTCCTCCCATCATGATCTTGACATCCCTCACCTGCAGAATCCCACCTCTCTCTCATCAATTTCCAGAGCTCAGCCTCCATCTATCACTGGACAAAGGCTCCATGATGACAGCTAGGTTATTTGCTAGGCCAGTCACCAGAGTAGACCAGTCCAGGCACCCTCTGGACCACTGCCAGCAGACCAAGGTGGGGTCATCCTTGTGGATTCCTGAGAGCCTCCCCAGCACCCTACCTCTTCCTATTCCCATGATGTCCTCTTCTATCATGGTATCTTCCTCCCTGCCCTCCCACTCTGTCCCTGTTCCAGCTTGACCCTCCCACTTCCCTATGTTCTCACCCCCCCACCCCCAACACCCAGTCCACTCATGTAGATCTCATCCACTTCTCCTTCACAGTGTCATCCATGTGTCCCTCCTAGGGTCTTTCCCTGTTAGCTAGCCTCTCTGGAGTTGTGGGTTGCAGTCTGGCCATCCCTTCCCTCACATCTACTATCCACTTATGAGTGTGTACATACTATGTTTGTCCTTCTGAGTCTGGGTTACCTCACTCAAGATGATATTTTCTAGTTCCATCCATTTGCCTGCAAATTTCAAGATATCATTGCTTTTTACTGCTGAGTAGTACTCCATTGTGTATATGTACCACATTTTCTTTATCCATTCTTCAGTTGAGGGGCATCTAGGCTGTTTCCAGGTTCTTGCTATTATGAATAATGCTGATATGAACATAGTTGAGCATGTGTCCTTGTAGTAAGATTGAGCATTCCTTGGGTATAAGCCCAAGAGTGGTATAACTAGGTCTTGAGAAAGATTTATTCCCAATTTTCTGAGCAACTGCCATACTGATTTCCAGAGTGGCTGTACAAGTTTGCATTCCTACTAACAGTGGAGGAGTGTTACCCTTGCTCCACATCCTCTCCAACATAAGCTGTCTTCAGTGTTTTTGATCTTAGCCATTCTGACAGGTGTAAAATGGTATCTCAGAGTTGTTTTGATTTGCATTTCCCTTATGACTAAGGATATTGAGCAATTCCTTAAATGCCTTTCAGCCATTTGAGATTCTTCTGTTGAGAATTCTCTGTTACGCTCTATAGCCCATTTTTTAATTGGATTGTTCAGTATTTTGAAGTCTAGCTTTTTGAGTTCTTTATATATTTTGGAGATTAGCACTCTGTCAGATGTGGGGTTGGTGAAAATCTTTTCCCATTCTGTAGGCTGTCGTTTGGTCTTATTGACAGTGTCCTTTGCTCTACAAAAGCTTCTCAGTTTCAGGAGGTCCCATTTATTAATTGTTTCTCTCAGTGTCTGTGCTACTGGTGTTATATTTAGGAAGTGGTCTCCTGTGCCAATTCATTCCAGACTACTTTCTACTTTCTCTTCTATCAAGTTCAGTGTAACTGGATTCATGTTGAGGTCTTTGATCCACTTGGACTTGAGTTTTATGCATGGCGACAGATATGGATCTATTTGCAGCTTTCTACATGTTGAGATCCAGTTATGCCAGCACCATTTGTTGAAGATGCTTTCTTTTCTCCATGCTACAGTTTTGGCCTCTTTTTCGAAAATCATATGTTAATAGGTGTGTGGATTAATGTCAGGGTCTTCAATTTGATTCCATTGGTCCACATGTTGTTTTTATGCCAGTACCAAGCTGTTTTTATTACTATAGCTCTATAGTAGATCTTGAGGTCAGGGATCATGATGCCTCCAGAGGTTCCTTTATTGTACAAGATTCTTTTAGCTATCCTAGGTTTTTTGCTTTTCCATATAAAACACAGAACATTTTAACCAATGTGTATTTGACACTTCCACCAAGAAGAGAAGTTAGAAGAGTGATAAAAAGGGCCAGGCTGACAGGACATGAGGAAGAGCATAGAAAACTTTCTTGACACATTGACATCTTGAGAGACCACGGCCAAATGGGAACCTTGACAACGACAGAAGAGAATAGAAAGTGCAGCGGCTGTAATATTCTTAGAACACAGATGGTTGTGGCCCCGGGGTCATGAAGTCTATCCAGGCTCTGGGAAGGCCTCCATGCATCCCTCAAAGAATGCGCAGAGATGGCTTTGTGGTTTGATAAGACCCACAGCACAAGGAAACAGCAACTAATAGCTTCGAAGAAGGGATTGTGAAAACCAAAAACCAACCCAGGGGACCATTTCAAAAGTGAATGGACAAGGAGGATCAGAGTTTGAAAAGAACCTCTGCTGTTTGCTGCCAGTACTTGGGGCTACGCAGCTGTCCAGAGGGGAGAAGAAATCCTGATAAGGTCAGCACCCACCTCTGCGCTGCATGGTCCCCATGGACTCCATGCAACCCAGCTCGCCAGATGGATGGTGGGAAGGACTCTCATTTCATGCTGACATGCTGAAGCCAAGGACACCTGTGCTGGGCTCTGCCTGTGGCGACAGGATGCTCTAGACAGGGCATGCCCACGAGAGCTGCTGGTGGTGGTACAAGTCACTTATCTTTTCTTGTTCCAGTAGATGGATGCTCCCCAGCTCCCCACTGTGTTTGGGTAAAAGATTTGCACAGCCCAGAGTGATCTTGCTCAGTGTTTCATGCTATAGACTTTCCACAAAAACACTCCTTCTCTTCTTGGCCTTACCACTTTAAAACGCACGGCTCCTTTAGTTTTGTTCAGATTTTAAAATCGTTGTTTTGATGCCAAGATTAACAAATGTGACTCTTTATCATATTGGAACTGACCCAGCAATTCACAGATTAAACAAAAGCAGACGAGGCTAAGGAGTTGGAAGGAATTGCGAATTTCTATTAGTTGGATGGTCCCACTGACCTCCAGACCCAGTTCTTCCCACTGTCCATTTTGAGGCATCCTAAAGGTGATGGGGGATTAGAAGACTTCTCTCTGTCCCTGTGTCTTCCTCCTTCATGTGGACAGTCTCCACACAGCCATCTCTGTCCTCCCACTCTGCTGATTGGAGGGGGTGGCCTCTGGACAACCACTTAGCTGCCAAGAGCCCAGGCATGGGTGGCCTCTATCAAAAGGATGAGCTGGGCCAAGCAGGGTCCTCCAGGGGTTTGGGAAACAGAGGCTGCTCTTGTTGGCTGCAAGAACTGAAGCCAAAAGGATATGATGCTGGAGTCAGCAGCAGGGGTGGGGGAGGCGGTGGCATGTGAACCCTAAGCAAGCTGGGAGACAAACGAACTGAATCCGTGAGGAAGCAGAGGAAGGAGGCTGTCAGGGAAGCAATACAGGGAGGAGAGATGAACTCATCACCCAGGGGCAGGTGAGGAGAGTCCACCGGCCCCTGCTGCCCTCTGCCTTACAGAGCATTCTGCAGTACATGGGATGGTCTTAGTCCATGTTCTGCAGCTATAACAAAATACCTGTAACAAGGTCATTTATAAAAAAGAAAAGTCTTTTTGGCTCATGGTTCTGGAGGCTGGAAAGACCAAGTCCATGGCACTGGTGCCCACTCAGCTTCTGGGGCAGGCAGAGGTGGTGCATGGTGAGACAGAAAATGTGCTGGCTCTCTCTTTCTTTTTTTCAGAAAGCCAGTCATGCCTTCACAGAGGCTTACCCTCATCTAATCCTGACTATCCCCAGACAGTATTGATGCATGACTTTGGGGACTAAGTTTTTAACAGAGGAACTTTTCTTGAACACCTTCAGGCCACACCTCTGTCATCCCCTTGGGACACCTCTTGCTTCAATTGCTACAAAGGAAGAAGCCGAGTGTAAGTGTGTCCTGACAGTCAGGTTCACTCATTCTCCACCCAGGGCTTCCTAGTCATTTCACACTCACCCAGGAGCACCAGTGCAAGAGGGTTCTCACACCTGGGCAATGCTGGTCAACCTTCTCCTCCAGGTCCCAGAGTGGGATAACTCTGAGTCCTTCGCTGTGGCTGCTGAGGGTCCTTGGCACAGCTGAGTCCCCACTGCCTACAGTGACATCCAGATCAGTGGGGTATCTCGGACCAGGCCTTCTGTCTTCTCTTTCTTTTTCCAATCCCACTCTAATCTCATATTTCCTGGGGTATTTTATAAAACAAACCACACTGAACAGAATTCTCAACTCTATCCCAAGGGAGAAGCAAAGCAAAGGATTAGAATCTCCTACTTCCAGGAACTTGGGGGACAAAGCCATCAAAACTAACTCCTGCTCAAAACAAAGCTGCAAGGGAATATAAACCCTAAAGTATAGGGGAAAGTGGGTCCAGATCAACAACAAAGTACACTGAGCCATTAGCACCTCGAGGACAGCAGACTGTGCAGATTCGAGAGTCCGCGGGGAGCAGAGACCTCCCGAGAGAGGGAGACTCAACTTAGAGACTCTCTCCACTTCTCTGAAACATCACTGTCCCCAAAAGAGCCACCACAATCCAAGCTCTACACCCAGAGCACTTTAATTAAAACAGTCTTTGTGCTGAGTAGACCACAGAGGAAAATTCACCTGTGAGAAACTGAACACTCACAACATGATTCATATCTTTACCCTAAATTTACATTACTTGGGTGATTGAAACTAAACAAAAATGGGTTATAAAAAATATTCAAGCACACTATGGGAAGACAAGGAAAGAAAAATGCAACAAACAATGCAGAAAGGGAAATAGCACACACATCCTCACACAGCCATATTTACACTAAATGTAAACGGTCTAAAGATACTAACAGAAAGGAATCTCCAGCTTGGATTTAAAACACAAAACAAAGCAGGATCTAACCATTCAGCTACCCTAAATGTGCACATACTGCACAACAGAGCTGCGACATAGAGCTAATGGATCTGGCAAGCTAGCTCAATAGATAAAGGCACTTGCTGCACAAGCCTGATGGTCTGAGTTCAATCCCTAGAAGCCACATAATGATGAGAGAGAGAGAACCAAAAAGTCTTCTGACCTCTACACATATGGTGTGACATAAGCTCCCCTCTCCCACACATACATCACATACACACACAATAAAAATAAATAAAACAAAACAATAGAGCAGAAAGAAGTTATAGTTGAAGACTTCAGTCCCTCTCCCAGTAATTCATAGAACAATCTAACAAAAGAACACTAAGAATATAGAAGCCAATGTTATACATGGAAGCAGGACACCCACAGGCAGGAGAGTGGCCAATATAGAGTACTAATAAAACACAAATTGAAAGAGATTGTATCTTCAGCCATAAGATAAATTCAACAAATTCCAAAGAGTGAAAGTCATAAAAAATGTATTATCCAACCATAGCAAAGTCAAGTCACAAACTAGTAACACATCACACGTGCACTCGTGTACACACACACACACACACACACACACACACACACACACAAATCTACAAAGCTTAAACACACAAGTCAAAGAGGAAATCTTGAGGGAAATTTAAAAATTAATTGAATCAAAGAAAATGAAAATACAACACATAAAAATTTATAGGACCACACGCCTTTAATCCCAGCACTCGGGAGGCAGAGCCAGGCGGATCTCTGTGAGTTCGAGGCCAGCCCGGGCTACCAAGTGAGCTCCAGGAAAGGCGCAAAGCTACGCAGAGAAACCCTGTCTCGAAAAACAAAACAAAAAAAAAATTTATAGGACATAGTGAAGGGTTCACAACACACCCCCATGGTTGCATATACCAGGCGGACACTTCCGCCTAGCCAATTCCAGGTCAGGATAGGCATTTCCGGGTCAGGGCGTCTCTCGTAACCAGGCGGACCTGGACACCTCCGCCTAGCCAGTTCCAGGTCAAGATAGCCATTTCCGGGTCAAGGCGTCTCGCGTAACCAGGATCCGTGATGTTTCATGGCCATGTAAGCGCGCAACGTGACCATGTGATCTACGCACACACGTGGAGTAGTGACGCGACCCGGCCGCACCCCCAGCTGGTTTTAAAGCAGAGCACCATGTTCCCAGTTCCTTCTTCTCCACGCATGTGTCTCTCCCACAGGCCTGCGCACTCTCTATCTCTTTATCTCTAATAAAACTCTTATAAGCAGATTCTGTCGTGTTTCGTGACACTTCCTTGCAGGGTAAGAACACAACGCAGCTAAATAACTAACACATAGGTACACAATAGCGCTAAGAAAAATGATAACAATAAATGCATACATTGAAATCTCTCAAATAAAAAATTTAATTTCCTACCTAAAGACCCTAAAAACAGAGAAATTAAACCAAAAGAAAAAACAATAAAGATAAGAATAGAAGTTCTTGATGTTGAAAATACTAAACAATAAAGAAAATCATGGACACAAATGGATGAAACCAATAACATTGACAAGTTTAGCAATATCCACAGAGGGAAAGGAAAGGCAAAAATCAATACCTTTTATGAAATGGGAATTTATTATAGATCCTAAAGACCTCAAAAGGAAAATAAAGGCACATCATGGACAACTCTACATAAATCTCTCAACTAAGATGGTCACAGATCATCTGAACATAAAATACAATCAATAGCTTACTACTATTCACCCAGTATGAACTAGGTTGTTTGAACAGCCAATAAATATTAAGGAAGCTAAATTCACAATTTAATACTCAAAATTGTACTAAAAATTCAACTAGGGATCCATAACAATTCTACACCGTCTCAAACAAAAAACAAATAGGAAGAAACAATTCAATTTATGAAGCTAACTTACCCTGATACTAAAAACAAAACAAAACCCCACACAGTTGGAAATCAAAGTACTGCGGGAAGGGGAGATGACAAAGTGGTTAAGAGTAAATACTGCCTGTACAGAGGACCTGAGCTTGGTTCCCGGCAATGTCTGGTGACTCACAACTGCCTATAATTCTAGCTCCAGGGGATTCAACACCCTCTTCTGGATATACGTACATATACATATAATGTATATGCATCATTCAATACACTGATCAAGTAAGAGATACTGTAGGAGTGTAAGGCTGGTTCAAGATTTTTCTATGGGATTTAAAGTCCTCCCTCCATAAGAAGGAACCCCTGTCTGGTACCTTAACTGAACTAAAATCCATGGCTTGCTAGGTCATAGGGAAGACACTAACACCATTATTACAAAATATGGACATAGTGATAAACTGCCCTCAAGTTCTTATATTTATACCCACAGATAGTGTGCCTCCCTCACCAGAGAGACTTCTTTTTACAGAAGATGACAATAAGTTCAGACACCCATAATTAATTAAGAGACTGTGAAGTGCCCAGTTATGGGGACCAAGGACAGCTATATAACACTCTTATTAAAGAGGACTTTGAGGGGTCCAGCCCTTTGATAGTCCTCTCCCGGGGTCTGGGAAGAATCTATGACCACCCAATAATCTAATCTTTGACGATACTAAATGAATCTATGTACACAAAACTCTTTAGTCCATACACTTTATTCTTCTGAGTCTGTTCTCTCTCTACACAGCTTCTTTTCTGCTCTTGTGCTTAGCTCCTCTCTGTCCCTTCTCTTCCTGTCCTCTCACAGCCCTAACTAAGCTCTTCTGCTTCCAATCTCATCTTCATCCTCAGTTCCTCCATCCATGCTCATTCCTACATTTCCTACTCTCCTGACCTAAACCAATCCACCTCCCACCTGCAAAAAACTCTGCCTTGTTATTTCTTCTCTGGCCACACAACTCTGATCCAAGCTAGGAATCCTGCCCCAATCCTCCTTTACCTGGTATGCAAAAAACCCTTTTGTTCTGAGTCAATTGCTCTGGAATGTCATTTGACCTGTGAGGGGAAGGAGGGTCTGAGCTTCATTTGCACAAGAAACAAAGCTATGCATCTATGAGTCTGCCTGCCTCTGTAGGGGTGTTACCTAGTTCAGATCAGCAGTAGGTCTGAGAAGTGTATATTGTTTGCCTTTATGGCCTAAGAGTATGAGCACACAAGAAATTGATAGCAGGAAACAGCTGATACATTAAAAGTAAAATAACACCAAATATTCCTTGGTATTTGACTTCTCCAGAATGATTCCTTGACCCTTCTAGGTATAGCTTTATCATATACAGCTGAATTTCTATTTCATATTCTTGCAGTCTGCAGCACCCTATCCCCTCAAAACTTGGAGATCATAAAGGAAGAGGAAACAGAAAGATTTTAAGAGCCTGACATCTGCAGTAAAACATGATTTGCTGGATACAACAGGACCATTGTCCACATGAACCACAGCAGCTGTGATTGCTTGCACAAGACCTGTGCAAGATCAAATCAACTGAAATCCCAGCACGGGTGAGCGAGGGCTCATGAAGTTCTATCCTTCCATGAGGAGCTACTGATGACTGATAGCCATTAGGGAAGAAAAAAATCAGTTTTTAGGGATGGTCTTACACCCATGCACATAATTCTAGCACTAAATGGATTCAGTGAGTTTTTAAAAACTTCACATGAAGTTGTGAGGGGAAAGTAGCGAGGAGATGGGGAGAAATTGGAGGAGAAGGAATGGGAAGTGAATTTGATGAAAACACATCATATGCATACATAAAACTCTCAAATAATAAAAAAAATTAGAAGAAAAGATTTTAAGTAATCACCACAGTGTATTAATGTTGCAAGAATAAAAATGAAATGGCAAGTGGTCTATTAACTGACCTGCAAAGCATTTGACAGTATTCAGCACCCACTGATGGTGAGAAGTGAAATCCTCAGACACATGGTTATAGAAGAGACTTAATTAAGTAAAAACACCTACCAAGTCCCCATATCCAAATTGCATTTACTATGAAAGATGGAATGTGAGATAGAGAGAGACAGAGTGTCAGGCTGGCTGCAAATTAATATGCTCATAGAAGGCCATGGCAATCAGTCATGAAAAGAAAATGAATGAAATGCAAACACACTGGAGAGGCATGAGACTACCCGCCTGCTGATGACATGTCCCTCTACACCCAAATCCCAGAGTCTATTTTTTAAAATTCTAGGACATTTATTGAGTTTAGAAAGTTTCCAGATATATGACTAACAGACAAAATTAATTGCATTTGTATGTATTAGCCATGAACAAAGGGTCACTGTTAGGATTCTGCTCTCACTCCAGCACATGAGCAGCTGGGGTTTTTACATCTTATGTCCTCAGGGGCGCTGGCGACTACGTACCTGCCACGTGGTCACACAATCTGCACCTTAAAAAGCTGGATGTGGACCACCACCCTCTCTCTCTGCTCTCTGCTCTCTCTCTCTGTTCCCTCTCTGCTCTCTGCTCTCTCTTCTGCTCCCGCCATCTTTCTCTCCAGGCCTGTCTCTCCTTCCTCCTCTCCTCTCCTTCCTTCTAATAAAGTTCTTTGTAACTCTGGTAGTTGTGGCCGTGGCCCACGACTTTTCCGCCTGTAACCAGTGCTGCCACCAGTGCTGTTTATCTATCAGTCACTGTGCTGATTAGTGTTTTGTCAACTTGGCACAATCGAGAGTCCTTTGGGAAGTTGGAACCTCAATTGAGAAAATACTTCCATCAGATTGGCCTGTGGGCAAGCCTATGAGGCATTTTCTTGATTGATGATTGAGGGCAGTGCCACCCCTGGGCAGGTGGCCCTGAATTGAATATGAAAGCAAACTGAGCAAGCCATGGGCAACAAATCAGTAAGCAGCATTCGCCCATGATTTCTGCTTCAGCCCCTGCCTTGTGTTCCTGCTCTGTCTAATGTGGAAATTTAACAAGAAAACTCTACAAGTCCTAGGTAGGCTTGACAGTTACCGGCTGCCTCACTGGGGTGGTGCTTCAAGGTCAAAGCTGGAACAGCTGCCCACTAGACTTCCTTCCATGATGGAGTGTGATGTGGAACTCTAAGCTGAAATAAACCTTTTCCTCCCCAAATTGATTTTGATTATGGCATTTATCAAAGTGATAGACACCCTAAATAAGACAGCAAGCTTAACAATTCAATGCTTTTGCATTGTTCAAAAAATGGAAGCTCCTAGATGTCACTCTTGCGAAGGAATTGTACACCAAAAGCTGCACATGCAAATGAAAGTGGTCAAGAGAGAGGCCTACCATGTTCACAGAGGTCAAGAGAGAGGCCTACCATGTCCATAGAGGTCAAGAGAGAGACCTACCGTGTTCATAGAGGTCAAGAGAGAGGCCTACCATGTTCATAGAGGTCAAGAGAGAGGCCTACCGTGTTCACAGAGGTCAAGAGAAAGGCCTACCATGTTCACAGAGGTCAAGAGAAAGGCCAACCGTGTTCATAGAGGTCAAGAGAGAGGCCTACTGTGTTCATAGAGGTCAAGAGAGAGGCCTACCATGTTCATAGAGGTCAAGAGAGAGGCCTACTGTGTTCATAGAGGTCAAGAGAGAGGCCTACCATGTTCATAGAGGTCAAGAGAGAGGCCTACCATGTTCATAGAGGTCAAGAGAGAGGCCTACCATGTTCACAGAGGTCAAGAGAGAGGCCTACCTACCATGTTCATAGATGCAAATGCTTGGCACAATAAATGTGTGTATTTCCCCTACATGGGTATGCAGATTTAATGAGATTCCAAGCTAAACTCCAGCAATAGTCACTGTAGAAATAGGGAAGAATATCCAGAAATTCATACAGAAAGGCAATGAAGGTTGATGGTTTGCAAAAGGAGAACAAGTCAAAGAACTTGGCTCCCTGGTTTTCCAAAACTCACTCAGTGTATAACTAGAGAGCCCCAAACTGTGACACCACCTGAGTGACCACACAAGGAAGCCCAGAATAGAGCCACGTAAAATACACCCAGCTGGTTCGATGGAGGCGTGGGATCATCTAGAGGATGAAAACAGCCTCTGAGTGTGCGATAATGGAGCAGCTGCACAGCCCAAACCTCACACCCTGTGGCACATCCACTCAGGACAGACCGCAGACGTGAAGGTTAAACCACGAAGTACAAAGTTGTAAGTGGGAGAGAATCCTGGGATCTAGAGTTGGATAAAGAGTTCATACATTCGACATAAAACAAACAATTTACCAAAGAAAAACCTGATAGCTGGACATCATGAAATTGAAAAGGGTTTGCTGTGCAATCAACCCCTTAAGAATGGAGAACTGGGCTGGAGAGGTGGCTCAGTGGTCAAGATTGCATGCTGCTCTTCCAGGGGACCTGGGTTTGCTTTTTATCCTCATGCCAGGTGGCTCCCAACCTCCTGTAACACACGCCTAAAAGCAAAAATAGAATAACATCTTTTTAAAAGAAAATGAACACTCAAATTACAGGTGAGTTTGGCTCCTGCCTCTAGGTCCCTACCTTGACTTCTTTTGATGATGGACTGGGATGTGGAAGTGTAAGCCAAAATACACTATTTTGTATTTTTATTGAGACTCAACAGAAAAGGGACAAAGGCTGTGACAGACACTTCTAAGGAGAGAGTCTCTTGATAACAAAGCATCATCAGCCATCACGGAGATGAAAACAAAGTGTCTCTTGACTCTCATCGGAATGGCTGCACACAGGGACATCCCGATCTCTGGAGGGGATGCCCAGGATAAAGGCCATTTACACATCGCCGGTATGAACACAAAACGATGCAGCCTCCTGAAAGCAGTTTGGAAGGTTTTGAAAATTCTAAAGACCTCACTGCCCGATGGCGCAGCAACTTTGCTCCTGGGCTTGTATCCTGGAGAAACCTGTTCACAGACGTCTTCATTAAAGACGAACTGTGACCCAAGCTGAGCTGCATTCATGGCACCAAATGTGCCTCCACCATTGAAAGACGCCGCGGAGCACAGCTAGGATACGTCTCCAGAAAATGACAATGTGTGGAACGGTGGATTCCAAATGATTGCATCTGCAGAGGTCTCCCTTAATAGCTGGTGAACTCCATAGACCTGGGGAACAGAGTAGCCGTTACAGGGATAGGGAAGGAGAGAGGGAAGCCATCCCTACAGGGTACTGTTGGAGATCTGGGGATGAGAGACCCGGGAATCAGAGCCATCGAGGAGGGATGATTGAACGCTCGGCTATGACTGCATGGGGTCAGTTTTCTAGTCTCATTTTCTGTCCTTCCTTATTACGAGATGTTGCTATTGTTGGGCACTGGGTAGAAGTCACACGGGGCCTCTGAATACTATTTCTAACACCTGCCTGTGAATCTACAATTGTTTGGTTAAATGTTTTAATTAAAACAAGCAATGCTACATGAAAATGCAATTCATGAAAAGGGTGCTTTCAGCTGTGAGAAAGTGCCTCTGCATTGCCATGATACAGAAATGAATTCAGTGAAGGGGTTGGAGAGAGAGCTCAGCGGTTAAGAGCACTGGCTGGTCTTGCAGAAGACCTGGGTTCAGTGCCCAGCACCTACATGGTAGCACAAAACTGCCTGTAACTCCAGTTCCAGGGGGATCTGATGCCCTCTTCTGGCTTCTGTGGGTACTGCATGCATGTGGTGCATATACATACATGCAGGCAAACACCCACACACATAAACTAAAACTAAATAAAGGAGAGTAACTGTCTCAGGGAAGGTGGGGCTGAAAGGTGCCTTCAGTGTTGGGTGAACTATGACTCTGACCTGGGTTTATGACTCCCCTCTGTGTGATCAATGAAAGCTCCCGCAATTTAAACAGCTTTTCAAATCTTCCAACCCCTTTTCTCCCACAGTTCCTGTACTTGCTGACAATGCTTCTCCATCACCGCCCTTTGTGGGACCCAAGAGAACAAGAAGACATAGTCTGAGCTTGTTTTTCTGCTGACAACTACTCCCCCATGAGCGCCTGGCCGCCATGTGTGTGTTCCCTGCTGGGTCTCTGTCTCCAGCATGCTACTTAGCAGATAGGACCAACTCAGTCATTGGCTGGCTTGCTAGAGCTGTGTGGCCCAGCACTCCGCATTGTCCATCCCAGACACAGCTTTGACAGCTCACAGCAAGGTTCTCTACCCTTGTACTTTGCCCAGCTGTCAAGATTCAGCCACTAGGTCCCACTCCTGGTCTAAAGAAGATTTATTCCCTCTGGCTGAACAGCAAGCTGGTTCTTATCTATATGCAAAACATTCACAGAAATGGAGGCTGAAGATAAACAGCCCTGTAAGAACACAATACTCTATCACCCAGACAGGAGACTGTAGTTCTGATGCACAGTAACACACAGTACCTGTGGCACTCAGCTCTCTGTCTGCCCAGGACCGAGTTCTACTGGGAATAATGTCCACACTTGCTGCTCAGTCCTTGGCTTCTAAAGGAGTCCCAGGCTGTGGGTCCTTTGTGGCCTCCGAGGTCAGATCCATAGCCAGAGTAGTCACATGGTAGGAAGGCCTCCAAGCTACTTCTCACTTGGAGAGAAAACACACATTTGAGTTTGCTCTCATTCTTGGCACGCTTTATTTCTGCGTTGGATAAGAATGGCCTGCGCCTTGTCAACCTTCCCCAGCATGTGACTGAAGCAATGACCTCTGCTCTCCTTCTCTACCACCCAAGCTTTCAAGAAAAGGTTTGATCAGCCAAAAGGGCCCTGCATGGTTGGGGCTAGAGCACAATTCAGTGGTAGCCACTGGCCTTGCATATGTGAGGCCCTAGGTTCAAGTCCCAGAAGGTCTGCTGGCTTTTGGCAGGGTGAGTTTGCGAGAAGCCATGCCAGATATCCCTGTCAGATCTCCTGGGGGGACACACACTTGGAGCCTGGATGGACGGACACACACACACACACACACACACACACACACACACACGCACGTACGCACGCACGCACGCAAACAGAGAGAGAGAGAGAGAGAGAGAGAGAGAGAGAGAGAGAGAGAGAGAGAAGACTAGTGGGATCTCTGACCATTATCTTGCTGACCTCACGCCAGAGCTGCCTTGATCAGAGGCCATTCCCACTGCGTGAGGACCTGAGATGCTTTCTTAGGGCTGGGAGGGTTCTTTCCAGCATGAGTCACTGTCCGCCTCTCTTCCTTAATTAGTGCTCAGGGAGTTGCTGTTGTAACTCTGGTGAAGTCCACGGAAATTAATCAAAGAATCTCTTAGACCTGAAATAGATGAGAACTGCCACCGGCCAAGTCTGCAGGCACTGGGACCTGAATGGCCCGGCTCTCCTCTAGAAATGCATTTTCAGTCTCCCACATGCTCAACACTCCCTGCCCTGGCACTTCCTTCTTCAGTGTTTGTTTTCTGGAAGGTTTTCTACTTGTTTTTTCCGACTATGGCAATTTCTCAATCCACTACATACCACAATCCTCAATAAAAAACGGTTCTCATGGAACCCTGGTCCCGAGGGCTTGGCCAAGTACTGCTTCTTGGATGTGGTCCCTGTGTGTCTGCACACTCTGGGATGCAAAACACGGGAGGGCTAGCCACACTCAGATAACCCCCACCCCTGCTAGCCTCCAGAGGATCAGCCAGCCTTACAGGTGCCAGAACTAGGGGCTGGAGATGCCCAGCAAGACGGTTCTGTGGTCCCAGTTAGCCCCGTTATATCAAGAGGCTGAGTATGGAGTGGGACCTCATTCAGAACATGCAAGATAACAGACCCACAGCGGCAGCACCCAGACTAGGAAGCTGCCCCATCACCTACAGCAACCATCCCAGGAGGCCTCCCTTCATCCCAGGTGCTCAGCCTGGTAGGCTACCCATACCCATAGTACCTAGCTCCGAAGACCCCTTGCCCCACACAGCTCAGGCACTAGCCTGATCACCCATAGTTCCCAGTCTAGGCTGTCTGTCTGGAAGTCCTTCTCCCACTAGACGGAAGCCCTCTAGGTCAGTGCCGCTCCCTCCATCCCACCCCAGGACCACAGACCTAGGGGCATCAGAACACAAAGCGGCACACGGGCTGACTCGTCCTGCAGGAGCGCTGGGCACAGCCGTGGTCTAGTTCCTCTGCTAAGTAAACTCTGGTAGAGCAGAGGGGAGGGGTGGGAGACGCTGACAAGAAAGGAAGGTGGTCCCACGGAGTCACAGAGGACAGCCAGGAATGTCGAGTCCAGCCAGAAGGGCCGGCCCCCACACAGGGTCTCTAAGGTAAGGCCATGGGGCCTTAGCATCCCCCTTGGGCCTACACGGTCTTCATGACTTGGATCTTAGGAGTTTTGAGCTTTCTAGAAGTCTTAGAAGGGCTTTCTGTACTGAGGGGCTACCCATGTGCTTGTACCACCCCCAGGGCTTGCCAAGCTGGGTCACTGGGGAAAATGAAGGGTGTTGGTGACTGCACTGAACAAGGAGCCTGGGACACCCACCTCCTGGGTCACCTTGGGCAAACGGGTGAGCCACTTGCTGGTGTGCTAAGTTACTACAGGGACTTTTGCAGCAGAGTCAGCAAATCCTATTTTGGGAAAGAGGACCAGCTCCTAACATCGGGGTCAATCATGGCATGGACGTGGTCATGAGGGAGGTGATTATATCCTAGAAGTGCTCTGGAGACAGGCACAAGGCAGAGTTTCCAGAGCAGGAGGCAGAAAGGGGACACACACTCAGCTGAGGCCCTGATCTTAGCGTTGCAGACATCCACAGGTGGGAAACCTAGATGCATGGACCTCACAGCCACACTCACTCTGCCTTCCACTCTGCTTCCTCCATCCTGTGCTGTTTTCCAATGTAAATGCTTGTATCTGAAGTCCTTTTCTGATTTTTTTTTAATTGCATGTGTGTTCAGTACATGAATGTATGTGTATACATGTTGGGGGATGCAGGTGTATGTAGGCCAGAGGAGGATGTCAAATGTCGCTCTTTATCACTCTCCACCTTATTCCCTTGGGATAGGATCTCTCTCTGTGATCTCTCTGGAGCTTTCATTGATCACACAGACCTGGGAGTCTGACCACCACATGGTATATTCTCATCTTTGCTCAAACTCTGAGCTTATCTTCAGCAGAGAAGACATTTTTCCACCGGGGGATGAGAGCGGTGTCTGGGTATAGCTTGGTTGTCCCCAGTGGGTGGAGCCAGGGGTGCTGTTGATCTGCCTGCAATGCTCAGGGGCATGTCTCACATCTTTAAGTGCATTGACCTGACTCCCCAAAGTGTTACTTTGGCCCTAATCCTCTGCTCCAGCCAGGGCACTGGCCTTGGCTGAGAATGGAGAGATCTTCTTGGTCTAAGCCCAGCTATCATGGGACCTTGACGGAGAGAGATGAGTGGAAACGGATGTGCAAAGGGCAGGGAGCAGAGAGGCTGTGTCCTGTCTCTGCCCCATTCCATTCTTAGAGTTTCTATTGCTGTGAAGAGACACCATGACCAAGCGTTTAATTGGGGCTCGCTTATCGTTTCAGAGAGTTAGTCCGTTATCATCCTGGTGGCGTGCACCAGACATTGCATTGAGATGTCTCAATAGTTGAGAGCTTACATCCTGATCTACAAGAATGAGACAGAGAGAGCTAACTTGGAACCTCAAAGCCCACCCCCAGTGACACACTCTCTCCAACAAGGCCACACCTCCTCCCACATGGCCACACATTTTAGTCCTTCTCAAGCAGTTCACCAACTGGGGATGAAGCTTGCAAACACATGGACCTATGGGGGCCATTCTCGTTCAGAGCCGCACACATACATCTCACAAAGGCTGAGTCAAAACAATCGTTGGAGAAGAATCAGCAGACGTTTGGAGAACTTGAACTAGGAAGAAAGCAGCTCTCAAATTGGTAGTAAATGAGCACACAGCAAAACGTCAACAAAAGGAAAACCAAGGCCAGGCTGCACACAGCCACTCCAACCACAGTACAGGGACATGCGTCAGCCAAGAACACATTGACAAGATGCCCTTTCGTTCCACATTAAAGACACATTCCTGGGTAACAGACAGATCAAGGAGCAGATGAAGCGTGTGGTAAAATATGTTTTAGTTTGGAAGATTTAAAAATTACACACCAAGATGAAGTTTTGGTCACAGTCGTGAGCAAAGAGATTTCCGGGGTTTCAAGTGCCTCGTTAACAAAACAGAGAATAAAAAAAGAAAATGATCCAACAACGTCTACCATCTATGACCTTAAGAAGGTCTAAGGAACCAGATGAAAAACATAACTGACGTAGGGTAAGTGCCTTTAAACATGAAGAAAGTTCAGCCAGCCGCTGCAGCCAAGAGCTCATCCAAACAAAATAAATTAGGGTATTTGGGACTAATCTTGAATGGGGTTTCTGAACCGCAGCCCTGCTGACACTTGGATCCGTTCACATCTGGGGTGGGTGTCACTTGCTCCCTGCATTGCAGGCCAATCAGCAGCACTTCTGGCTCCACCCACTGGGGACAACCAAGCTATATCCAGATGCTTCCCCCATCCCTGGGCGGACAGTGTGTTCTCTGCAGAAGGTAAGCAAGCTCAGGATTTGAGCAAAGATGAGGGAACCCACACCATGTGGTGGGTAAGCAGAGTGATGTGATCTTGTCAAGGGAATGGCTTGACCAGTATATGGTTTTTGTTCGTTCATTGGTTTGTTTTGGAGACATGGTTTTTATAATCCAGGCTGGTCTGGAATTTGCAATCCTCCTGCCTCAGTCTTTTAAGTGTTGGGCTTATAGGTGTATGCCACCACATTCTGCTCACGTTTGAATATCATTTGAGATATATATCACGCGGTCAGAAAGCTTGGAAAGGACTTCGGGGGGCTGGGGAGTTGACTCGATGGGTAAGGGCTCTTGCTGGGCAAGCATGAAGACCCAAGTTCAGATCCTCTCACACACCTGAAAAGCACAGCATGGCTGGGTGCCGTAACTGTGCTGCCAGCACAGGGGTAGAGACAGAAGGATCACTGGGGCTTGTGGGGCTTGCTGGCTGCCAGTGTGGCTGAAAAACCCAGAATTCCACAATCAGAGAGAGAGAGAGAGAGAGAGAGAGAGAGAGAGAGAGAGAGAGAGACACGGGGAGGGGGGGAGGGAGAGAGAGAGATCTCCTAATCACTTGGCCTGGGAAGGGCCCACCGTCTCTTCTCAAAATGTCGGTGCCCCCACCATTGTTTGAAGACTGCAGCGGCTTTTGCCCTGCACGGCAGCTCACGTGGTAGCAGCTGCCTCTGAGTCATCCATGGCTCACCCACTTCCGGTACCTGAGCACGGACCCATAAAGCCAAGGGCAGGTTTGAGGCTGTGAGTGGCGGCTCCGGCCCCGCAAAGGGTGACCATACTTGCAACTGAAGCTGGTCCATGTGAGGGTAGAGTATTCACAGTCCCACTGTGGCTACCTTGCCCCATAGGGCGTGGGATGGTGTGCCACCTTGCTGCAGTGGTGACAGCATGCTCCCTGAGACGAAGTTGCATGAAACCAAGACTGAGCTACCTGGAGACACTCCTCAGGTAGCCGCCTTCTTCTCTGTGGATAAGCGGGATCTACTTTGTGAGAATGGGGGTGCCCCCAATATTGTTGATACTTTAAAGAACATATCAAAGCCCCTAAAAGTAGTACCTTTGGGACTAGATCATAATCAGGTCATGGTGTCTATGGTATGTGGTCTTTTTTGTGGGTGATAAGACATACAATTGAGGCTCAACCCCCCTCCCAGAAAGACTTCTGTTGTAAGTGAGGAGTGGCAACAGAAAAAACCGACATGAAGCCGCTAGCCTCGAGTGAGCATCTGACTTGACAGGGAAAGTGTTGGGGAGAGAGAAGCATGAGATGGGAGGATGGGAAGGAAGTGTTGTGACATTTCCTGCCCTGACAGGATGCAAAGGAAAGAACATCTACGTTAGAGCCTTCCTGGGCTCCAAAACCGTGAAACTTGTCGGAAGAGTCAGTCAGTGAGGAGGAGGAAGACATGTTAAAGACACAGAGGAAGGGGGAATCCGTGAATCAGCATGCAGAGTTGGGGTGTAGAAAACTAAGACAACCAGGGAGCACTCTGCCCTGAGCCGTGGGACTGGGGGCTTAGCTTGGTCCAAGAACAAAAGTGTCAGAACCACCGGAACCAGATGTGCCACTCTTTGGCCAGTGTGAATTCCAGAGATGAACGCCTGGAGTTGTGGCTTCTATGGAGCAAGAAGCTCTGTCTGCTCTAGGAGGAGACCACTGTGTGTATCAGTTCTTTCTGGGTCCCCAGCCACTGGAGGTCCCCACCACACCGAGGGTGGGTGATTCCTACTAAGCATACCTGATTCCTTCTGGAAACAGGTATGCTCACCGCTATACCACCAACACATGTCACCGGCTCCTCCACATAAGCACAGTCCAATGCTAACTGTAGGGGATAGTCACACAGAGACCAGAAAGGAGGCTCTAGGTAAGGAGGTCCCACCTGAGGAGTGTGCTTCTCATTCCCAGAGCCGAGCCATCTGCTGCAGTCACGTGAATTCACCAGTGTGGGGCACCGGTGTTTCTGGGAGCCCAGGATTGTTGTCCTCTGTGGGTCTGGGGGAGAAAGAGCCTTCACTACACAGCATGGTCCCAAGTAGCGGGGGTAGGGAGGGCACAGAATCCCAAATATGAAAAGTGTGTGGTGGCCTTTCACATAGAGAAAGGTGCTCTAAGGGGTCTTGAGATATGGGTCTGAGGAACAGCCAGAGGGCCAGAGTCACCTATATAAGCAGGCATTTAGCCACTGGGCAAGATAGATGGGTGCCAGAGAACGTTTGATGTGGAAGCCATGATTTGGCTGGCCTGTGTGATATGGGCAGTCAGGGGAGGAGCATGGCCATGCTAGAGAAAGCTCAGACTGAGGTAAAGGAGAGAGGTGGGTTCCTATATCCTGGCTCTGCTGCTTTCTGTCAGAGTGTTTGGGGGGCTGTGGGAGGCAGGAACTCACCTTTCCTAGGAACTCCTGTGAAGAGAGGGATAAGAAATATTAGGTAGAAAGAGAGACCTGGCAGACAAGAGGAAACATAGAAACACAGGATAGCTTCGGGAAGACCTGGGTCAATACCCAAAGGCCCAGGACTTCATTCAAAAGGGCTTTTTATAACAATGCCAAGGAGAGGGACAAAGACCTCCCCTTTGGTAGAGTAAACCCTTCCAAATACCTGGTACCCAGGCCCATGGTCCAATCATCCTCATGTAGTCCTGCTGGGTAAAGCAAGCTCAGATTTCACTAGGAAACTTCTGTGGGCTCCCACAGGGTACCAATTCCCAGCCTTGGGGCGTTGAAAGGACAACAACACTTGGACCTTTCAGATGCAACTGTTGGGTGGAGCATATTCACACATCCGAGTTACTATGTCGTGATGGTTCTCCAGAAGCAACACGGGCTGATCTGACTGGAGTGGTCTCTGCTGCCAGCCAGAAGTCCACCAGAATCTTGGCTACGAATGTCATGGAACCTGGACACTTTCCCTTCCCACCAAAGCCCTTCCAACTTTTTAATCTTTAATGCAAAGCCAGAAAGGACTGCATGTTGACCACCCCCAACCTCACCCTTAGGTATTTCTTCACGGACGTACTAGTTGTTGGTTTTCCTCTGTGCAAAAGTTTCCCTTGCTCTACACTCTCATTGACTCAGCCTCAGGTAATTCCCAGAAAGAGAATTCCCTTGTATTGGGTCAGGGCTCTGCAGGAGAACAGAATCAATAGAATGAATACATATTAAAGGGAGATTTAGAAATGGCTTATACAATATGGTTAGAGAAGTCCAGCAATGACTTTCTCACACCAGAGAGGCCAAATACCTGGTAGTTTCTTGGTACATGAGGCTGGGTACCTCAGCAGTTCCAATCTGGCTCCAACAGCCTGGAGGATTCCTGGAGAGTAGGCAGTGTTCAGTCCACATTGAAGACTGAAGACGTTGGCTCAGTATCAGTCAGCAAAGGAATCAGCAGTGGCGGCGGCAGAGTAGATGAGCTTGCCAGCAAGAGTGAAGGCTGAGTGAGAAAAAAAGCAAAACAGCTTCCTTCTCCAGTCCTCTTATCTGGGGTGATACCTGAAAACGCTGCCCATGCTTAGGCTGGGTCTTCCCACATCAACAAGAAGTATCAAGATAGACCCCCACAGACATGTCCACGGGCCAACTTAATCTAAAGGGTTTCTCGCTGAGACCCTTCCCTGGTTGGTCTAAGTTGTGTCAAAGTGACAACACCGGCCACCATAGCCTTCTCCCCCCAAACACTTGTGTAGAGACTTACCTGCTGAGGGACGGTGGTCGGGAGGCACTGGAAGTCTTCGATTCCTGTGATTAAAGCATTACGTTTCTACAAACACGCCAGGAACTTGGCTTAGATAATAAAAACTTACTGCAAGGAATGCCACAGCCTGGAATCTGAGCGGAGTCTTTTCAGGCAGTGTTCCCTGGTGTGAGACAAGTGCAGGGGCGAGTGTGCATGTTGTGTTCAGAGCCACGGCAGCAGGGCACTTCTGCAGGAACCTGAGTGAGCGCTGCACTTATTATGCACATTCGCCTTTGAATTGCTTTTCGGTCACTGTGCGTTCAGGAAATCATACATTGTTGCCAATTTTTTTTATGGTCCCCACATTCCATATCTGAGTCTAGTTTAAGAAACTGGTTAGGGTAAGGACGCAGTTTAAGGTTTTTTGTTTTTGTTTTTGTTACATTCCAGAAACTGCAGACTTTGTAAATTTTTCACACATGATTGCATTTTTTTTAAAATAAAAATTTAAAATGTACGAAGTGCAAAGTTATTCCAAACTGGAGAACTCTAGATACAAAATGTGTCCATCAGTGCTGGGAAGAGACCATCGGCCAGCCTAGACCTGGTCTTTGGCTCTGAGCCTTGAACCCCTGGATAGATGCGCTGAGCTACGGGCAGAATGGAGTCCAGAGGAATTGTGGGACTCTCCAAGGCCATCCCCGTCACCCTCCTTACTCATGTCTCTCTTACCATGCTCCTCTGTGTACAGAGAGGAGCTAGATGGCATCAGACTCCCCGAAGCCGTGCCTTGCTTCCCAGGCCCTCCTCGTAGTACCAGGGCATGGATGGCAAGCCCGTGCACCTGTGCCTGGACTGAGCCTCGGCCTTCCTCCTCCGCACTCCCATGGCCAGCATTTGACTGGCAGGGAGAGGAGCGGCAGGGACGACAAAGAAGACAGATGAGCCAAGGTGACATCCGAGGGGCGACAGCTGGCAGGGAGGGCTGACTGCAAAGGTTGTGGGGTCAGAGCAGAGACAAGGGAACCTCTTCTCCTGAGTTCTGGAGCCTCTGCTCTCCAACTCTCGTCAGCTGACTTCGGGCATCCCGAGTCCCGTAGATGACTTTCGACCTGCGCGTTCTCCGTAAACCAAGTGTTCGCTGCACAGTGAAATAGAGCATCCTATCAACCAAAGCAACTGAACCAAGGAGGCCTGATCATTATCCACCGTCCTTCTCCCCAAGCCATGGGATCTAATTCAAGCAGGGGATGATTTACTAGTTCACGTGTATTTCAGTTGGGATCCCCTGTTTGGGCACAGGGTGAGCCTCTGCAGCCCCAGCCCTGACATTCTTTCATGCCACAGTGAAGTACCAAGGTTCCTTTGTTTGTTATTTGTTTGAATTTACATCCCAACCGCAGTTTCCCCTCCCTCCTCTCTTCCCAGTCCCTGCCACCCACCCACCCCATCCACTCCTCCTCTGTTTCTCATCAGAAGCAGGTGGGCCTCCCATGGATATCAGCAAGCAAAGTATATCAAGTTGCAGTGAGACTAGGCACCTCCTCTTCTACTAAGGCCGGATGAGACGATCCAGGAGGAGGAATGGGTCCCACAAGCAGGCAACAGAGTCAGAGGCAGGCAGCCCCTGTTCCCACTGTTGGGAGTCCCACAAGACGACCAAGGTGCACAATGTCACACATATGCAGAGGGCCCAGGTCAGTCCCATGAAGGCTTCCTGGTTGTCGGTTCAGACTCTGTGAGCCCCTGTGAGCCCAGGTTAGTTGATTCTGTGGGTTTTCTTGTTTCCTTGACTTCGCTGGCTCTCACAATCCCTCCTCCCTTTCTGCAGGATTCCCTAAGCTCTGCCCCGTGTCTGTACCAAGATACTTATTCATGATGCTTTGGGAAATGTCGCTGTCACTCTTGGCTCTTCTGCCTGTTATAAAAGCTGCTGCTTCCTTTTCCTCTTCCTTCTTCCTAACTCCTTCCTCCTCCTCTTCCTTCTGCTTATTCAGTATCATGAAGTAGGTGTTTCTACTGTGAAGTCCTCCTTCAGCATATCTGCAAGCCGATCCTTCCTGGAGGCCTTGGGTGTTTACTTAGTCTGGCAGGCTGTTTTGCAAGTGTTGGGTTCCTTGTTCTAGACTTCTCTCTGTGGTGTTACAGTTTTGTTTTCTGTGCTTTTTTTTTTTTTTTTTTTTTTTTTTTTTGTCAATTTTGAGGATTAAGGGTTTAAAATGCTGTGAAGTCCAATCCTTCCCTTTTTGTGTGTTTTGGGTCATTAGGATTTACATCCTATAATAAAATAATTTAGCCCAAACTGTCCCTTGGTACCCAATTTTTAATATGGTCTCCTTTATATTTTTGTTGTTTAAAGTCGGTGTGTGTGTGTGTGTGTGTGTAAATTATCACTCCTTCCACTAAGATTTAAATTGTCAGCTAGTATGATTTGATCTATCTTCTGTTCTCCATTTTGCATGCCTGGGTTTCTCTTGATTAAAATAAGGCCAGGGGATCTGGGGGGGGGGGGCTCTGTTGGTGACATTCTTGCCATGTAAGCACGAAGACTTGATCTAAGCCCAAAAACTCACATAAAATACCCAGGCATGGAGATGCCCACTTGGTCACCCAGGACTGGAGAATGGAGACAGTACTGGAGAGGCAGCTATCCTACCCAGTGAGCCCCAGTGGGAGGCCTGAATTAAAAAGCAAGATGTTCGACACCCGAGGAACCACACTTGAGACTGACCTATGGCATCCATGTGTATGCACACGCACATACGTGTACCATGCCACACAAAATTAACTGAAATGAGGAGAGCTAGTTCTCCGTTGGCTTAACTGATCTCACTTGGAAGACTGAGCTTCTGAATCTACCCCATAACATGTATTTCTCCCCGGAACTCCTGAACATTTTATTGTTTTTCACACTTAGGATTTTTGTTTTCAGCAAAACGAAAGTGTGAAGTGAGAGGAGCTCCTGAAGGACATGAACTTGCAGGCTCCTCAGGAGTGCTGGGGAGAGACGGTCAGTTCTGGATCTTTCCCCTTGTGGAACAGAAGGACCCAACCCATTCATCCTTAAGGGCGCTTGAAGGAAAAGGAGGAGGAGGACAAGGAGGACCAGAACAAGGATGAGGTGGGGAGGGAGACAGTGAGCAGCTCCAGGAGCTGGAAGGCAGTGAGTAAGCCCCTCCCACAGCCGCTGGAGCTTAGACAGTGACGTCAGACCTCTGCATGTTTTAACTACTGTATGGTCCTTTACCACAGCAGGCCCAGGACACTGTGGGGTCCACCCGAGTCGTACCCCTAACCTCCAACTCAGCCACACGCTCCTGCTCCTTCTTCCAAAGCCCCGATCTCAGGCATGTCCCTCCCCGGATGTCCATATGCAAGCCTGGTTCCCTCCTGCGGGTTATCTGTCCGAATCTCACCCCCACTGTGACCTACCTTCCCTGCCTGTCCCTTTTCCTGTGCCTCACCCCGCCTTGCTGCACACCTGGGGCTCACTGGTACTTGTCATTTGTCCCCAGAACATGAACTCCCTCAGGACAGGGGTCTGGTCTGCTTCACGGTCAAGGATTGTCCCAAGGGCCTGGCATGAAGTTGGCTCATGGTGTATGCACAGTAAATATTTGGTGAGCGGATGGGTGAGAAGGTCACAGGCAGAGCTGTCGGGAGAGAGTGCAAAGGAAGGGAAAGAAGCAGGGAAGCCCAGTGGTCAGGGCTGGAGGTGCAGTGCTGTGGGGAGGGAGAAGGCCTCTGGCCTCTGACCTTTGGCTTGAGTGTCCCGCTCTCCCAGCTGCCTCCCACCCAAAGGAAAGGAAGGCAGCCCCGTGAGGAGTCTGTAACCGAAGACTCTGATCCACGGCTCCTGGCACTCAGAAGAAAACCCCCCATTCAAAATACCCACTTGGATTTTGTATGGACTAGTGTCAAATATTAAGTGTAAGAACAGATGAGAAGACATGTGATGTTTTCTCAGTAAATACTGAGCGAGCCAGAGTGGCCTCTGTGCCCGCTGACCTGCAAGTGTGATGGCCCCGAGGGCTCTTTACACAGAAATAATGCACTGTGAGTGTGTGCTGCTGTTGGGGACCTGGCTCTCGGAGGCCGCTCTTCTGTCCCATTAATTACCGCAGTGGAGGAAGTGAGGTCAGGCCTCCCACCAAGGCAATTGGGCTCGCAGGGCCACTCTGCGGTTCCTCAGGAAAGCGGTTTTTCTTATCCACACAGCATCACCATCTCAAGGCAATAAATCCTGTTAGAGGAAAGACAAAGGGGAGAGAGAGGAGCTCCATTTTGGGGTGTGTCTTTGAGTCCCCACACAGACAAAGGGCCACCATGCCCAGGAGCAGGACCTGCCCACATCTCAGCCCTCCAGGACCAGCAGCGGGGTTGCTGGGACAGGGTCAGCTAGTGTGATGACCTCAATGTAAAATGAGGGGACAGGGACTCCTGGGGAGCAGGCCACATCCACACACACATCAGCGAGTGGCCGGCTGGGCAGTGGCTCTGGAGCTCGGGGTCTCTTCCTGCCGGCCACAGGCTCACTAGTGCCGGCCACATAAGTGAGTGGCTTCTACACTGTGTCCCCCAGGGTCTCTGAGGCTCCCACCAGCAAAGCCATCTTTTCAGGGATCATAAACTCTCCAGCATCAGCTAATGTGGAACCCTGGGTCAGGAGGGAGGGACCGCCCCAGGGCCCCTGGTGACAGGCAGTTTAGAGGTCTCCCTCCTTGTTTAATGGCATCTCTGGCCAGGCTCCAGAGGCCACCCAGAACACACCCGGTTGTCAGCTGGTGACTTTGTTTCCAGAGCTTCAGGGAAGAGGGACAAGATTAGAGGATGACAAGTCAGCAGAGACTGTTATCCCAGGGTTCCAACATCTTTGTTTCATATATGGGCTCCACTCAGTGAGAGGCAGGTGTGAGCACCCCATGTTGGTCACAGGTGTGAGCACCCCATGTTGGTCACAGGTGTGAACGCCCCATGTTGGTCACAGGTGTGAACGCCCCATGTTGGTCACAGGTGTGAATGCCCCATGTTGGTCACAGGTGTGAACGCCCCATGTTGGTCACAGGTGTGAATGCCCCATGTTGTTCACAGGTGTGAGCACCCCATGTTGTTCCAGTATGACACCCATTTTCACAGGTATGAGCACCCCATGTTGGTCACAGGTGTGAGCAACACATGTTGGTCACAGGTATGAGCACCCCATGTTGGTCACAGGTATGAGCACCCCATGTTGGTCACAGATGTGAGCACCCCATGTTGGTCACAGATGTGAGCACCCCACGTTGGTCACAGGTGTGAGCACCCCATGTTGGTCACAGGTGTGAACGCCCCTGAGTCACAGGTGTGACGCCCATGGGTCACAGGTGGACGCCCATGTTGGTCACAGGTGTGAATGCCCATGGGTCACAGGTGTGAACGCCCCATGTTGGTCACAGGTGTGAATGCCCCATGTTGTTCACAGGTGTGAGCACCCCATGTTGTTCACAGGTATGAGCACCCCATGTTGTTCACAGGTGTGAGCAACACATGTTGGTCACAGGTATGAGCACCCCATGTTGGTCACAGGTATGAGCACCCCATGTTGGTCACAGATGTGAGCACCCCATGTTGGTCACAGATGTGAGCACCCCACGTTGGTCACAGGTGTGAGCACCCCATGTTGGTCACAGGTGTGAACGCCCCCTGTTGGTCACACGTGTGAGCCTTTGGGACCAGCCACAGAGCCTGTGCAGGTGTGCATGTATGGTCCCAGACTGGAGTGGGTTATTTCTTCTCTGTGACAGGTCTTTCAGGCCGGTGTTTGTTGGTGGCCTCTGGCCCCTGCTCATGCTTGCCTGAGTGTCACGTGCCTGCCCACAGCATCCCCTCACCCCCTCTGTTCCCTCCACTGCTGATTTTTCTGCCTTGTCTTCCCGTGGGCTGTCCTCAGCACCCTGTGCTGAGGAACCAGCTTAGCATCCTTTGCCCATGTCCCGCCCCCACCGAGGTAAGTGACGGGTGATGACGTGGCATTTCAATCCGGAGACAATTTCGTACTTCCCAGCTCTCCAGCGGCTCACCGTGCCCTTGCTCACACTCACATAGATGTGAGGTCCAGAGGTGTTTGCTTAAACCCGTGACCTACATTCTCCATCACGCAGCCATCCAACCTGGAAATGGCTGGGCAGCGGCACTGCCAACACAAACAGGGCTGTGCCGGGCTGTCGGTGGCTGGGCTCTTCCCACCCTCTGCCTGCCTGGCCCACACACCATTCCACCAGGAGGAGGGCACCCCCACTGTGACAGCCTCCTGAGGACTGCAGGTCGGTCAGGCAGGTTCCTCTGCAGTGGGGTCTCCTGGACCTGGCTCTGCCCTAAACATGCATGTACCTCTCCCAGGATACCTCGGAAGTAACGGCTGAGTGGAAACCTCATGTTTCTCCTCCAGCATTCCAATGCAAGCTGGAGCCATAACTAAGGGGTGTGTTCTTGGTTTAGAGTGTCGAGGGACTTCCAAACTGGTCTGGGGAGGACCTGGTCCCTGTGACCTTTGGCCACCTCACTGACACCTCAACAAGCCAAGGTTCAAGGGTTAATAACATGCATAAAGCAATGGCTTAGGGCTGAACATTCTAGAAAGGATCCTATGAAATAGACATAAGGAGGCAGCTAGAAGCTTTGGGCCTTGGTCTCACGGCCTTTGGAGGGTTGCAGGGCCTGGAGGTCTCAAGTTCCACTGTGGAAAGGGGTCACTTACCACTGTTCTGACAGACCTGACTGGAGCAGAGGAAAAAAAGAAAAGGCAAATACAAGAACACACGGACAACCTGGAACCAGATAGACTGGGCTCCCTGACGGAGATGCTGCGGTACCCGAGATGCTGACGTGTTTATTCTATAGCATTGAAGAGGGGCAGAGTTATCGCATACAGCCGGACATGGAGGTGGGTGCATTACATACAGATAAACAGGAGACAGGGTTATTATATACAACTGAATAAGGAGGCAGGTTTAGCTATTCTCAGTAGGAACAGTGTCTGCTGGGGAGCAGTCTTCAGGCTGTAATCATGCCGGGGCTAGAAAGCTGTGGTAGACATTTTACGCACACGCATCTACACTCAGACCTAAAGAAGACTCTCTCACTCATCTGAGCCTCACCTTGGGAAGGCTTTGCCACATCCCTGGAACTGAGGCATGAGGGGTCCTTGACGTGGTTATGCCCATGTCAGCAACATTCACTCAGGACTTCACACACTGCTCTGTCCCCTCCACAAGGCGCTGTGAGAACAGTTAAGAGAATACCCAGAGCACGGGGAAGCTCCTACAGTTCTGAGATGCCGTAGTACCAGATTTTTCTCTGCAGATACAGAGAGACCAGGGAGAGTGGGTTATAGCCCTCAACTCCCTCACCCAAGGCGTGCACACACTAGGGAACCACCGGCGCCTGGGGCCTGTCCACTGACCAGGGTGGTCGTTTCCAGAAGTCTTGGAGAAATGCCTCCAGTCTGGGCCTTCCTTTCACAACCCCATCTGGCACCCAGCTCCCAGCTCTCATCTGCACAGTCCCTAAGATGAGACCATTTGACCTCCCAGTTCCTTCTCAAAACACCCTGGCAGCCCCCTAGCTGGAAACCCAGTGGCACTAAATAGAAATTTATGTGACAGCCTCCGGGGAGAAGCCCAGAGGCGTTTGTTTAAAAGAAAATTCGTCAAGGCAAGCTGAGTCCGCGTCTGACCTATGATCTCCTCTGACCCTCCCCAGCGAGGGGGAGAGCGCCCAGCTACATCAACAAGCCACAGCAGAGGCTCCCACGTCAGGCTCCCAGTCCCCTCCAGCCTTAGGCACCAAGAGATGAGCTCTGAGGTGACGGCAGCGCCCCACACCTCAGGTGCCTGCTCAGCCCGAGGAACAGAGACCATCTTTCCTACTCCGGTTGTGGAGAGCAAAGGCATGTGTGGTCACACAGACAGGGAGAGCGGCTGCCTCCCTGAAAGCAACAGGCCCTGCCTGTGCGGAAGAGGGTCCAATGCTGTCCCATGCCCAGAAGCCGTTTTCCCTCCCACTGAGACATAGACTCCTCGTGTACATGGTTTGCCCCTGTGTACGCCAGGCTTCCTGAATGAGAAGCGTCAGTACAGTTCTGCGGGGTACCAGAGGGAGAGAGCTGGGGGTGCTTTGTGACCCGGAAGTTGGCCCCCTCACTCCCCACCCACCTTTCCTTCCCTTGATCTATGAGTTCCCTGCTGTGTCCCACGTCCTTACGTCTGGCCACATGAATTTCATACTTCCTTTCAGTACCCCACCCCACCCTGTGTTGATGTTCCCAAGACCCACCCTGCCCGGTGATGCCAGGACCAAGAGTTATGAACCCGAAGCATCACGCATCAAGGTGTCCTCGCCGTGCTCCCCCCAGGCAGATGGTTGCCCTCCCCCTGAGTACTAGGAAGGGATGAGGGGTGCCATAGGCTGGGGTGCTCCAGGCAGAGAAGAGATGGAAGGGCAAGTCTCAGACCTCAGCTGTGGACCGAGGTAGGATGCGCCCACTTGGCAACTCTAGGGCCTCCAGGCCAAGCTTCAGGGCACTGCTTCTCTGAGAGCATCTGTCTGCTCAGCCCAAGCCCTCTGCCACAGCCTGGAGTCCTTGCCCCATTTTGCTTAGCCAGCTCTAAGCCATCCTCTAAGGCTGCGTGAGTGCCCTCCAATGAGCCAGACGGGCCCGCCCCCACCTACTCCCCATCCTGTCTCCGCCACCCCTCTGTCTCACCTGCCTTGGAGCCCCCAGAGACCTTGGGCTATGTGGACACAGCGCTGACCATCTCAGCCACACTGGGTTCTCCTCTGCCATCTGGTGGCTGCAGTTTGCAACTGCCGTGATTCTGCAACTGCCCTAGAGTGGAGCGGAACTCTTGGGCAACACCCAGGCCCCGGGGGATCAGCGCAGGGACCTGCTCCCTTTCTGAGTCATGGATAGTGAGGGAAGCTGTTAGCTGTGAGGCCCGGCGTCCCTGACCCTGAATGAATCCAGTAGGGAAGCATAAGGGCCTACCTGAAAAGATTCTTGAACCCCACCAGTGAGAAGGTAGTATTGATACAGAATCCACTGTGGGTTCTAGGGTTTCTAGAACACTCTAGGGTTCCTAGCCATAGTCACCCCCAAAGCCCCCATGGGTGCTGTAGCCTTTCAGGATGAAAGTCTCACCCACAGGCCCACTTTGCCTGCCAAGAACTCCTCCTGCTGTGTCCCTGGGGGTACCCACAAGGGCCAGAGTGGAGCAATGCCAGCTTCCTCGACCCTTGCTTGCTCTCAGCCCAGCCAGAGCCGTCTGTGGACCAGGGCATGGAAGTACACTGAGGTCCAAGCTCACACACAGCCCTCCACTCCAGCCACACAGTAGAGGTTCCAGGTGGCCACACACTACACTGTCTCCATAGTGATGATCCAGAGAATAACGGGACAGAGACACACACAAGAGGCCTTCCCAAGACCCCATACCACACCCTTTCCTGTGTCTCAGGGTTGGGCTGAGGAAGTGGCCAGGGCAAATCCCTGGGCTCATTGCCTGGAACCCCACCCACCCCGAGTAGCTAAATGCAGTTACCCCAGAACTTAAGCACCCTAAGAGGAGTGCCGGCCCTGCGGCAGGCCCACCCTTTCAACTCCTGAGGCAAGGACGTAAGCACTTGACCCTTTCCTTCGTGGACAATACAGGAGCCCTCAGGCTGGAATCCATAAGCACCACAGGCACATGCCTAGGAATTCCTTCATTATGTTGCAGAGTGTGGGTCTGTGTGGACACTTGCTTCCATGAGCATCATTATGCCCTGTTCTTATCCCCACCCCCACCCCCTTCAATCCTCCTCCCCTCCCCCCTTCAACCATCCTCCCCTCCCCACTTCATTCCTCTTCCCCTCCCCCTCCTCCTCAGTCTCCCTCCTCTTCACGACACTACATATACATGGTTTTATAAGCCATATATGTGGTTTATATGTCCATCAAGAATTCCAAGAGCCACAAATGAGAAAAAAAATGTGATTTTTTTGTCTTTCTGTATCTGACTTAGTTTACTTGAGATGATCTCCAGTTGCATCCATTTTTCTAATAAACAGCATCATTTTGTTCTTCTTTATGGCTAAATAAGACTCCATTGTGCGTGCATGGACCACATATTCTTTATTTTTATTTTATGAACATTAGTGTTTTTGCCTGCGTGTATGTCTGTGTGAGGGGGTCCTGTCCCCTGGAACTGGAGTTACAGACAGTTGTGAGCTACCATGTGGGTGCTGGGAATTGAACCTGGGTCCTTTAAAAGAGCAGTCGGTGGCCTTAACCTCAGAGCCATCTTTCCAGCCCTTGACCACGTATTCTTTTTTTTTTTTTAAGATGGCTATTCATGTTTACTTAGTTAACATTTCCTTTTTTATTAAGACAATTTTTTTATTCATTTTACATACCAATCAAAGATCCCCCTCTTCCCTCGTCCCATCCCTCCCTCCCAACTCACCCCCCCCCCCATTCCCTACTACAAGAAGGTAAGGACTCCCATAGGGAGGTACATTTAGTAGAGGCAGGTCCAAGCCCCTCCCCCTGTCTCAAGACTGTTCAAGGTGTCCCATCATAGAAGTGGGTTCCAAAAAGCCCCCTCATGCACCAGGGATGGATCCTGATCCTCCTGCCAGGGGGCCCCTTAAGCAGATCAAGCTACACAACTGTCTCTCTATGCAGAGGGCCTAGTCCAGTCTTGTGGAGGCTCCACAGAACACATATGCTTTATCCCTCCATCTACTGACAGAGACTCAAGCTGGCTCTGTGAACTCTCTGTCCATTGCCTCATCGGCTCCTTTGATTAGTTGGGTCATTTGCTTTGGGAGGTATTTAGATTTTTAAAAGTTATTTATATAACCTAGACATTAATCCTCTATCAGATCTATATTGATCAAGACCTCTCTCCCATTCTTTGGCCGTCTCGGCTCAATAATTGTGTCTTTAGCTTTTTTATTTCATGCAATTCCGTTTATCAATCCCTGGTCCTATTTCCTGAGCTACTGGGCTCCTTTTCCAAAAGTTCTTGCCTGTGCCTATGTTTTGAAGTGTTTTCCTCTGGGACTTTTAGAGTTTCTGGTCTTAAGGGGCTTGACCCATTTTGAAACTGGTTTTGTACCCGGTTCTTCTTCACGCGGACACCCCATTTCCCCAGAAGTGTTTGTTGAGTAAGGTGGTTTCTTTTCTCCGATGTATATCTTCGGCATCTTTGTCAAAAGTCAGGTGGCTGCAGCTGTGAGCTGATGTCTGGGTCCTGTACTCTGCTTCATCCATCTGTCTGTTTTGCTATGACTTTGTAGTGTAACTCGAAGTCAGTCAGGACGCTTCCTGCCTGTGCCCTGGGCATGTAGTGAGGCTCCCCGCAGGGCACCATGTGTGTGTTGCAGAGACGCACACAGAGAATCTTTGGGAGCCCTCTGCACACACCACGAAGCATACAGAGACCCTGGTTTGGCATGTGCATACAACACAGGAGCTTACAGAGACTTGGTCAGCAGCCTTCAGCATATCCCACCGACATTCTGGAAGGTTCTTCTGTGTACACTGACAATCTCACAGAGGGTCTGGCACCCCATCACTACTATTTCCCTACCCCATGTGCCCACAAAGCTGTTTGTTGTCTTCCTGGTTTGAGACTGCTGAACTGGGGATGGTGGCTCTCTGTATGCAGCTCAGCCCAGGACGTGCCTTGTTTTAGCCAAGGAAGACCCTCTCCCTAAAAACCCTTAGTCCAGGCATACCTAGACAGGTGTCATTGTCCAGGAAGCTCGCTTTGGGAAGAGGGCTCTGATGAATTACTTCCGAAGCACACCCCACTTGGAGCTTTGGCAAAAAGCAGTAGGAAGCAGGAAGTAAAATCAGGCGGAGAGATGCTGGGTTATTAGGTCAAGCAAAAAGCTCCCTGCTTGACTTCCATGCTGTGGGGGCAGAGAGCCTGGGCGGGATGGGCCCTCAGGAAGGGGAGTGCCCTGGAGGTCTGTGGCATCCGTCAGAGTCTTCATGACCCGTCCAGACAATGAAAGATTCCTGGATCCCAAAAAGGGCAGAATAATTCACGAGGCTTATATTTCACGTGACAAGCCAGTTATTTATTGGGAAAACAGCTTCTCGAGGGGGAGGGGGAGGGACAAAGGGCCTCCTACCACAGCGCCTCCTCTTCCCCCTCCTCCTCCCTCCTCCTCCTCCTCCTCCCCCTCCTGTCTCTTGTCTGCTTGGCCAGGGACCGCATTCCGTTCCTGCCCGGTCCCTGGGGCCCACCTCCTACCTTCTGGCTGACAACTCCATCCCCAGGTCACAGCGCAGAGGAATGGCCCTGGGCGTTCGCGGTCCCTGCCAGGAGGTGTTCTGACCTCTGCCAAGTCCTTCACAAGGCTATGGGGAAATATGTTTTTCTTTTAGACATGTTGACCTATTTAAAAAAAAAGAAAAGCTTTTAGTTTAGGGCACCCGTCACACAACAATAAGAAGGGGGGAAGTCTAATTTGAGACGCCACATTTTCTCCTCCCTAGCAAACTGTCTTCTGTCCCCTCTCTGCTACAGTGACGGCCCCCTTAATCACTGCAGGGGAATAACCAGCCTCCAACGGAAGTTTGTGTTTTGCTTTTTCCAATCAACACATCCTGAAGCCATGTCTGTGTTGCTAGTCTCGCCAGTTACCCAGGGAACGGGGCACAGCCAACAATGAGAAGACGCAGCATGGTTTGCCCTCTGTCCCCTGGTCCCTCCTTTGAGGATGCAGGAATGTCCCCCCTGTTGACCTGTGTTGCATTGAGTGTCTCCATGCCCACATCTTTCCTCCATCAGCATATGGACTCGACTCCAAAAGTGACACTTGGATCCCTTCCTAATAGCCTTCCAGACTCATGATAACATCTCCACAATGACAGAGGACGCTCAGAAAACAGACTTTAAGACCCCGGCCGAGGGAAGAGGATACAGGCTGACTCATTTATTTTATTTTATTTTTGGTTTCTGTAAATGCAGGTAACTACATGAACCAAATGCTAAGCTAAGAATAGCTGCAAGTAATCCCTGTGGGAATGGCAGAGGAAAGCATCTACACCCACGCATGGGCCATGCAAGCTGGCGTGGGGGTGCAAAGTAAGCTTTTCAGAACATAAAATTTACTGAAGACTTGCAACAAGCCCCGAGAGCATTTACTCAAGAAAACAGACTGGCTCTCAGCTGGAACAGTGAGGCATGCAGTATTCTTCCAGCTACCTACCCGCTCTGCTCCTCTGGCCCTGCAGCAACCTCACAGTCCAGCGTCCCTCAGGCTCAAGGAAGCTGGAGGGCTACATAGCACTGTAGGGAGCCCACTCCAGGAGAACCTCCTCAGCCTGTTGTAGATGACAATGGCTATCACTGCGGTAGCTTGGGATAACCCCAAGTGGATGAAAGTGTAAAAAGAAAGCTGGGGAAAGAAATGTCTGGAACGGAGCTTAGAAAAACTCCACCACATCCGTGGAATCTCAAAGGCAGCTTGCCTGCTTAGGGCTGAGCACATGTTCCAGGCTCTGGGTGTGTGAAAAGGACAGGGGGCTTTGGTAACTGGCTGAGTTGGCCCGGCTTTCAGCAAGCAGGAAGGGAAGGTACCTGCATCATAGTGACCTGCTTGCTGGAGAGTTCAGAATCATCCTAGCATTCAGACAGCACATCCTTGCAACGGCTGCAAGAATGCCTGCCCAGGACTAAGGGAACTCCCATCCAGCCATGAGCAGCCTGCTGAGCTGAGCACAGACTCGGGTCTAAGCAAGCAAATCACATCACTAACCCCAGGACCAGGAGACTCCGCGGCTCAGGTATTCAGGGCTGGCATATTGTAGAACAGTCTTGGATATGAACGAGGACATGGTGACAGCTTTCCTCGAAGCCACAAGATGGTTTTCGATACCAAGGACACAGTGACAAATAGCAGTGTGGTGGCCGCTCTGAGGAAATTTCAGGCCCCTAGACCAGAGACAGAGGGGCTGTGGGGTTGGGGGCTCTGAAGAGAGGAAACCGGGGCTCATGTGATAGAAGTGGGGATCTTCTTATACATCTCTGAGAATGAGGGGGTTTTACAGTCTGAGCCTGCAGACAGGCTCTCTGGTTCCTATGTCTAATATTGGAAAAGGGTAGGGAACAGGATGTGTGGCCACCAATCTCTTCTTTGATAGAAAGTAACTTCCCAGGTTTGAGATCCTGGCACCTGGAAGCCCGTTAGCTGGGGACCCACAGACTGTGTCTCAGTAGAGGGTTCATCAGCATCTGTGAAAGGGGGCCGTGGCCTGTGCAGCAGCAAGATCCTAACATTACACTCTTACATGTAATATTATTACGTGTTATTCAAAATGTCCACGAAGCAGGTAAGGCTGTGGGTGAGTGTGACCATCAGAGCTGTCCAGTGTCCTGAGGAAGCCTGGGTGTTGAACTTCATAAAAAATTTAAGTCAACTATGTTCAATATATTTACAGAATGAAAAGAAACTAAAGTAACTGAAGGAAAATTAATAATTGTGTCTCACTAAACACAGAAGATCAATAGAAACAGTTAATTTTTATTTATGTTTGTTGTATTTTTCGCTACTTATTTTTAAAGAGGTATATAAGAATCAAAGATTGCATGTGCTAAAAATGGCACATGTACACAGTGTGCAATGTTTAAATCAAGTTAAACTTCTGCAGGAAAGTAGATAACTCACGAAAATAAAGCAGTTTTTAACCTACCATCTACAGAAAGTGATACAGAAAAGGTACAAGTGACCAGTGTGCTGATTTGGTGCCTGACAGTGATTTTTTTAAAGTTCTCCAACCACAAGAAATTCCTGTTTTTTCTTCCCATAGGCCAAGACTTGCCCTTTCCAAATTCACCTTCTCATTGGTTTAGGACACAAAGCCTTATCTCATGGATAACACACACACACACTTTTTTATTGCAGGCTCAGTCATGTAGCAGACTGCCTGCAACTTTCCAGTTCTCAGGGTCCTGAGATAAGTGGGTACAAACTGCCAATTAGGAGAGACGGAAGCCTCCAGCGATCCTTCTAGGCTCTTGAAAGGCACAGCGCACAGCTGATGTCTATGGCCACCCTATGTGAGACAGCGTAGAAGATCTACCAGACTCCTCGCTAACTGTGACTTGACTTCTGCTGGCCACCGTTTTTCCACCCTGTTCCTGTGCTCCCCAGCCTGTTTCTACAAGATCAACCCAGTTAGATCCCATGGGTGAGGGCACGCAGGGTTGGTCTTTTTATGTCGGGATTATTTCTCTAGACACAAGGATCCCTCCAGCCTTCTACCGGGTTGCAAACTGTAGCTTCCACCTGCTTCTGGCAGCTGGGTGGTGTGCCACAGCCTGTGAGTCCCGCGGTTTTCTTTATTCGGTGGTCAGCTGGTAGACACAGGCAGCTCCACTTCTACACCATTGTGAGCTGTGTCCAGGTGAACGCTGGGGTGCGCATGTCTCTGGGACAATCTGATTCTGTTTTGCTTTCTTTGGCCGCCTGCCCAGGAGTAGGACTGCTGATCCTATCATGGCTTTGCTTGTTTGCTTTTCTGAGGAAGCACCGTTCCATTTTTCATGGTGGCTGCAGTGTTTACACCCAGCACCAATGTGAGAGCCTCCCCGCCTGCCCTGTCCTCACCAGCACTGACTGATGTCTTCCTCATTTTGATCTTACTTTTGTTAAAGAGCTGAGTAGAGATTCTGGAGTTGTAAGTACAACAACTAAGATTAAAACTGCTCCAGGGGAGTCAATGGTGCTGTTCTTCACAAAGAAAGAAAAAGAAAGACATACCTGACTCTTGTTGTCTGTTTGATTTTCAAGACAGGGTCTCTCTGTGTAGCCCTGGCTCTTCTGGAACTCACTCTGTAGACCAGGCTGGCCTCGAACTCACAGAGATCTGCCTGGCTCTGCCTCCCCAGTGTTGGGATTAAAGGTGTGCGCCACCACTGCCTGGAAGACTTATTTTTTAAGGAAAAAAAAAATGAAAGAACTTGTCAGTAGCAAACCTGCCCCCACAGTAAACACTAAGGAGACTCTTAAGGTGGAAAGGACAGCATACTCCACAGTAGCTTGAGTCCTCCTGAAAACTAAAGGGTGGCCACTGATGAAAAACTATAACCCCCCCTCCCCGCAAAATACCCAAGTGCACCAAAAAGCATTTTTCAACATGAAAGGGGGCATAAATGAAGTAACAAAAAGCATGTAAGACAGATGGAAAGTGAGGATGCACACACCTGAACCACAGAGACAGCAGCAGCATGCACAGACCTGCACAAGTTCAAACCCAGACAAAACACAGCTCTTAGAGGGAGCCGTGGACACAAAGTCCCACCCCTAAGCAAGATGGTATTTGCAATTGATGCCTTCTGGGAAAAGAAAGGTTTTCAATTTTTCACCAATAGTCACTGCATATATCAACCACTCAGCAGGGCAGGCCCCAGACCCAGGATTAGTTGGCCAACACAAAGCAAGCTCCATGGCTTTTTGATTTTTTTTTGGGGGGGGCAGGGGATGGTTGGTGGCATTGAGAAAGAGAAAGAACATGAAGTTGGGTGGGTAGGGAAGTAGAGAGGATCTGGGAAGAGTTGGGGGAGGGAAAAGACATGATCAAAACATACTGAATGAAAAAAAATTAATTAAAAAAAAAGGGGGGTCGCCGGGTGGCAGTGGTGCACATCTTTAATCAGAGCACTTGGGAGGCAGAGACAGGCGGATCTCTGTGAGTTCGAGGCCAGTCTGGTCTACAGAGCAAGATCCAGGACAGGCACCAAAACTACACAGAGGAAACCCTGTCTTGAAAACAAAACAAAACAAACAAACAACCCCTCCAAAAAAAAAAAAAAAAACCAAAAAGGGTCAAAACAATTCAGTGGGAGAGGAAATAGTTACTTCAACTAATGGTGCAGGGACGATTGATTAGCTGCATTCAGAATGACATTGCACCTCCTTCATACCTTGTACAAAAATGAGTGAAAATGGATTAAGTTAAAACTAAAAGATTTAGATGATTTGGAATTAGGCAATTGTCTCTTAGCTTTGACATCCAAAATATAAGCAACCAAAGAAAACAGTAGATAATTGGACTTTATCAAATGTAAATTCCTGTTTTATTTAAAGCATGTTTTTTAAAGTAAAAAGGGAGCCCTCAGAATGGTAGAAATACTAGGAAAACTACACATCTGGCGAAGGATTGGTGCCCAGAGTAAGATTTCTTACAACTCAACAATGAAATGACAGTTTTAAAATGGGAGAGCATCTAAAAGGCAGTGCTCACTGGAACATCCAAATGGTAACCCATGCTCCATAAGATGAGGCATCTAGTCATTAGCAAAGACAGCCAATCACAGCAGAGCACCACATCTGCTGTGAATGCGTCTGGAGGTAGAAAGGGCGTGGAGAAATGGACCCCTCTACACTGCTCCTGGGATTTTATATCCAGGACATCACCTGCCCACCAGCTGCAGATGGTTATATACATGTGTGCACGTGGCCCGTGGAATATCGATCCGTGATAGAGTGAACCAACACAGGACTCTTTGACCCATCTGAAACTTAACAATGTTATATGATTCATTCACATCAAATATTTTTTAAAAAAGAAAGAAAAGAAAAGAAAAGGAAGTATATAAAAATGGAAATTAAATTTTCAGGATCCAGAGGTTGGGTCAGGGAGAGTAAGAGTGATCTAATAAGTTTTCTTTTTGGAATGATGGAATTTCCTAGAAGTAGATAACAGTGACTGTTACAAAATATTATGTGTATATTAAGAGCCACAGAATTATAGACTTTGGGGGTAACTGTAGCCGCAGTGTGGTGGCACTCTGATGGAAAATGTTTTCATTTTATGCATATTTAGGGAAAGACCTGGAAAGACGTCAACTATTGACAGTGATCATCCCTAGGTGATGAAAAGATGGTTCTAGAACGAAATTACACAGAACTTCTGGAAAATCCAAGATTGTTTTTAATTTAGAGCAAAAGAAACCATGAAGGATTGCAAGTTGATTCCCATGTAGCCGATGAGTAGAACTTTATTGTCTTCCCTGGCCACAGCCTACTCCTGTCCCCCCCACGAAGGGTGGCCACCATCATAGCATCTGTCCTCTTCCCAGGTCACATACATCCTGTACACAACGTGCAGTCCCACCTGCTTTGAAACGGAATGCCTGTGGGACTGAATTTATGTTGTTTCTTGGATTCTGCGTTTTCTTTTCCAGCTGCCTGATGGGAGGTCCCCGAGATGCTGCATGTGACATTGAGCAGTGGACATCAATGTATCCACTAGGGTGACTTGGGGAGCGCTGCTGTGATGAATCTAGAACATCCACATGCAATTCCCAGGGACTCGCGTCGTCAACGTCACAGGAAATGCCCTACTTTTCCAAAGTGGTTGAAACAATTAAGACTCCCACGGTATGTGTTCTTCCCAGGCCACGCCTTCAACAACATACTGCAGGGTCAGGCTTTTCTGCCAGCTTGGTAGGTGTGTGATAGTGTCTCACACTAGCTGATTTTCCTCTCCTCTAACTACCTGTGAGAAATGCCACATAAGAGCGTGTGTGTGCGTGTGTGTGAGTGTGTGTGTGCATTTGCATGTATGTGTGGCATGTGTGTATGGTGTATGAATATGTGTATGGTGTATGTGTGAGTGATGTGTGTGTCCATTTGCATGTATGTGTGGCATGTGTGTGTATGTGTGTAGTGTATAAGTATGGGTGTGGTGTATGTGTATGTGTGAGTGATGTGTGTATATGTATGTGTTGTAGCAGGCTTTCTTTTGGGCCACCAACCAGCTTCTAAATCATAACACAGAGACTCATTATCAATTATGAATGCTCAGCCTTATTTTATGCTTGTCCTACCAGCTCTTATAATTATAATCTACTTCTTTTCATCTATGTTTTGCTTGCCTCAGGGGTTTTTACCTTTCTTTCATTCTGTATGTCCTGCTCTGTGCTGGCGGCTGGTGGCTGTGTGCTGGCCCCAAGCAGCTCTCCTTTTTCTCCTTCATTCTCTCTTCTCTTCTTCTCTCCCTGGAGCCTAGATTTCTCTTCCTACTTATTCTCTCTGCCCTCCAGCCCTGCCTATCCCAACTGCCTAACTACTGGCCATTCAGCTTTTTGTTAGACCAATCAGGTGCCTTAGGCAGGCAAGGTGCAACAGATGCAACACATCTTTACATAATTAAACAAATGCAACATAAACAAATGTAACACATCTTTGCCTAGTTAAAGTAATGTTCCACAACAATGTGTATGTGTGATGTGGTTCGAGTTTAGCTCTGTATGTGGTGTCAGGTAGGGATCTCCAAAGCCATGGAGTCATGTGAAAAGTGGCGCACATTGTGCTGCAAACGAAGCAGGAATTGCATGGTGAGGAATTCTGGTGGAGCCAGTTCTTTGTCCTCTTTGAGCTTCTGTTTGTGACAGTCCTTAAATTCTGTCATCAATGAGACTAAGAACCCTAAGGGACTCCCTAAGATTTCTGCTAACACTCTGCAGTGGTTTTAATAGGTATGCACCACACACACACATAGATTCATGTGTTTGAATGCTTGGTAATAGGGAATGTCACAATTAGGAGGTGTGGCCTTGTTGGAGGAAGTGTGCCACTGTGGAGGCGAGCTTTAAGGTTTCCTATGCTCAGTGTGGCACACAGACTCCTGCTGTCTGTGGATCAAGATGTAGAACTCAAGCCAGGCAGCAGTGGTGCACACCATTAATCCCAGCACTCAGGGAGCAGAGGCAGGCAGATCTCTGAGCTCAGGGCCAGCCTGGTCTACTGAGTGAGTTCCGGGACAGCCAGGGCTACACAGAAGAAACCTTGACTCCATAAACAAACAAACAAACAAACAAACAACAACAACAAAGATGTAGAATTCTAAGCTCCTTCTCCAGCACCATGTCTGCCTACACACCATCATGTCCCACCTTGATGATAATGGACTAAACCTCTGAACTGTAAGCCAGCCCCAATTAAATGTTGTTCTCTATAAAAGTTGTCGTGGTCATGGTGTCTCTTCAGAGCAATAGAACCCTAACTAAGACAACTTTTTTCCTGCCTTTGAATTCCTTGTTGGCAGAGGAAAGGCACCAGCTCCTGCACCTCTGCAGGCATCTGTGCAGAGCACCTTTACCAGCTCAGCTGTCACGGGCCCCACTCTCTCATTTCCAGCTGCAGTGAGACAGCTGGAGCACGCATCTCCTGCGGCTCTCATACACGGCGGAGATTCATCCTGGGGGAACAGTTCCTGCTTCGTGACACTAGTGTCAGGATTTCACGCAAGCACCCAGAGAGGGAGTGAGGAAGAGAGAGGAGGAGGAGCCGGGTAAGGCTGTATCACTGTGCCGACCAGATGGGACAGAGTGTTAGTCAAGTTCTCTCTGGGCTCTTGCTTTAAGAGCATGTTGTGGCCACATTGAACGTAGAGATGTCCAGTGCAGCCATCCTGGGAAATGTCAACTGGTCTGGCATCCATTTTTCATGTGGGCATCCAACACTCCTGGCCTGTGATTTCCCCTACACTACTTCATACAGCATTTTGAGACATGGTGCTCTGTCCCACCGTCCTGTTACTCTAACGGGAGTAGGTCACATTGTCTTAATTGTTATGGAAAGTAAACCCTGTGTAAGTACAGTTGGCTCATACATCAAGTTCCCGCTTCATGATCGTTTTCTGTGTTTGTTCCTGGGATGTAGATGTGCAATTGATCTTTATACACACGTTTTGTGAGTACTAAGTTCGTTAAATTCTTATTAATTCTAATCACTTCTTGTTAGCTTCTCTTGGTGCTTTTAAGCACACAGTCAGAACGCAGGTGACCTTTTTGTCTCCTCTCTCTGATTGTCACCTTCTTTTTCACTCCTTGCTTGACTGCACTGGTGATGACCCCCCCCCCCCGCCGGGGTGTGGGGTGAGGAGAGAGGCGTCTTTGCCTCCCTGCCTTTAAGAAGTGTCATAGTCAGTGCTGTATTGCTGGGAAGAGACATCATGGCCATGGCAACTCTAAAGGAAAGCATTTAATTGGGTCTAGCTTACAGTTCAATGGGTCAGTCCATTATCATCATGCAGGAAGCATGGCAGTGTGCAGGCAAACATGGTGCTGGAGAAGGAGCTGAGAGTTCTTCATAAGGATCCATGGCAGCAGGAAGAGAGAGGTAATGAGCCAGGCTTGAGCATTCGAAACCCCAAAACCCACCACCAGAGACACACTTCCTCCAACAAGGCCGCACCTACTTCAGCAAAGCCACACCTCCTAATCCTTATCAAGTAGCATCACTCCCTAATGGCCAGTCATTCAAATATATGAGCCTACGGGGACCATTCCTGTTCAAACCACCATATTCGGCTCCCCGGTGCCCATAGGACTGTAACCATCGGTTGTGCTGGCTAGCCTTTTCTCAACTTGACACACGCTAGAGTTTTCTGAAAGGAGGGACCTCAATTGAGAAAATGCCTCCAAAAGATCCAGCTCTAAGACATTTTCTTAATTAGAGATCAGTGGGGGAGGGCCCAGCCCATGGTGGGTGGAGCCATCCCTAGGCTGGGAGGTCCTGAATTCTATAGGAAAGCAGGCTGAGCAAGCAATGGAGAGGAAGCCAGTAAGCAGCACCCCTCCATGATCTCTACATCAGCTCCTGCCTCCAGGATCCTGCCCTGTCTGAGTTCCTGTCCTGACTTCCTTTAGTGATGAACAGCAATGCTGAATGAAGTGTAAGCCAAATAAACCCTTTCCTCCCTCACTTGCCTTTTGGTCATGGTGTTTCATCACAGCAATAGAAACCTTAACTAAGACAAAGAGTAAACTTTCCTTTCTCACCACTAAACATGTTGCCCTGTTAAATCATATTCCCTTCTGATCCTAGTTAAGAGTGGTCACATCTGTCTATTAGTTTAGAGTCCCATCACACTGTCCCTTTAATGTGATAATTAATATTTATATTAAACCAACTGTTGTCTTGAGAAAAGCACAATGTGGAAGATCACTTCCCACCTCTGAGCTACAATCTGGGAAGGGTCATGAGAGAGCAGGATGCTCAGAAATACCCAGAAGTGCTCTGTCAGCCCTTCCTATGCAAGACAAATCCATTCCAAAGGGGCCTTGCCCTTTCTCTAAATCCCTGTGACAAGTCAGGAAGATGTTTGCATGTAAAGATGGCATCACATTTGGGGTCGTGGGTTTCTAAGGCTGAGCTTATATGTTTACTACCTCAGGATTCAACTCCATCCTTTCACATCAGAAGGAAGCAAAGATGGTGTTCTCACATCATCTCTCCTGGCTCAGTGTCCTTCTAAGGAGCAGTAGTGGCCAGTGGATTCAGGAGACCTCAAAGAACAGACTCTCTGAGTCCAGACACCTCACAGGACTGGGGACGAGGCAGCTCTCCATGATCTGAGACCCTGTTGTGGGCAGGAACATGGGTTTGTGGACTTGGCTGAGTTAACCAGGAAAGACCAGTGTAGCTCACAGCATGGCGCATGAAGAACAGGGATCTTCTGTGGGAGACGAAGCCCCCCAGCCCTGTGGCCTGAGTTAGGGTGCCCCAATGAGGGGTGCACCTGTCCCATGGGTGCCTCTAGGAGAGGCAAGAAAGCCCAATGAGCTGTAGGCTCCAAAGTAAGCCACCTGCACTGAGCACCCCACAAAGATGTTGTCACTCCGTCAACTGTGGGGTTTTTTTTTTTGTTTTGTTTTATATTTTAGAGAGGGTCTCACTGTGTAGCCCTGGCTGTTTTGGAACTCACTATGTAGACCTGACTAGCCTCAAACTCAGAAATCCACCTGCCTCTGCTTCCTAAGTACTGGAGTTAGAAGCATGTGCCACCCCGTCTTACCAGTTCAACCATGAATGTGGTAATTCAGTCCTCTCCTGTGTCAGAACGGCTTCCTGCAACGCTACAGCCAACACCTTCACCTCTGTCCAGCTGAGTGCAGACCTCACAGGGCAGACTTGTGCCACACTCCTGGCTGCTAGCCTCTCCCTCCCAGGAAAGCTTGCTAAAACAAAGCTAGCCGCAAGAAGGACCTCACCCTCTGCACGGTGAGCCCCACCACTGGTGACCCTTCAGCCTGGCATGATGGTGGCTGGAGTCAGAGTTTGCTTCAGACCCCTCAAGAATTCTAGCTGTAAGAGAAGGAAAAGGCTACCCGCTGCACCACATCACACCTCATCCTGGTGAATACATGAGCCCTCAGGTGGCTTGCTCTAGGACACTGGGTGTTGGTTCTGTAGGCTTGCACATGATGGCTGGAAACACTGGTCCTTCCTTGTCCTCTGCTATCCAAGCTCCTCTCTCTACCTCCTGTTTCTTCCAAGAGCCTCACCTTGCTTTCCATTAGGAACTTCAGACATCTTGTGATGTTCCTCCAAGGCCATCCCCTGCCATACAGCCTGACTCTGTACAGGCTCCAGCTGTCTCTCTCCTACCTTGGACAAAGTCACACCTACCAACCAAAAAGCAAGGTGAGGCCTGTAGGGAGGATGAGGTCTTTGTGAACTTAGCATATGTGGATATGTGGACCTGTGTGGCACTGCTGGACTCCAGTGTGGCCCTGGCTCCCCAGAATAGACTGCCTTTGCCTTGGTGCAAAGACCCATGCTGTTTATCCGACTCCCGACCCTGAAGGCAAGTTCACTTGTGTCCAGCTCCTCACCCACCACTTACTGAAGAACCCCAAATAAGAAGTTACTGGAGGGCCACGCTCACCCTTCCTGCATGGAGGCTACCATACTGTCAGGACAGATGGATAGTGAGGCCCAGAGCTGGGCAAAGCAGGGTCAAGGCAGACAGACACGAGAGGGCCAGGTCAAGACCAGCACGGGCAGAGTCTTGGAGGTGGAGAGTACACTCTAGGCTCCTAGACCTACAGTGTCCCAGTCCCTGGGTGGGATCCTCTCTGAACACCCTTGAGACACATATACCAGAGTCACAGAATTGGTTCCCAGAGGTGAGCAGTGGCTTGTACTTTATGGTTAAAAACAGGGCTTTCTGCTCCCTGAGGCCCCAAGCTCTGTGTCCTCCAAATTCTGTGCTCCTCACATTTTCTGCTCCCCATCATCTGGGTCGCCCATCCTCTGTGCACCCCACATTCTGTGCCACAAAAGCCCCTGGCCAGCAGAAATGGATGCCACTTTGAGGGACACATCTTGTCCCTGCCTCCTATGGTGTCACGTGACCTGCCTGGGCATCTGTGCCGTTGTCCAAATGGCCCCAGGAGGGCTACTGAAGGGAGCAGGGAGGCAAGGCCACCTTGCGGTGCCTTAGGGGTTAAAGCTGCAGGTGAAGGCCTCTGATGGAACTGGAGATGCAGAAGGGCTGGGGCTCCCTGGGGGCTCTGCCCTGCTCCTGCCCCTGCCAACCCTCACCTGTTTGAGCATAGCCTGGCCACACAGCAACCCTCCGAGGGGCCTCAAGCTCCCCGACCAAGTAGAGGAACACGAACGTCTCCGTCACCCCAGTGACAGCCCCAGCCAGAGTGTCTGCGGGGAAGGGGAAGGCCGAGCACGCTGTTAAAACATGATTTGAACACACAGAACAGCCACGTGAGGCTGAGTTCTCGACGTGGTGAGTGGATAGGAACAAAACTACGGAGGAAGTGGCTTCGCAGTGCCTAACGAAGGGCTAATTAGAGACCTCTCTGGAGCCCTGAGGAGGAGTTATTTACAGTTCTTCAGAGGGGAATGATTATAATAATAAGGTTACGGTGCCCCAATTAAGCTTATTACGATCTTTTCCTCTGCTCCAGGAATCCTCTGAGGTCTGTCATCAGCGAGAGGCAAGAAGAGGTGAGCGGGCCTGTGGGCAGCCCCCACGGGGTGGCCTGTGGCCCTCACTCCTCTCAGAGCTCTCGGGGGTCAGCCTGGGCAGACAGACAGCAGGCTGTGTGGCCAACAGTGTGGTCCCTGTGAAGGGCCAAGACACTTCCTTTCTCTCTGATGGCCTAAGGTACCCTGCTGTCTAAATCAGAACTAGGCAAGGTGCAGGACTCCATCACTGCTGATGAAACCATGGGGCCTAAGACAAACCCACAGAGAGGCGAGGGCAGCAGCCGCTAGGAAAGGACGCCAAACACAGCTCTGCTGTCTGCTCACCCTGCTTTATAGATGCTCTCCTTTAAATGTCACGTTCCCTGGGCCCACAGACTGCAGGTGCTGGGTCCCACAGATTAGCTGTGGGACGTGGTGGCTGTCTCCCCCAAAAGGGCCCCCAATGCTCCTGTAGCTGAAGGAGCCTCCTCGGGCTCTCTTGGGTTCTACAAGGCTGTCCTTGCATTTTGGTACCCCTCCCTGACATGGGTACCAAACTGAGGTACCCTGACCTCAGCTCCCCCAAGCACAGCACTGAGAAAGGAGGTGCCCTCTTTGCAGGTCATCAGGAACCTTGGTGACCAAGGCTAGTCATCGGACTCAAGTGTGCATACCAACTCCACATCCACCTGCAGGAGCTTAATGATAGCCTCCTAAAAGACAAGTCAACACCCCAGGCCTTGTCACTGTGACCTTTGCACACATGACCAAGGATCTCTAGATGATGCTCCAGATGAGAGCTACAGGTCCAGGGTCGCTTGGAGCCCCACCAAACCAGAAGAGGGAGGGAGGAGCCACCTGAGGCTCTGCAGGGAGTGCTCCCACGTCCACACGTTGATCTTGGACTCCAGAGCTAAACGGCCCCCCAGGTCCTGGTCTCTGCTCTTCTCCTGTCTGCCACACCCCCTCCTGCCCCTGAAGCTGGCAATGGATGGCCACGTCCTGTCCCACACCACCTAAAGGGCCCTTGCTGTAGAGTCACCATGGCTGCAAGCAAGGGGCACGCCCCACTCTCCGAGACCTTCAGGCAGCATTTGCAGACTCAGACGCCACAACGGGCAGGGAGCAGCGGCTGACACTGAGCGCTGTGAGGACCCTGCTTTGAGGAGGCGGCCTGCATCCCCTCCTGGGGTAGTTGGATGAGGCAGTGTTGATGGCCATTGCATACTGAGCTCCTGGTGCCGGATGGTAAGAGAGAAACAAAGACACCATCTCAGGGACCCTCGGGGCAGCTGCTCCCTGAGTGTGCTGTCTTGGGGTCAGGCCCACATCCATGCCCCTGTACTCCAGTGTCTTTTCTCCATTTACCTTCAGAGTGGCCACCACAGCCTCCCCCTTACCATCCAAATCCCCCCCCCCCCCACCGCTGGCCTCGGTCAGCCTTCCCCAGGTTGGATTTAAGCATTTCTCTCTCCTGCCCACTCGGCTCACGGTCCTCCTCGGCAGCGAATGTTCTAGGGCTTTGGGGCTGGATCAGTGACTTTCGTTGTGACCGTGACCAAACATCTGACAGAAAGGGTTTAGAAGAAAGGTTTCTTTGGGCTTGCCAGGTTTAGGGCCGCCGTCCTGGGCTGCCTCATGCGAGGCCCTGGGGAGGCAGAAAGTCAAGGCACCAACAGTGGAGTTGCTGGGAAGAGATCATCACATCGCACTGGACAGGAAGCAGTGAGTTGTGGGGGGTGGACACCTATATTTCTTCCAACTAGGCTTCACCTAGCATTTCCAGAACCTCCCAAATGAGTGCCCACAGCTATGCTTTAACACGCTCGCTTATGGGGATATTTTCACATTCAAATCATATCGGGCATTTATATTTCTCTGTCTCCATCATCCTCAACTATTCCATGTCTCCTTAGATTGCCCTAGCCTCCTAAGAGGGAGGACACACATCCCTCCTCACCCTCCTACCACCTCTGAGCTCCTCTTCCTAGACCTAACCTGTCTTCACGTTTTCTCTTTGGTGTGCTGTCTCCTTGGGGCAGCTGCGTTGTGACTCAGGACCCTGGGGCTCCAGGCCTAGTTTTCAGATGCCATAGGAGATGACTGGGAGTTTGCAACTGTAAAGAATGGGAAGCAAGTTGGGTAACAAGTATGAGCACATGCAGACGTGGGCAAAGACTGTGACCATGTGCAAGCAGTGGGTAAAAACTGTGGGCATGTCCAGACAGTGGGTAATGTCTGTGGGTATGTCCAGATAGTGGGCAAAGACTGTGGCCATTTTCAGACAGTGGGCTAAAACTGTGGGCATGTCCAGACAGGGGTAATGACTGTGGGCATGTCCAGACAGTGGCTAATGACTGTGGCCATGTCCAGACAATGGCTAACAACTGTGGCCATGTCCAGATAGTGGCTAATGACTGTGGCCATGTCCAGACAGTGGCTAACAACTGTGGGCATGTCCAGACAGTGGCTAACGACTGTGACTGTGTCCAGATAGTGGCTAACAACTGTGGCTGTGTCCAGACAGTGGCTAACAACTGTGAGCATGTCCAGACAGTGGCTAATGACTGTGGGTATGTCCAGACAGTGGGCAATGACTGTGGCCATGTCCAGACAGTGGCTAACAACTGTGGGCGTGTCCAGACAGTGGCTAATGACTGTGGGCATGTTCAGACAGTGGCTAACGACTGTGGCCATGTCCAGACAGTGGCTAACGACTGTGGGCGTGTCCAGACAGTGGCTAACAACTGTGGGCGTGTCCAGACAGTGGCTAACAACTGTGGCCGTGTCCAGACAGTGGCTAATGACTGTGGCCATGTCCAGAGAGTGGCTAACAACTGTGGCCGTGTCCAGAGAGTAGACTGAAACTGAGGGAAATGGTGTGGTGTGGTCAAGAAGCAAGCCTCGGAGCATGGCAATGGAGACATACATCTGCCAGTCCAGCACTCTGAAGGCAGAGGAAGGAAAATTGAGGGCTTGAGGACAACCAGAGGCATCCAGTGAGTCCTGCTTCAGACAAAGAAGGGGAGGAGGAAGAGGCAGAAGAAGAAGAAGAAGAAGAGGGGGGAGTGAACAAGCAAGAGGAAGAACAAGAGGGAAGAAGAGAGGAAAAGGAGGAAGGGGGAGTGACACTGAGTTTGAGGATGGCGAGGCTCCAGAACCTTCTCCTGTGGAGCTGTGTTCTAAGGGGTGGTCACACTACTTTGGAGCACATGCCTGTGAGGCATCTTGGCAGCGTTCTAATGGCTCTGGTCGGTCTCCATTACGGCTGGATCTGGAGTCACGGGGAGACACATCACGGGTGTCTCTGTGAGTGCATTTCCAGAGAGGTTTAACTGAGGAGGGAAAACCCACCTCGAATGTGGGCGGCACTGTTCTCGGGGCTGTGGTCCAAAGTAAACAAAGGAGGGAACAGGAGAAGCCGGGTAAGCACTGCATTGCCTCTGCTTCCTGCTGTGGACCCATGTGAGCGTGCCCCACACCATGTGAGCGTGCCCCACACCATGTGAGCGTGCCCCACACCATGTGAGCGTGCCCCACACCATGTGAGCGTGCCCCACACCGCGGTGGCTGCCACAGCTCTTGCCTCACTCACCATCATGAGTTCTCCACCACGATGGCCTACACCCTCAAACTGTGAGCCGCAGTAGATGTTCAGGGGATACAGTCCATCGGGGTGGGATGGCGGGGTGGGATGGCATGATAGGAGCTCCTGTCTGTCAGGGGCCGCAGCTTGCTCACACCTTGGCGAACCAGGAGACAGAGGGGCGCTGGGGTGCTCAGCTCTTTTTTTCTGTTCCCCTTTTAGGATCTCAGCTCCACGGAATAGTCTGCCACACTGGATGTGACTGAAAAGCCAGCCACTGAACAGAATGAAAAGTCCGGAACACTGGTCGCAAACTGTAGGAAATGTTCGCAGCACCCATCATGGGCGGCGTAGTGATTTTGCGGGGTATAAAACATTCCTGGTAGTCCGAGGGGACGCATCCACAAACAGGTGGGGAAAGTGAGGAGATGCAGACCGTACAAAGCGAGATGATCGTTCCCAAACCACATGAAACGAAGTCCATCTTCACTCACAAAGAACCGTCACCCATTGCATGGGCAAAAAAGCAGAAGTGACCAGGCTGATGAGGCACATGACTGGGAGGCTGCTGGTGGCACTCGGTGACCATCCCTGACAGCGCTTCGCAATAGAACCCATCACACCCCGACTCCCCAGCCATCCCACTACACAAATTAAACTTAAGTATTCCAACATAAAGTTATTATATATATATATATATATATATATATATATATATATATATATATATATATATATATATATGGTTGTGGGGATTTATCAGAGGCGACTGCTGGGACACAGGTTTAAGCCAATAGAAAGTTTTTATTAGACAGCTGGGTGTTCGAGATCCCAGAATAGCCCCAAGCCTTTCTCAGGGTGAGCTTTTAAGCACAAAAACCATACCCTGGGCTGACATACTTCAGCTAACAAGAACAGTTAGCCAGAAGCAGAACTACAGAAGCCAAAAAGCAAGGTTAGCACATTTAGAGACTTTCCCAGAACTATGTGGACTTTGATGGATTGGGTCTTTGTTTTAGTTTTGGCAAGTGGCGCTGTCTACGTGTTGAGTTTTACAGCCTGAATGGTACTTCCCCCCATGGAGTCAGTAGTGCTGAGGTCTGGGGGCCTACTGAGATCTGGGGCTCTGTTACATTGACAAAATATTGAAAATAACTCCCACTGCACGGTGCGTGTTGAACTGGTGAGGAATATGGAGAATTACGCCATTTCACAACGAATAAGAGCAGCTTGCAAGGGAAAGGAAGCATGTAAAGTATATGAAATACCCTGCGACAGAGAAAGAAGAAGCACGGGATGCCTTTCTTCAAAGGGGGCCCAAGACAAACCAGAAACTAACGAGGTGGATTCGCTCACAGGGTAGGAACATGGAGGGTGCCGTGAGGAGGAACAAACCACATCCCTGTTTCGTAGATTTTGGTGTTTGGACCCAACTTCAAATTTTATATGTTCAAAAATGTGAATCAACCAAAAGGAAAGAAAAACCCCGGAAACTATATATGCGGCTAGACTAAACCCACCAGCTGTGTATCCAGGGCGGGCATTCGACTGTAGCAGGGTGTACTTTGCAAATGCATGAAGACTTTACCCCTGTCTCCACCCACGCAGTCTGTTTCCTCCTCCCTCCATGGTAGAAGTCCCTGTGGCCGCTTAGAGAAATAGAACATGTCGGAGGTGATGCTGGGCCAGAATAACACTCCTCCTCATTGGCCCAGCAGGCTCCACTCCCCTCTTGTAGCCAGAACTCCATATAAGAAGTCCAAATTCTTCTGCTAGGGACAGGGCCAAAGCAAGGGGCACTGGGTATGAGACGAGAGACAGGAGATTGGCCCCCTGGTCATCCAGCCAGTGTGACTTAGCCTCAGGCAAAACTTGATGGGTACCTGTGTTCTTCCTCAGAGAGCCCAGCCTAAGTACACTCACTGCCCTGCCGGAGAAGCCAGCAGGGGATGCATGGGGGCACCAGGAGCCGCTGAAGCAGGAAGCCCCCAGCAGAGCATGGTCCACCCTCAGCGCTTAGGGGCTAGCATGTTCCTACCTCTCTCCATTTGTGGTGATCTGTCATACAGTAACAGATAACACCACAGAAACAATCCAACAATGATTTCAGGGGTTTTGTTTGTTTGTTTGTTTAAGAAAACCCATGTTGCCGGGCGGTGGTGGCGCACGCCTTTAATCCCAGCACTCGGGAGGCAGAGCCAGGCGGATCTTTGTGAGTTCGAGGCCAGCCTGGGCTACCAAGTGAGTTCCAGGAAAGGCGCAAAGCTACACAGAGAAACCCTGTCTCGAAAAACCAAAAAAAAAAAAGAAAACCCATGTCTACTGAGACAATGTCCCCATGGACAACCTTGACCTTCCTTCATATGTTTGCTTTGAGTTATTTTGTGCATGTTCTGTGTGTATCACAGACGGTGAAGAGAACTCCCACAGAGGAAACTTCTGATTGCTTTCCCTATCCCTTCTAGTCTTTCACACGCCAGCCTGACAGAAGGGTCCAGATGGAACACCAGTGTGTGAGCATGCCTGTGCTCGTAGACGCTGAAGTTTGGTCCACCAGAAAGACTGAGGCAGTCTTACTCATCATCATCAGGCCCTGATAACTAGGTGTGGCCCCTGAATCACCTTTTCCAATGGAAGGATCAAGAGTTCAGAGAAAGGGTCTGGACACGGCTGAAGCACCAAGGGCTGGGGCAGGGTAATGCTGTCTGAAGCCCAGAATCTCTTGTTAGGTCATGAAGTGGAACATTCCCAGGAGCCAGTGTGGTGGTTGGGTGGATAAAGGTGCCCGGTGGTAAGCCTGAGAACCTGAGTGCCTCCCCCAAGATCCTATAGTGGAAGAAGATGCTAGAAATAAAATCTGATGGTTCATTTTCAAAGTGGCCTTGAGCCAACTTAGTCCAGGGACAAACAGAAAACACTAGTGTAGCCGGACACTTTTCTCTGTCCAACCCCCGTCCCGTGGTCCCACAGCTGCCTTTAAAATAATCACTCAGAGGCTTAATATTAATTACAAACTCTTTGGTCTATGGCTCAGGCTCATTGCTAGCTAGCTCTTACATCTTAAATTAACCCATTTCTATTAACCTATATTTTGCCACGTGGCTGTGGCATTACCAGTCTGCTGGCATGTTGCTCCTTGGGCGGCTGGATGGTGTCTGCCCTGACTCCACCCTTCTTCTCTCTGTATCTCTGTTTGGATTTCCCACCTGGCTCTTATCCTGCCTTGCCATAGGCCAAAGCAGCTTTATTTATCAACTAATGGGAGCAACACATATTCACAGCATACAAAAAGACATCCTGTAACTGAAGTCTTCTCCAGTTCTGCCTGGCCCACAGTCAGGACAAATCTCTCTCACCCACCAGTCCCGCAGCTGCTCAGACCCAACTGAGTAAACACACAGAGACTTATATTGCTTACAAACTGTATGGCCATGGCAGGCTTCTTGCTAACTGTTCTTATATCTTAACCCATTTCTATTAATCTATGAGTTGCCACATAGCTTGTGGCTTACCAGTATTTTAACATCTGCTTCTCATCATGGCAACTGGCAGCATCCCTCTGCCTCAGCCTTCCATTTCCCAGAATTCTCCTCTCTCCTTGTCCTGCCTATACTTTCTGCCTGGCTACTGGCCAATCAGCTTTATTTATCAATCAATCATCCACTGCACTTCCCCTTTTCTTTTTTTCAAAAAGGAAGGTTTTAAATTTCACATAGTACAATTACATATAACAAAACAGTTATTGGCCAGGTGGTGGTTGCACGCGCCTTTAATCCCAGCACTCAGGAGGCAGAGGCAGGCGGATCTTTGTGAGTTCGAGGCCAGCCTGGTCTACAGAGCGAGATCCAGTAAAGGCGCAAAGCTACACAGAGAAACCCTGTCTCGAAGAAAAAAAAAAAAAACCACACACACACACACACACACACACAAAACAGTTATCAAGCAAGAATTACAGTTTTAATATCTAGTCTATTTGTATTTGGCAAAATTAAAGAAAATAGTCTATCTATCCTATATTTGTGAGTCTAAGGTTTCATATCTTACAAATCTCTTATCATAACTAAGGAAATTATAACTATCTAGCCTTCAACTACATCAAAGACCTCAGAAGGATATACTATTACCTGAGAAATGGGAGAAGGACGCAAGCAACTTTTGGGAGTCTTGCGAGAGTAGACAGAGACAGCTGGCAGCCTGGACAGTCATCCAAAGTTCCTTTGTAAAGTTGGGACATCTATCTTCAGCCCACAGGCCTAGAGTCTCTCAGTCACTTCTCTGTGTCCTGTAGAATGTCTGGCAGTTTCCTCTGCAAAGCAGGAACCTGAAGGACCATTTTGTCAAGCAAAGTTCAGTGGTCACCTTCCTATGGGTCCTGCATGTCCGTCCAGTTGATCAAGCAGTTCAGGCAAGAACAGTTTCTTGCCCAAATGGCTATTTTTGCCAAGAAGAAGATAAACTCTATATAGAGTGTCTCTGATGCCCATCCTCCTCTCTGAAGTAAATTAGTGCTACCAGGAGCAGACATGTCTCATTGTCCAGAAAGTCTAAATTTTTTAAAACATTTTAAATGCCATATTCTGTAGGTCTTTGAAGTGTTTGCAGATTACCTATCTATCTGAAAGATATCTATGTATACCTAGAAAACTTAACTAACATGGTTACAAGCTTGAATATCATAGAAGACTAATTATTAATCTGTATTTCTTGATTATCCATTACAATTTAAATTAGTTACCTAAACATAATACCTCAAACAAGAATAGAAATATATATATATATATATATATATATATATATATATATACAGTATAACAAAATTAAGTTTAAACTTGTATCAATAAACTAAAATCCATAACAATGTAAAACATTTTAAACAAGTTGTTCTTTAAAAGTAGATTCAATAATCTACCCTTTCATCCTATCATATCTATATCAACATCCCTCAGCACACTAGAGCCTGCTAATGCTTCCCAGCCTAGCTGTTCTACCTACCCAAACTAGAAGTTTGGAGTGAAAAATTATTTTGCTTGCCTGCAAAGTCATATGCCTAAGAGGTTTTAAAATAAACGGGTTGTAAAACGTGGAGATGCAAGCCGGGCGGTGGTGGCGCACGCCTTTAATCCCAGCACTCGGGAGGCAGAGCCAGGTGGATCTCTGTGAGTTCGAGGCCAGCCTGGGCTACCAAGTGAGTCCCCGGAAAGGTACAAAGCTACGCAGAGAAACCCTGTCTTGAAAAACCAAAAAAAAAAAAAAAAAAACCGTGGAGATGCAGCTACACACAACTTTGGTTGAGAAAAAGAGAGACACACACAAGCCACAGAGGGAAAACCCAGGTGACAGGTGAGATTGTACCTTCCTGATCATGTGATTATGTAAACGACGGGGGAAGGACCCTGGGTTAGGCTTCATAACCTGCTCTGACCTTGCAGGATCTAAAAAAATAAAAAATAAAATAAAACTGCTTCACTTTTCACTACCCTGCGTCTCCAGTGTTCTTCTGAAGTGGGGTGTTTGTTTCTCACATGCTAAATGAACAAACGTATTGCTGAAAGGAAGAACGAATTGAAGCGGGGAGGACAGGGATGAGTGGGAGGCGGGTACCTGCTAAGAGTTCCCACTGTGTCCCAGCCTCTGCAGTGAGTGCCCTGTCACCTGAACTGTGGCTTAGGCTTGGCAGTTCTGCACTGCCACACAGAGGCCATCGGCTGAGCTGTGGGGTGTGCTCAAGCTCCGGGTAAGTTTGTTGGGTAACCTGCAAGGGTCAGTGTCTCCAGTCACCGCCGAGGGCCCGGTGTGTCTGTCTAGACTCTAGACTCAGTCTAGAGCATCACTGCCTGGATCGCCGAAGAGCCTTGCAGTCCATGGAGGAGTGTGACCACTGAGCAGCCATCCAGAGGAGCGTGGAACCCCAGTGGAATCCTGAAACAGCAGGTGATGGAGCTGTTCCTGAGCCCATGCCTGAGACCCAGAGGCCAACCTCCGACATTCTGCCAAGGGAAGGAGGTAGCATTCATGCGGAGACCCAGACTCTTTGGCAAAGAGAGGCTGGCTCCCATGATCCTGTGCTGACCTATCCACTCAATAGCTGGCAGCCAGTGGTTCCTGTCTTTGAAACTGCCACACATCAGGAGAGTCTTCATTTACTCTGGGACGGCTTGTACCTCTTTGGCCTCTTGGGGACAGCTCAGCTGTGGTGTCAGCAGCCATATGTGATGGTGACAGACAGCTCTCTCCCTCACCCTGAGCTGGCAGTGATTTCATACACCTCACCAGAAAGGCTAGTTTCTGGAGCCAGAGCTGTGTTCCTCAGAGGATGAGAAGGGGTTCAGGGTGGTGTAATACGACCTGAGGGTGCTGCCCTCAGCTCTGGCCAAGTCCACAAGGTCTGAGGAAGGCTGGCCAAAAGAGCCCAAAGTCATAGAGATCATGGAGGCGTGGTCCTCAAATCTCACCGCTATGGTTGGCTCTAAGCAAGTCTCTTTATGGTTCTGGAAAGAGACGCACTGACCTTTCTATCACCTCAGAATGCTCAAAGCTCCTTAGAATGCCACTTTTCTCCTCAGTCCTGAAAGTGTTTGCAGGTCTCTCTGCCAAGGATGGATAACCTAGCCTAAGCATGCCAGGGCCAGCATTCTGGGAGGGGTCGCTGTAGGTCAGCTCTGAATGGTGGTGCTCAAGTCAGCAACATGCACACTCTTAACACTCCCAAGAATGGTGAAGAGATGCCAGCTGCCCATCCTAGCCTGGTCCCAAACTGCTGCTCTTGCCTCCAATGAGAGCAATTAATACAAGGCAGAGTCCGCAAAATGGCTGCCAATTGGCAGGGCTAAGAGGACCCTTCACATGAACCCCAGGCACCCACCCGCGGGCTCTGGCAGAGAGCTGTGTACACGACCACACCTCCCGAGATGTCTGCAGTGGCTCTGGAGCCAGCAGAGAGAAAGCAGCCTTCCCACAGCCAGAGTCGTCAGACTGTACAGCGTCAGGAGGCAGGACCCCAGGAGAGAAGGTGGTCAGTAAGCCTGAGGGAAGAGTAAGGAGCCAGGGGTCTGCACACAGGAGGTACAGCTGGGGGCCTGGCTTGCCTGTGTTCTGATTTCACAGAACCGTTCACAGGAAACGGCTCAGCCATTGCAGGTGATCTCACGCTCCAGCCACCCCGGCAATGTGCCCCACAAGAAGGACTGGCCCCTGCCCCACATGACCCCCTTTAAAATCCCTTCCAAAACCCACTCACACACAGGATTTGAATAGTCACACGGGTGTTTCAACATACAAGATGGCTCAAGGATTGTCTTAGGTGAGGTTCCTATTGCTGTGACGAAGCACTATGATCAAAAAATCAAGTTGGAGAGGAATGGGTTTATTTTGCTTACACTTCCCTATTGTGTATTGTTCACACTGAACACAATCCATATACTGTTCATCACTGAAGGAAGTCAGGACAGGAACTCAAACAGGGCAGGAACCTGCAGGCAGGAGCTGATACAGAGGCTGTGGAGGGGTGCTGCTTACTGGCTTGCTCCCCAATGGCTAGTTCAGCCTGCTTTCTTATAGAACCCAGGGCCACCAGCCCAAGGTGGCACCATCCACAACAGGCTGGGCCCTCTCCCCCACCCATCACTAATTAAGAAAATGCCCTACAGCTGGATCTTATGGTGGCATCTTCTCAACTGAGGCTCCCTCCTTTCAGATAACTCTAGTTTTGTATCGAGTTGACATAAAACTAGCCAGCCCAAGTACTATGTCTGTTTCCCATGCGTTGTCTCTCAAACTTAGGAGTAGAGTCTCATTTCCCAGAAGTGGAATGAGAGACAAGCCAAACGGGAGGAGGCCGGTGGCAGTGTGGTAGCCTCAAACAGTGTGGACAGCTGGACCTGGGCTGGTCTCCCGCTCTATCAGAGAGCCAACCTTTTGGGACCTACACTTACTGGGTGCTGCCTGCCCGGGAGCAGCGTCCCCACACTGATAAAACTGGCTTAAAGTTCCGCGCTAAATGTGAGCTGACGCTCGAGCCATGTGGCTCCCAGTTTGGTCCTTCTTCCCATTCTGGGGACGGAAAATGGAAGTTAAAGGCCTCTGTACAGCAGCAGCTGCAGGAAGGCTCCGTCCTGAGATCCCAGAGTCCTGTCAGATGTCCTAAAAGACACCATGCTGGACAACCTAGCTTGTCAGATCTGCCTTGATTCAAGGAGCAGAGTGAAGGAGGGCGGACCCTGGAGACCAGAAGTCAAAGAAGTGAAACGTGGACATCTCAGAGCAGCTCCAGGAAACTCCCCCAGGACACACCGGTTTGCTGCCTTCCTCGGCCATTAGTCCCTCCCTGACCCCCGGGGAACTCTCCTCCCAGGCCCTGGCCTCCTCAGCGGACCTCCTTCCACCTGCTGGATCTCAGCATGGCCTTCATGCTGGCCTATGTGTGTCTGCTTATGTGGGACACCGTGGGAAGAGGGTCACTCCTCGACAAGCACTTTACCTCACTCCAGCCAGGAGCCCCTGGGCAGTGGTGTGGGGCATCTTCCTCCGAGGAGCCGGAGGTATCAGGTGGCCTGACCACCAGGACCTCAGATCCAGCCTGCTCCTTCAGCTTGCCCCTGATTCCAGTGATTATGACATGTGGCTGTGGCATGTAGGGTGAGTGTAGTTATAAACCCTGGAGCTGGAGCTGGCTTGTCACCCCAGCATCACTGTCCAGGGAGCCTGTGAGCATAGCCACCTTAAATCTGTCTTGCTTGTCCTGATACACAACCTCCTTCTGCTCCTGCATAAATAAATAAAGCAACCTTAAATAAAGCAACCCGCTTGTCTCGGTCATTTGTTCTGTGTCCTCGTACTTAGGAGAGAGTGGTGGGTCCTACGATGTCAGCTTTTGTACAGAAATCTAAAACCTGTTTACAGTGACGGTGAACACCAAAATAATGGAAATAATCTCCTCCCTTACGTGATCTTTCATCCAGCGTGGCTTTCCTTTCCTTGCTTTTTATCTTTGTGACTTTTCCAGACATGCTGCTGTTATTTAGACACTCTTTCCCTAAAACGCAGCCCCCAAACACCTGTACCCCCTTCCCAAATCAGGAAAGGCGTTCTATGTAGCTTACCTCGCGTTTCCACAGCCAAGTGCCGATTCCAGAGAGATGCTTCACATGCTCTGTGCGGAACTGGAGTCGCCTTGCTTATTCGCTGGGGGTGGGCGCTGTCTGCAGCCCACGATACTCCAGTTTGTAGACACCGGAGCCCCATTTTCCTCCTACTCTCTACTGGAGCCCTGGAGGGGGTGCGAGTAGTCAGTCCACCCCAGAGATCTCTGTCAAGCTTCGGTCTCCATGTTGGCTCACACTGGATCTTGGGAATCCCCCGTACCCACCTTCCCCAGTGCCTCCCCATGTGTGGTCGAAAACAGTGATTCTCAACCTTCCTAATGCCTTGACCCTTTAATACAGCTCCTCCTGTTGTGGTGACCCACAACCATAAAATTATTTTCTTGCTATTCCTAACTGTAATTTTGCTACTGTTATGAATCGTGATGTAAATATCTGTGTTTTCCGATTATCTTAGGTGACCCTGTGAAAGGATCCTTCAAACCCCCAAAGGGTCATGACCCACCAGTTGAGAACCACTGGCCTGGTGGTTTACCATCACTGGTTTTCCTTTCCCTGTGAGTGTATGTTTTATGTCCAGGGTTTCTGATTGGCTGTGTTCTGTGTCACTCACTCCTGAACTTGGCTCAGAGTCATCCCTGAGATGGTGATGCTCCCACCACGTGGGCCTGCATCACAGAGGTGAGGTTGAGCTGTGGGGAGCACTTGCCTGGACTTTCCTTCCACTCCCCTTTGGGGATCCACGTTGGGCAACTGGGGTCTGCACCTGACCTTGGGAATCTCTCGACTTAGTCCTCTTCATCTTCTTCCCAGGTCTTTGCTTTGTTGGGGGAGGAGGGCGTGGCTCAGACTCCAAACTATGTGGGTCTTTTCCTGCTGTACATTTCAATGGAGATGGGGGTCTCATAGTGTACACTTTCAAGCCAGAGGGCCTCCATTGTTTTCTGAAACCAACTGAGACCCAACACTGAGTCCTGCCTGTGCAGGGGACAACAAACACACCCCACTCTGCGGTGAAGACCCCAGACTGTCTTAGAGGGCCTGCTCACCGGCATTCTCCTGTAGTGCCCCATTGGCAGCCACTCACGTGCTGTGCCTGGTGCTAAAAAACCCTTGCCAGAGGCAAGAACCTGGGCACAGTGTGCCAGGCCTCAGGTGGGCAGGACACCCAGCCCTCCCCTCACTCCCCTGGGCTTTCTGTTTATAAAACAGGGTTAGAGTTTTCACAAAAGACAGAAAGGGCCTTTGGCTTCCGGTTGCTCTGGCTTTGTGCCTGGAAACAGACAAACAAACAGACAGACAAAGGAATAAACTCCTCAAGACCAAAACATCACGAAAAGCCTGGTGATCTGCTTGAAAGTGGACGAGAGAGAAAAACGCAGAAAAACTAAAGCTTGGCTTCCAGAATGTCCCACATGACATCCAGCAGAGGGGCAGGAATCCGTGAGCCACCCTCAGAGAACACATTTTCACTGACTCCAGGCCCAGAGTCTGGGAAGGTTGGGACATTCAGTGCAGGCCACAGTATGCTCAGGTCCATCCTGAAGGCTGGGCCACAGCCCATGTAGAGCATGGCCACTCTTTGCTACTCTGATGTTTAACTGTGTTTAGTGTGGGCTGGAGAAGTTATGTTTCTATGTTGACAACTTGTAACTTAGGCACGGTTCCCGTGACTGTCTCTCAAAAGAGACAAGCTTTAATTACCGAACCTCTCGGGACACCATGGGCTACAGCAGAATGCTGCCCTCTGTCCCTGTGAGAGGATTCACAAAGTGACTGGGTCCTTGTTATACATGGTCTCCACTAGCTCACCAGCCCTCCTGCGCAGGGGCCTCTCGTTCCATTGTTGGCTGAGTCTGCCTGGGACGGTGATATAAACAGAAGTGTGGGTTCGGTAATGTCATCTCTGAAGTCTGTGTGCGAGCCTACTAGTTGACGGGGCCTTCACTTAACACTAAGTTAGACATTCTGGCTTAGGGTACGGTGAGATTCTGAATCCCATGACACCGTCCTTATGAGACAGGGGAAGACCACCTGAGGTTGCAGTCGGTAAGCACTGGTGTATCTTCTCTACAAACCACGCCATGCCTGGGACAGCAGCCACCTGAGAACGAATGGAGGCCTGGCACCAACCCACTCTCAACCTCAGCAAGAACCAACCCAGCCACCATGATTTGGGACATTTTTGCCTCCGCACCCGGAAGAAGTTACCACTATTAAGCCACCAAGCTCTTGGCAGCCTTGGGAGGCTCAGGCGGGAGTTGAACCTGAGGTGTGATAAAACGTAGTGACCAATCGCAACTTGGGGAGGAAAGGGTCTGTTTTACCTTACAGTTTACAGAAGGGAGGTTTGAGCAGGAACTCAAGGCTGGAACCTGGAGGCAGAAACGGAAGCAGAGGCCACAGAGGGGTGTTGTTTACTGTCTTGCTCAGCCCTCTTCTTAATACCATCCAAGATCACTTGCCCAGGGGTTGCATTGCTCACAGTGGGCTGGGCCGGGCCCTCCCACATCAATCATGGGTTGAGAAACCGCTCCACAGACTCGTCTACAGTCCAACCTGAAGAATGCAGTTCCTCAACTGACATACCCTCTTTTCCAGTAAGAGGGATGGCTTCTGGATGTGAGGGTACAGTCCAGGCAAAGAGGCAAGTCACTCATGAAGCCAGAGAAGCAGCGCCACACTGGTGAAATTGTCCCCGTTTGGGATGCATTCATGTTTCTATAGTTTTAGGTGAAGCCCGCGGGGTCTTCCTGCTGGGATTCAGTTTCCCTGCTGGAAAGGCTGTTGCTTTATGAGCAGGGTGAGCTCAGGCCGCTCTCTCTGAAAACCTGGAGGCTCCCCTGAGGGTCTGCAGCACATCACACATACACCCACCTCCCGGGCTAGCTAACCTTACTAATACACACCTCCATCCTCAGAAAGTGGAGCTCTGTAAACAGGAGTCTGTACTTCTAGAGAGCCATTGTGTCACCTGGGGATGGGAACACAGGAACAAAACCAGGTGGTTCCTGGGCAGGACCTGTCCAGACTAATACCTACTAATCCAAGATCCAGCTCAGGGACCAGCTGGTCACCACGAACCATCCTCCTGAGCTCCGAGGCTCTCTGCCTATGCAGGCCGATAGAGCTTTCATTGCCCAAACTGGTGATTATATCTTCATCCCAGTCATTTCTTCTCTACTTTTGATCAATTACATCCATTTTCCCCATGAGCCTTATCCATCTTCTCCTGAGAGGAGCTTCCAGCTCGTCAGATAAGGCTGGCGGGGAGTGCGTTAAATTTTACTGTGTGTACATGTGCAAACACACATGTATGTGCTTTTTGTTGTTGTTGTTGTTTGGTTTTTTGAGACAGGGTTTCTCTGTGTAGTTTTGGTGCTTGTCCTGGATCTCGCTCTGTAGACCAGGTTGGCCTCGAACTCACAGAGATTTGCCTGGCTCTGCCTCCCGAGTGCTGGGATTAAAGGCGTGCACCGCCACTGCCAGGCAAGTATGTGCTTTTTAAGTCTTTGAGATCAGGCACTTTGAGCTTCCAAGGGTTGGGGTGGACTGCAGGAGCCCTGGCTACGTCCTCACCCTGTGCCAAGTGCGGACATCCCTGTGGCTCCTGAAAACTGGGATCTTGCCCTGCACCCTGCTTTGTGTCTTTGGCCCATGAATCCCAGGGCTTCTCTGATCCTCCATGGCCAATCCACCCTGCCCACCAGATCCTTGTCCTGTGCCCAGCTTTGGCCTCCCTCCAGACCAACCTAGGGTTCCCTGACCCACTTTGACGCTCCTCCAAGAATTCCTGCTTTATTTAGTGAATGCATCCTGATACTGATTCTGCATCAGCTGTGAGTTGGGGTCACAGATGTGGACATTTCTGCCCCCCACCCCATGTTTTGTACTTCTGGTGGGCATGGGGCAGATTCTCCACAGACAAATACGCAGACACATGTCATCTCTAGTGCCGCTGACCAATGAGGTGATCTCTCTGAGCGAGAAAGAGAGGACCTGTTGATTTAGACTGGAGTGCGGTGAGGAAGGATCCCCGAAGTCAGGACATTGAATGTGAGACCTAAAGGTGTTGGGCTAAAGACGTCAATGAGTTTGGGGCAATGTTTGATGTCCTAAACTTTGTGTTACCTTCCTTCTTCATTCCCTCCCTCCTTTTTCGTTTTCTTCTCTTTTGAGTCATGCCCTGTAGCTCAAACTGACCTTGAATCTACAATCCCTCCCCCTCAATGTCCTGAATGCTGCGATTGCAGACACATCCCGCCACACCTGGTGACTCCTCAGGCCACGGGGCTTGGGCAGTCCTCCCAGGAACCAGCCCCAGCTGTGGTCAGTGCTGGGCAGTGATGAGCAGAGTGTCCGAGGAGACCAGAAGGGTGACCGGTGACCTGCCTGGACAGTTGTGTGGCACAGCGCAGTTTCCTTAGGATGGGGAGAAGGTCGAGTGGGTTCTGCAGAACCTGCCAGCTTTACTTACTTATTTTTGGAGCCTCCACTTTGGTTCTGACAAGCTTGTAGAGCTCAGGGGTTAATGAAGAAGATAAAATCAAGCCATTAGAGCCACCAAGGGCACACTCAGTGGCCCCTTTCTTCCCACTGACTCCTGCAGCTCAGGCCCTGGGAAGAGACCCATGGCACAGGACTGCAGCTCCCGACCCTCAAAGGCTCATTATTCATATCATATCACTCAAAGGTGGGGCCGCTCCTTTGCATCGTCCTCATCTCCAGGTCTCTGCTCTGGTAGGCTGTTTTGTCAAGGCCATGTCCCCAGCATCTTCCATGATGATGTACTCAGAGAGAAAACTCAATCCATTCCTGTATAGCGTGTGTGTGTGTGTGTGTGTGTGTGTGTGTGTGTGTGTGTGTGTGTGCGCGTGCGTGCGTGCGTGCGTGCGTGTGTGTGTGTGTGTGTGTGTGTGTGTGTGTGTATGTGTGCACATGGAACATGTGTGAGCATGGGCATGTGAGGCCAGGGGACAACCTCAGCATCTCTCACTGACCCGGCACTCAACAGTGGACTGTTTAGAGTATTGTCACACATATGTAAAGTCGGGGTTCAGACTGAACGGGGAAGGCAGGAGTATGGATAGGTGGCACTCCTCTGGAGATCCCGAGACTTCCTCATGCGGAGGGGTCCCCAAGTGTGTTAGGCTAACTGCCAGTGAGTCCTAGGGGTTCACCTGTCTCTGCTTTCCCGGTGCTGAGATTGCAAGAGAAGAACCACTCTCCACCAGTTTGTTTTTATATAGGTTCTGGGTGAGCGCTTTATTGTGTGAGGTATCTTCCAGCTCCCAAGTGTCCACAGTGTTTTGTCAGACCTAGTGGTCCACACCTGTAATCCCAGCACCAGGGAGGCTGAGGAGCAGCTTAGAGTACATAGAGAGACCGTCAAAAAAAGTCATCTTTGACTCTGCTAGCTAGCACCCCCGCTGGATCTGGCCTCTTGGCTGGAGTCACTCACCGGTGTCGGCAAGTGAGATCCCATTGCCTGGCTTCACACACTGGAGCTGTCGAGTGGTTTCAGGTACCGTGTTCTTTATGATTGGAAAACACCTTGGGTGTTCTTTTCTCACAGAGAAACTGTCATTTTCCATTCCCCTTTGTTTGATGAAGTTGGGATGTAACAGAATGGACTGTCCTGATGACCAGCACCAGCGAGTTCTGACCCAGCCATCCTGTCTTGCACTATAGATCGGATTTGTTGTTTCCAGAATGTTCTGTCAGTGTAGCAGCAGTGTGTGCACACAGAGCCTGGTGCATCATATCAAGATCCAAGTCTCATGGTTGAAACTGGAATTCTGCTAGCCCCCTGTGCAGACTGCCTGCCACTCTTGGGAGTGTTCACCCCGCTGTCTTTCCGGCTTTGGAGAGCCTATACTTCCGGTTAGAGACCTTGGGTCCATCTCAAGCCTCATGTCTCTTCTGCTGTGTCTCTCTCTCTGTCACACTGATTTTTGGCTTCAGGGACACTAGCAGCCTGGACTCTGTGATTGAAGATGCTTTAAATGTGCCATTGAGTTCCCAGCTTCTGGAATTCTCTCCAGCTAGGACGTGGATCTGCTTTCATGCCTTAGCACATAAGTCAGGAGTCAAGGCACCCTGAACCCTACTGTAGCCCTGCTCCATTGGCTCCATGGAAGGCCACTATGACATCCCTTACTCCCATGTCCCTCCCACCTCGTCCTCTCCCCCTCCCCACCACATGACCACCCCTGGCTCCTTGACTGATAGGAGCTCAGGCCTGTTGTTAGATTATCCTTAAAGTCCTACCGGGCAGAAAAAGCAGAGTCATGTCCCAGCCCAAGGGCCTGGGGAGCTCTGCCCTCTCCCGAGAAAATGCTGCCTGCCCACCAACACTCCCTGGACAGCACTAGGCTCTGCCTCTCTCTTCCTGGACCAGCATCACTCAGCCTTGGGCTCTGCCCTGGGCCCTTGCCTCTGTGTGGCAATCACCTTCCCCTCAGGATGAGTGAATCCTGTGTGACCCAAGGCTGCTCTGCGCCTGGTGCCCAGCCACAGCTGTCACAGGCCTAAACCAGGAATGTGGGGAGAAGTCCTCCATGCTCCAAGTACCTAGCCTGGCCTCCTCTTCAAGGACGGGTGCCTGGCTTTTGCTTTTATGAGACAAGCATTTGACACCCCTGACCCTGACCAGTGGCCAGCTATTGACAGCTCTTTGCAGGGATTTGAGAAGTCTGGACATGGAGGCAAAGCCAAAATTTTAGTAGAACAGAAAGAAAGAATAGTTCTTTTGGGTTTTGTTGGTTTTCTTTTTCCCCTTTTGGAGGCAGGGTGTAAGAATATGAATCTGTGGAAACTGTGCTTTGAAAATTGATGTTTGTGGAAAAAAATCTACTGTCATGTAATTTTGTGGCTTTAAGTATATTTGTTTTTCATCTCCAAACTTCTAAGATTTCTGTTTCTAACTTAAGGACAGAATTTTCTCTGACTTCATTGAAAGTCTCCCAGATGAAGAGCTCTCGTGAGAGATAAACCGGAGTGTTGAAGAATTACAAACTAACCCCTCTCCTCTCAATTAATTTACAACAACAAACCCCAGTTACCAGGGGGAAATGAATGCAGACAAAATGCTGGGGGGGGGGGGGAACAAACTCACAAAGCCAGCGAGTGATGTTTAAAGATTAATGCATAATTACAGCACCCTACCCCCATATTTAGATGTCTATGACTTCAGAAAGAATCTTCTCTGTGCCAATCACAGCCACTAAAACTGAGTTAGAAAAAGCAAAAGCAGGGTACTTCTTTAGACGTAGGCCTTGGGGTCACTGTGTTAGAAGTCATCGAGCCAGGCAGCTGGGGCTGGACTCACATAAGAACAAATTGTTGCTTGATTTCTGGGTGCTTAGTGTGATGGCGCAGTGTCATACGGGTCACAGCAAACACAAGCACGTGTCCTGTCATAGAGTTCTGACCTTCACCCTAGGCTGCCCCCTCCCCGGCTCCCGGAGTCCCACCTCAGGGTCCTCTGCTATTGGCATGGCCAGGGGCACTGCCAGGAGAAGGTGCCAGGGTGGCTCAGGCCAGTAAAAGGAGGGGCTGCTTGGCCCCCAGGGTCCTTCCTGGACACAGGTAGCAGGCTGAGGACAGCCATGTGCTCTCTCCTGAGTTTAGTGGTACCCGTGGGTAACTTCCTAGTGGATCCTCCAGGGACAGAGAGCAGCTCCCTGGGAGTGTGGGGAATATCCAAGAAGTCGTGTAACCAGGAACACCGCAGGGCACTGGTGGTGGCCCAACCTGTGGTGCCTGTGCTCAGGGAGCCCCCTGTCACCAGGGGGCTGATGTCCTTTTGTCATCTGCAGCAGGGATCCTGGATTGAGTGTGTGGCTATAACACCCAGTGGCTTTGCAGGGGGGAGGGTTGGCCTGGTGCTGATGGGCTGTTTCATACGAGTTTCTCGTGCATCAATGTGTGGCTTGCTTAGCTGGGTACTGTGAATACAAACATACTTCCAGTAGTCATTTTTTTTTTTTTAATGCACAAAGTGATTTCATAGGCCCCACCCTTTGGGTGCATAGCTGGACCCCAGCAAACAGGGCCCATCTACCCTGTCTAGGCCCCAATATTTGGATGCCACGACTCCCCAAGGTGATGCATCTGAGCAGTAAACCTAGACCTCTGTTCTCTAGGCCAGACCCATGGACCTATCAGGGAGCTGCTGGTGGATGTCTCCCCAAAGTGGCAGGCTAGTGTTCCAGTGGAGGTCCAGGGGACGCTTTGATCTGTATGCCTAGGGCTCACCAGGCTCATTCCAGGGCTGCATTTCCCAAACCTATTTGAGCACAGAACCCTCCTCTGTTTTGTTTTGTCCTTGAAAAAATAACGAACAACCCCTGCAGACTAGTGTTCCGTGGAACCCAAGTTTGAGAAACTCAAGTACCTACTTGTGGAGAGATGTAGGTTTTCCAGTGCAGTTCAGAAGCCCGGACAGCTGAAGTGATGACTGAATCCAGTCTCTGGGACAGGCTTGCTGGCAGTACCTCATCTCACAGTGTGTGTGCTGTAACTCTCTGTCTTAGTTTGGGTTTTATTGCTGTGAAGAGACACCATGACCACGGCAACTCTTACAAAGAAAACATTTCATTGGGGTGGCTCCCTTACAGTTTCAGAGAGTCAGCCCGTTATCATCATGACAGGCAGGGAGCGTGGCGGCATGCAGGCAGACACAGTGCTGGAGCTGAGAGTCCTCCATCTTAGCCAGAAGGCAGCAGGAAGTCGACTGACTGTCACACTGAGGGAAGCTTGAGAAAAGAGACCTCAAAACCCGCCCCCACAGTGACACACTTCCTGCAACAAGGTCATACCTCCTAATAGTGCCACTCCCCTTTGGGGGGCTATTTCCTTTCAGACCACCACATCCTCTAAGGATGATTTCACTGATACAGGAGAGCCATGCGCAGGGCAATGGGCGGGCTAATGGTGGGGACTTGACACCTGTCTAGATAGAGACCTTACTGCCCCTGCAGGGTCTTCACAATGTTTTAAACATCCCATCATCTCTTCCTCCTCCGTGGATTAAGAATCTGATAGGACACGGTGATGATCAAATAGCTCTGCTCCCTGGATGTATCCAGGGCTCTGTGGCCTGCCTAAGCCAAGCCTACCCTTCAGCTGACCATCCTGCAGGGATGTCTTGCTGATGAGGTACGGGGTGTGAGCTGGAAATGCTTTGCAGGGAGCTAGGCTACGCCTGAGGGGAGACACCAGGTATTGTTGGAGGCCAAGGCCCAGTCAGGACGGCTTTCGGATGGAGTGTCTTTTGGAGCTGGGGGAGGGACTGCCTGCTCTAGCCTCACCTTGGCACCTGTGCCGACTCCAGAGTGACCAGAAGTCGGGTCCCTTCTCCATCCAGGTGCACACTTTCCTCAGTGACACAGACCAGGAACCCCTGCTGCGATGCGTGTGGTTGAGCCAGCTTGGGGGTTGGATTCTTACAAAGGTGAGGCTGGGCCATGTTTCCTCTGTGGAAGAAGCCTGTGGCTGCCTTGCTGCAAGCCAGGGCTTTACCTCAGAGGCATTGCTTGGCTAGGGACAGACTTGAAGCTGACAGTGGCTAATCAAAGCCCTCCTTTGGAGAAGTCTCCTTCCTGCAGACGGCTTCTCTCTCTTATCCTCCTGTGAGGAAGTTCCAGCAGACACCGTGTGTAGCCCCCACCAGGCCTCCCGGCCTGCTCCGGTGGTGGGAGGCTCAGCTGCCTCTGGGTTCAGAAATGACCCTTATTCCCACTTCCTTGTGGGAGTGATCATCCCGGCCAACGCGCATCAGTTATCTTGAATCATTTTAATCTGCTCAGTGGAGCATTTCCACCTGTGGGATTTGGATGATTCATAAGCGAGACAGAACTCTCGGCTGCATGAAGGAGAGCTATGCATTAGGAATTTGACTTATGGAGGCAAACCCAAATATGCATAATTTTTCCGCTAAAATTGGGGATGAGGGAGGATTACACGTGACCTCAGGTCTGCTTCATTTTCCTTCTCAAAAACAGACATTTATATGGCCGATTTTAAAGTCCCTCTTAGAAAACTGAAAACTTGCATGTATGTACATACAACTTCAATGAAAAGGAGGAAGAGAGGGGAACAAGTTGAGTTTTCCATGTTCAAGGGAAAGTCGTCCAACTATGGTATATCTATACAAACAAATAATATGCAACTGTGAAAAATGGTAAGCACATCTACATGAGCCAGACACAGGTACCATGATGTGTAGTCAGTCATACTAGCATGTGATCTGTGGCAGGAACATACAACTTTGTTATGCTCTGGGCACACTGGCATGGGTCCTGCTCTGCCACTTCCAGCTTCCAACCACAGGTTGCTTGGTTTAGATGGTGAGGTTCTGAGCAAAACATTTTTAAATGCCTTAAAATTGATTCAGTACCAAATGAGCGGATGGTGGGGGGTCTTTTAAAAATATCAGGTAGGTAGATAACTGTTGCTAAATCTATTGCTTCTGAGTTCACAACAATGGTTTTGTTGGTTTTCCCCCAGGCCGTTTCCCTCAGCATCCTCCACTGGATGTAAGGATGTAGGTGAGCTCCTGCATCACAGGGTGCTGTGTTGGCTGTGAGTCAGCCCAGCTGCAGTGCCCTGGGGGTGGGAGTCAGCAGAATGACTTACTTCCCATTCCAGCTGAGAAGTGGCTGCCTGTTCCATAGCCTGGGGCCTTCACTCACGTTCTTTGAGCCCCAGAGGTTCAAGGTCTGCGTCAGTACTGACAGCCCTGTGGGAAAGGATGACGTGAGGCATGGTGGTCTATCTCTGGCCATTGCACTTTTGGTCAAGGCTCCTTTTAAAGAAATATTTCCACCACTGGGGAGAGTGATTTTTGAGACCCGATGGATGGGTGTAGAACCAACTGGAGTTCCACCCCTGCTGGATCACCTGGAACAGTGACTTCAGCTGGGACACTGTGGCTTGCCACTGTGCGTCTTCTCAAGGCAGAGAAGGGAGGTGGGTGCTGCTTTCGGAGGCTTGAGGGGGAGGGTGCTGTGGAATTTGGGCTGGAGTGGCGTGGAGAAGTTGGGCCGGGGTGGTGTTTTAGACAGGAACAGCAAAATGCAAGGATGCCAGGTCTGTGGGTGTATCAAGGGCAACACTAGAAGAACGACCGGAAGTAACCCCTTACAGCTTAGTCTACAGCGAGCACGGACCGGAAGTAACCCCTTAAAGCTTAGTCTACAGCGAGAACGGACCGGAAGTAACCCCTTACAGCTTAGTCTACAGCGAGAACGGACCAGAAGTAACCCCTTACAGCTTAGTCTACAGCGAGAACGGACCGGAAGTAACCCCTTACAGCTTAGTCTACAGCGAGCACCTGCCAACACCTGAGGGGAGGGTGGATGCTGGACAGAACTGGAGATGGGGTGTGGGTAAGGAAGAAGAGGGTCCTTCCTCCAGTCCTCCAGCTCTGCCCCTTGGCCTCAGGCCTGTGTTACCATGACAACCAGGGAAACAAGTGTGTGAGCAAGTGACCACCCAAGACTCAGGGCTGAGCGGGGTGTGTGCCATTGTTGGGTGACATCAGTGAGAGGTCTTCTTTTCCTCAAAGAAAAACAAACCTGGCAAGGAAGGAGGGGCAGAGCCAAGAGCACAGCTGGGGGAGGCCCGGAGCTGCCGGAGGCCCGGAGCTGCTGGAGCCCGGGAGGGGAGCCTCCTTTCTCCTCCTCGCCTGGCCCCCAGAGGCCCTGCTTGTCCTCCTTCCTTGGCACGCCGTTGCTGCACACTCTCAAGTGGACACAGATTTTTTAAAAGTCATGTTAAATTTCTTTAAAGCCACTTCCTTCCCCCGCCCCGCCCCCCGCGCGCCGCCCCCTCCACCCCCACCCCCACCCCCGCTCTCCGGCCATCCCTTCTTCCCTGCGCAGTGAGTATCCTAGGCCAGCAGGCTGACTCCCCTCAGCCTTCCCCACCAAGAGCCCAGCGCACGCACGCACACTCTGCATTTGCTCCACCACATCTGGTCTCTGGTGCCCTCCCTCACATATCCCCCATCCCCCGGTCTCCAAGGAGGAAATTTGGCCTACATCTCCATAGTTGCTTTTCACAAGGATGTCAGAAATCTGGCTGGAGGTCCCAGAAGCCTCCCCCGCCCCGCCCCTGCCTACACTAGCATTCCATTGCATCCCAAACATCTGGCTGCATCTGCAGGGCTGAGCGACTTGCGGCAGCTCACATTGCATGTGGGCACCGGGACCTTCAGTCCTAATGCTCAGACAGAGGGAGGCTCTGGCCTCCGGCTTGTGGCTCAGATCTGAGGCTGGAAGGCACCGTTGCCCCACAAACTCCTCTGTCCACAGTCTCACGAGATTCCTGCCTGATCAGAGTGAACCTCCAGAGCAGTGGAAGGGGCCCTGGGACCCGCCAGCCCTGCCAGGTCACCACCTAGAGGCCTTTTCCTCCACCTCTGATCCAAGGCTTGGCTATGGACTCTTCAGGGCAAACAGGTACCGGGGAAGGGCTTTAAAAACGTGCAAAGGGCTCAGTAGACGCCTCCGTTGGTAAAGCGCTTGCCTCACACACATGAAGACCTGAGTTCCATCCCGGAGGTCACGTAGCGGCACTTGTAACCCCCCACATCTGGGAGGCTGAGCGAAGCAGATCCCTGGTGCTTGCTGGCCAGCCTAGCCTAATAGGACCATGAGCCACCGGAATGACACCCGAGGGTGACCTCTGACCTCCACACGCACATACACAAGTGGACATGTGCAGGTGAAATGGGGGAGGGGGGCGAGAGGGAGGGGGGTCACAAAGCAACCCTGGGCTTTGAGGCCACCTCTGAAGAACAGGGGCAGTGGTGGGGAAGGATTCTGATAGGACTGAGCAAGCTCTTAAAACACTGAAGTCATAGGGGTGCCCAGAGCTCAGGTGTCCAGCTCTTTCCTGTCCCGTTAGGACCTTTCATGGCTGCTTCCCAGCCACACTAGCCATGCCGCCTGCTTGTTTCACTCAGGACTTCTTGCATAGTCCAGAGCTCATTGCTTATCATATCACACTTCCCTGATTCAACCCTTGACCAGCGGCGGGGGACTTGTCCTCACAGCTGTATCACCCTGCTGTGGGATGGATGGTGGGGACCTCCCGGAGGTGCCACACCACACCACGGGGTTAATTTTCCCAGCAGTCTTCCCAGTCCCTGGGCAAAGTCTCCTGGAGAGGGCAATGGTGCTGACCTCAGAGATGGGTCAGTTTGCATTCAGAGGGCTAACCATAGGAGACTCACCTCTCCAGGAGAGCGGGCATGTTGGGGAGGAAGAGAGCCATAAAGCCACAGAGCCGAAGAGCCATAGCCCTTTGGAGTGGGTGGAGGCCTTGGGGAGCCCCTCTCTGAGGGTATGGGAAAATCTTGTCTTTCTCTGGTTACCCACTCCACCTCCTACCCCCATACCAAGATGCAAGAACTTTAAAGCAGACGAATCAGTTTCTGCAGGAGAACACAGGATACCCCACCCACCGATGTACATACACACCTGTATGCCCGTGGAGAGACACACACACACACACACACACACACACACACACACACACACACACATTCTGTTCACATCCCTCCCGCTCCCTTAAGCAGACCTCCTCTGCCAGAGCCCTGGCTGGCCCGCCCTGTCCTCCCACCCTGTCCCCCACGCTGTCCCCCACCTTGCTGCCTGCTCCCAGGTTGATTTACCGCCCCAGAGAGTGAAGAAGCCCAGACTCCCGTGCTCCTTATGGACCGCGCTTCCTTGCCAGCAGAGTTCAAGGTGGGGTCAGTTCTCTTCAGCACTGGCTTCCCAGCTCCCTGCCAAGCTGGGCCACAATGTCCCTTTTGGGGGAAGGAGACCTCCCAAGCAGAGGGTCCAGAGAGCCGAGGAGGCATGAGGAGCATGGAGACTCAGACCGGGGTGCAGAGAGCCCAGGGGTGCTGCCCCCCTGCATTGTGAGCACCCTCCCAGATCCAGCCTCTCTCACCCCATGTCTGTGCAGGGAGGACAGGGCTTGGTCAGAGGAGCATGTCTATGTTTCTCCGTTCCTTCTGTGCCAAGATGGATGTGATTCGTGGCCTGGAGGGCTTTGGTTCCTGCAGACAGCATTGTGCTAGCTCGGCCAGCCTGGCTGAAATTTGGGTTGCAGATCCCTGCCTGTGCTTGGTTGCATCTCCTTGGGGTAGGGACCACATCACCTCTGCCTGGATGCTGTGGATGCCCGGGGCCTCAGAATCACTGAGAAACGTTTCAAGGAACATTCCAGAGGAGTGGAACTCTGAGAGCCATCATAGGCACAAATGTCATTTCAGGGGATGTTGGACTGGTCCAAGCGAGCCAGTACCTTTCCTTTACACATACTCCTGTTTTAATGAACAAACTTTGTTTTTCTCTGTTACAAAGCAGTGCGTCTTTTCTTGTTGAAAATTTAGGAGACACATTTTTTTATTTTTTATTGTTTACAGTTACCCCTCCCTCCTTCCCTCCTGTCCTCCCAGTCCTTCCCATCCCAACCTCCCCTCTGCCACCGCCCCACATGCTCTCCTCCATTTCCATTCACAAAAGGGCAGACCATCCCATGGATATCAACCAAACCTGGCATATCAAGACGAAGCACCTCTCCCTGTATCAGGCTGGGCAAAGCAATCCAGTATGAGGAATAGGGTCGCAGAAGCCAGCAAGAGTCAGAGGCAGTTCCTGCTCCCACTGTTGGGAGTCCCACAAGAAGACCAAGGTACACAACTGTCACACATATGCAGAGACCTAGGTCGGCCCTGTGCAGGCTCCCTGGTTGCCGGTTCGGTCTCTGTGAGCTCCTGTGAGCCCAGCTTAGTTGATTCTGTGGGTTTTCTTGTGATGCCCTTGACCCCTCTGACTCCTACAATCCTCTCTTCAGCAGGATTCTCTGAGCTCAGCTGTGGATCTCTGCATCTTCCCATCAGTTGCTGGATGAAACCTCCCTGATGACTACTGGCCTCGGCACCAATCTATGAGTATAGCAGTATCTCGTTGGGCATCATTACATGGACCTTTTTCTCCCCTCTAGTCATATTTGGTTCTATCCTGTCTCTGGGCCATCCAGCCTCTGGGTCCTGGAGGGGAGATACACTCTTGAATAAGCGAAATGACATTTAGCACACAGCCTCAAGACACAGCGAAGTGAGAGCCTTGATGCCGTTTTCAACTCCAGACCTCTGCTCCCTGCTCTTTGGTCTCCCAAACCACAATGTCCTTGCTGCGGCACTGGACTCACAGCCTTCCTTCCTGCTTTCCTGTCAGACGCAAGGGGTAGTGAACACCCCGAGAGTGTCGAGCTGTCTTTACCTCCCTGAATAGTTTTTAGGGTTGCAGGAGCTACTGAGACCCCGACCTCCTCCTCTCATGCAAATTCAGATGGAGAAGACCCAGAAGCAGCAGATGTAGCCCTAAGTGGCATGGAGCTTGCTGTGTAGAGCAAATTGGTTTCGAATGTACAGAGCTCCACCTACCTCTGTCTGCCTCTAGAATGCTGGGATTAGAGGTGCATGGCACCGTAGCTGGCCTTCCTCAATTCTTCTTTCTCAAAGTACTGAGGCTCAACATTTCAAGGCCCTGGAGAGCCTATATTCAGGATGAGAGAACCATGTCCCCAAGGGGAAAGAGAAGACCATTCCTTCAAAATGGAGGCTGGGTCCACGAGCTGCAATCTCCCTTCTCCCAAAACCTACTGAACCATAGGGAAATGATGGAAAGAGCCAGCCTGTGACTGCACCAGAAACAGGTGCTTTGTTACCCAAGGTGCATGAGTTGCCGCTGGACAGGAACACGGACAGGACCCCATTGAGAGAATGAAGGTTGACAGCATGCCATCCACAGGCACACGTGAGCCCAGCAGTCTCCAGGAGGCTATGCTGGGAGATGGGGGCAGCAGGACTCTGGTGAACACAAGGACACCTTCCTACAGGTCAGAATGTGTCCTTGAGTGAGAAGATCTGTTGATGGAGTCAGTGTTTCCCTCTTAGGAAGAGGCTCGATCTGGAAGGGAGGGGAGCCAATCCCCAGGGGCCCAAGGCTCAGAGCATAAGAAGGAGCCAGGCCCACCCTGAGCTGGCTGCTCGCCTTCCATGGGTCTGTCTTAAGCTGCTTGTCCTTCCCACCCTCTCCCAGCTAGTCAGCTAGGCTTCTCTTCCAACCCTTCCTTCTCGGTCTTTTACAAGGTTATAAAAGTTTCCTAGAATTGTTGGGAAAACAAAGGAGTGTGGAAAACACTTGGGCTGGGACCATGACATGTGGGCGTGGGGAGCCAGCATGGCTCCCTCACCGGCCAAGTGACTCACCAGCGTCCGACCACCCAGAAGCCAGGTCTCTGTCTCCAAGGGACAGTTCCTGCTTGTCATGGGCCTCTGGGCTGGCTCAGGAGGGGCCCAACTTTGAAGGTAGAATCCAGGGAGGCTGGGCATCCACGTCAGTGCTGCCCTGGGTTCTGGGGTGTACTCTGCCACCGTCGTCCCTCACATGTGTTCCACATGTGTGTATGTCGTGGATTTTGACAGGTGTCAGCCTTGAGAGGAGGGCATGGCTGCTATTTCAGTGGCCTCATCACAGACTCTGGCATAGGTGGGGTTTGGGAACCACCCCATCTACCCAAGATGTCACTGTAAGAAGTTCTGCATACCTGGGGTCCTGATGGAAGGCGACAGGCCTGTGGATGGTGGTCCCGTCCCACAGTGGGGCCTTGTTGGTTATACTTTTACCCAGGCGTCTGTTCACGTAGACTGAACATTCCCGAAAGCTGGTCCTTCCTTCATCACAAACAGTGTGACCTGTGCTTGATTACTGAGCCTGATCAAGGTCATACTCCACGGCCACCGTGTCCTCTCACCCCTCTGACGGGCTCAGTGGGTTCCAGGCCACATTGCAGAAACCTCAGGGAGGACTGGCCCTTCACTCTTAGTTTTCGCCATCAGACAAATTAGACACTCCGTTTTCGTTGGTATTTATAACACTCCAGAGAGAGCTCTGCACTCTCCCACCCGGGCTTCTGGAGGCCTCTGCCAGCTCTCCCCCGAGCCCTGGGTGGTGAGTCAGCCCCTGCTTCCACGGTGAGGTGGCTGTGGCAGTCTGTCAGTGAGCATGGAGCGCTTGAGTTTACAGTCAACTGGTCCGTGGACCGGATGAGTGGACTCCACGGCAAAGTGACCCAGACCTTGTGCAGAGCTATCAGGAGCCTGGATCTAGCAGGGTGGCCAGGCAGCCCTTGCCCTGAGGGGTAAGGTCAGCAGAGGGTGACGTGACCACCAGGCAGGGCTGCTCTTTATATTTAGAGGGGGCGCAGAAGGGGGACAAAGGGCCCCAGGCACTATTTGGTGGAGGATTGAGGGCAGAGTAGAGGCGGGACCAGCTGGGAGTCCTGCACCACAGCTGACAGGCAGTACTGCCCTGCCGAGGGCCTGAAGGAAGGGGGGGGGGGAAACGCTTCCAGAAACAGCTGTGAATCACTCCCCGTGCCCCCCCACCCCCACCCCAGCTGTGTTATGGTCCCGAGGCACAAAATAATCTCCAGGGGCTGCCCTGTGCTTAGATGTCTATCTTGTTTCCAAGGTAAAGGGGGCAGGGAGGGGGTCTTTCTCGTCCCTGTTCATTTCAAACTCTTAACCAAAAAGCACTAAGCCAAGATCCTGTGGCCTCCAGGATTGCCCTGGGCGCTTCTGGGAAGCAGGGCAAAAGCATTTATTGTCATCTTAAGGTCAGGTTCCTTTCCCTCTTGGCACTGACTGCCAGGAAGCTCGCGGCTTGATTTCTAACCCACTCCGAGCAGCTGTACAGAACCACGTGGTACACTGTGTGACTCCCGTGAGTCTTGGCTTTACCACAACGTCAATCCAGCACCCATCCTGTGGGCCGCCCTGTAGGCTGTCCTAGGTCTCTTCCTTCCTCTTTCCAAGCTTCACACTAGGGTCCAGGTCCTCAGTGTCCAAGATGGCCATGTGGTCACTGATAAAAGGCAGGTGGAAAGCAGGATTTCAGCAGCCCTGGGGCAGTATTGGGCCCCTGGAGCAGCCCTGCTCCTGGAATTGTTGGAGGGTTCAGTCTCTGTGGTACTGGTTCTCTGATGGTGGGATCTGAAGCTGAAGCTGAGCCTCTCGGAGGGCCATCAGCTCCCACTCCCAACTGGGAGGAGCGGGGTAATGTGGCAGGCTCTGCATTCTGGGTGGTGTGGCCCTGCCACATCTATTTCTGGTGAGTAGGATCAGGCCTCATGGATGTGACTGGAGTCCCCAGGAGGATGGCTAGAGATATAGCCTTCAACATGGCTATGAACTCACCCATCAGCTCCATACTCCAGCAGAGCTCAGAGACCCATGATTGCCTTGCTTCCTGAGGCTTCAGGACCTTTAGTCTCCAGACTCTGACTGTCCACAAGACACCCGGGCAAGAAAGGATATGTGCGGCCAGCCCATGACTCAGGCCTTCCCAGCTACAGATTCTGCATGTCCCAGCCAGGGCGCAGGGTTCTAGATCGGTTTGGTGGACCAGGGTTCTGCATGTAACATGAGCTGAGAACATACAGTTCCGTGGCACTGAGGCGCAGGTGAGCATGTTTGTCTTTGTGCTGCATTGAGGCGCAGGGGCTCATGGCTTCTGAGCACGGACCTTCTTACTGCGCTGTTAGGAAATGGGTGTTCTCTAGCTCCAGACCAAGGCTGTGCAAATGCCGGGGTATTTTGGGCCACCTCCCATCCAAGATTGTGTGTGTGTGTGTATGTGTGTCTGTGTGTGTGTGTGTCTGTGTGTGTGTGTCTGTGTGTGTGTGTGTCTGTGTGTGTGTGTCTGTGTGTGTGTGTGTCTGTGTGTGTATGTCTGTGTGTGTGTGTGTGTGTGTGTGTGTGTGTGTGTGTCTGTGTCTGTGTCTGTGTCTGTGTCTGTGTATCTGGAATCTCTGTTGCTACAAACACACATTACTGTGGTCCATACCAGGCTTCAATGGCCCACTGCCCAGGAGGGAATAAATGTGCCCTCAGCTTGGGTGTGGACCTAGACCCTTTCTAAGGCACTTTTGTCCCAAAGACTTTGCTTAACCTGGTCTTGCGAGAATAATTATCCCGGATAAAGAGAGCAGGTCTGGTCAAGTGAACAGACTGTTTCCTTGAGAAACATGGAAACTGAGCCTTTGGGTGCTGGCCAGTGAGGCTAGGAGCAATGACATTATGAGCGGAGACACAGTTGCCGATGTTTGGAGACAGAAAAGACTTAGAGTCAGCTGTGGAGACAGTAGGAGTGGACTGCAGCATCCAGAATCCCTGCAGTTATATTCTAGATGATTCACTGGCCTACCTTGCCAATCTGGCAGTTTATCAACCCTGGCAGCAGAGCTGAGGTCCTAGATCTAGCTTGGAGGGGGCTGCCCAGGAGTCCCTTGTCCATCCACGTGGGGGAGGTTGTCCAGGCGAAGGCCCTCACCTGCTAACGTCTGTGGCCTTGATTACGCCGTGCCTGGTGGGTGTGATCAAGGGCTGAGGCCAGGGCTGAGGCCCTTCCTGACCCTCTGGCTTTGCCCAGGGAGGGAGGAAGGGACATCAGATTCTGCAGCCAGCTCCCTCAGGACACCTGCCCAACCTCCCCCGGCCTGCTCAGGCCTTACCAGCTGCTTCAATGCCCCAGGGCCTGTGGGGGTTTCCAAGCTTGTCCCCAGAGACTGGAGGAAGGGGGCTAGGCCCGGCAGGCTCCCCCCTGCTTCCTGCGCTTTCCATTAAAGATGAAGCCGACTCCCTCCCCATCTGTTTCTTCTTCAGATAAAATCTATTTTCGGACAGAAGTATGTGCTCTGCTTTGCCACATGCCTCCCCAGTGCTGGGATGCAGCCTCCTCTGTGGGTGGCTGCAGCTGTGGCCCAGCGCATCCCTGGAGCATCTCAGAGCTGGGCTGGGGGTCAGGCCTGTGATCTACTCCTGCTCCAGGGGCCTGAGGGAATTCCTATGTAAAAGTTGGAGTCCTGTTGGTGGCCTGTTCAGACCCCAGGGCCCCCCAACCTGGCCATCCACCAGCCCTGGGACCCTGTGGGCTCTCAGGCCCTGCAGCCTGGTAGAGAAGTCTTTGTTGCCTGGTCCATGAGCTACCTCACTGGGCTCTCCCCAGGGCAGTTTTCAGACTCCTGAGAATTAGCCCAAATCCTCAAGGACCCCTCTTGCCTTACTTCCTGTCTGGGCACTTTCTGCTTCTCCCTATTTCCACCTCAGCAGGAAGCTGAGGGGACTCCCATCCTTAGTGACTTGGGTGTGACTTTAGCTGAAGTTAACTTTGCCTTAAGGTCTGGTTGGGGGAGGCCTCAGATCTATGTCTGTCGGAGGCCGGGGACCACAGGAGGCGGGACTTTGGGACAAGTTCATTCACAGCTAGGATGGTGTTCTGCGCAGGGTGGAGACTGCTCTCCGTGTCAGATGACTGCTTTTATTAAGTATACAGCAGGCACAAGTAAAAGAATAGACAGTAAGCAGCAGATAGAAGCAGCTGCGGGATCACAAAACCCCATCCAACTGGAGCAGCCGCAGCATCCAGATGACTGGCGAAGCCAGGCTGGAGTGAGCACGCTTGAATTCTCCGTCAAGAATCCAGAGAGCAGGCCAGTTTCTCCATGACTGAGCTTCCCAATGAAAGAGCCGAGAACAGAGGAGAGATAACCTCGTCCTTCGGAAACCGACGGGGAGGCTGAGGCAGTCAGCGGGGCTTCCCCGGTGAGCTTCCCCTCCACCGCGGCTCGGCTTCCCACTTGCACTTCAGGCACTTTTGTGTCACGTGATAAACAGTAGTAGCAGCCCCTGTTGGAAATGGTTTTCCTTCCAGTTGTTTTCCAGAACACAGTGTTTCTATTTTTAGGCCGTTTCCCGTCTCAGGTTGAGCTGGAAGACACTTGACACAGCCATGCTCCGGTCTGAAGTGGGGAGGGCCCAACCCAGCATCTCATGAACTCCAAGCGCACATAACAACTTACCAATAGAACCTTCTTTCCGGGTGTGTCCTAGGACAGGACCTTGGCGTATGTGGCCAGAGGGTCACTTGCTTTTGTCCACACCGCGGCTCCTCCCAGGTAATGCCATTCTCATCCCATCAGTAGCCAAACAGCACGATGCTCTTAGAGACCACTCGGTCCTCCCAGCAGTCTGGCCTCAGGCAGCTTTGCTGAGTCAAATGGCTTAAGGCACATGTCAGTTTGGACTTGGTTGTAGTAAGAGAAAACACAGGACTACAGCTATGATCCAAGACGAAAACATCCGTGCTGAGCCAAGCTCATGTCCCCTCAGCATGTTACACTTTCCCTGGGGGTGTGTCCCCGCAGGTCTCCAGTCAAAGGGGCCTCAGGCTTGGAGGCGGGAGGGCTCCATCGGAGGAACCAAAGCCAGAGAGCTAGGTGCAGGGTCCCCAGCACAATCCCCCACACAACTGCTTGCTCACATCTGTCTCCCTGACTGTGGCTCCCAGCCACGGTGCATGGAAGGGTGGGAGCCTTGAAGACACTAAGAGACGTGGAGCCAGCAGGGTGCAGACTTTAGAGTCTAAAGTTTAGACCATGAAACAGACCCAGAGGAGAGAATGTGCTGAGCACCTCAGAATAGAGATATAGGGCAGCTCCATGGAAGGAGCTATGCTAGACTCTTTAGGCCTCTGTAGGAGGATTGGGCCCTCTTCCCCCGCGAACACTACGGGGCTTAGATGGGAACTGTGATACTTGAGAATTTTGAAGAGAAGAGAACACTCCCCCTGACTAGTGGAACCAAAGGTATCAGAGATGAGTTCACACCTGTCCCCAGTCCCGGGCCACCAGAGGTCACACCAGCACTGCTCCCTAGGCCTGGCCAGCCTGTCCATCCTCTGCTTCTCGGCGGATGGCACATGGCCTCCAACAACGGCCAGTGCACCAGATGAGGCTGGGCTAAACAGAATCTGCCAGACCCATGGACCCCACTGCATGCCTGTGGAGGATGCCAGAACTCCGGGCCTTCCTCTCACCACCCAGAATACTTTCTCACTCTGGATGACAAGGATCAGAACCAAATGTTTCCCCCACACAGAAGGCTGAGGCCCGCCCTATATACAGCGCCACCCAGCTGAGGACCCGGATGCTGGCCCCACCCTCAACCTCCCCTGGGCCTGATGGCTCTTCCTCTGTCCTCTCATCCTGCTAGGTGCCCTGGGAGCTGCCTGCTCCAAGGGGGCCTCTACATCTCTAGTCTTAGCTTTCCCAGGGATTGGTTTGGCTTACTTGCCAGGCCAGCCCTCCTCCAAGAGCCAAGCTGTGGGCCAGGAGTCAGTGCTGCTGGCTTGCTCATCCAAAGGCTGTTTCGGGAACAAAATAAATGACTTTCCCTGGGATGGCAGTAGGCATGGGAAAGTCAACCCTCCTGGTCTGGGCTTGCACCCTGTGCTCATCACAGCATTCTCCAGCTGCCTATGGTCACCTCTGCTGGCTTCGGTACATGGCGCTTTAGATACACAGCAGCTTCCAATGCTCCGTGTGCCCTATCCAACCCACCCAGTCAGCCTTCAGTAGCACGAGAACTAGCTGCCACTTTTCAATGGAAAAATTTTTCAATGAAAAAACAAAACACAAAAAACCAAAAATCAAAAGGCAGGAAGACTAGCAGTTGCTACCTCAAGCCTGTGAGTAAAGTTCACAGACACTGGCACTCCCAAAGGACCCTCTGGAGCAAATGTCAGCTGTGGCAGAGAGGAGCCATGTGTGACCATGGAGGCCTTGATGTACCCAAATGAACAGGCTCAGACCTTTACTCCATTTCACGTCGTCCCATTTGGATTTCAGTTGAATAGCCCCATGGGACAGCAGTGGCCGTCTGGGATGGAGCAGGCCCAGGAAACCCGAAGAGCTCACTGAATGGGAGAAGGTGGAGTCTCGGAGGTTAGAGGGAGACATCTGTGAACATGGGGCTGGGAAAGATGCACAAAGTGAATTCAGTGATATCATGGCAGTGGTGTCAACACAGTCTTATCAGAGTGTCAATGAGGTTGTACACTATCAACAGTGTTTATACTTTAATATACTGCCAATTGAGTTTCAACAGTCATTACACTATCAATATTGTCAACACTGTCAACAGTGGCACAGTGGCATCCACAGTCTATCAGCAATGTCGATGGCATCCATGTTCCATCAGTGGAGTGCCGATGGCATCTGTAGATGCCATCCGTACTCTATCCACGTAGTATTGATGACATCTGTGTCCCATCAACGCACTATCGGTCATGTCCTTCCTCCATCAACAGAGTACTGGTGGTGTCCCACATACTATCAGAGCATCTGTGGCATGAACTGATGGTTGATGTCATCCTTACCCTGTTACTAGAATACTGTTGGCTTCCACACTCTGCCAGCACACTCTCAGGGCAGCATTGACAATATGAAACACTGTCAATAGGGCATCCTGGCATGGTTGTGGTACTGATGGTGCCAGTACACTTGCCCTCTGATTCCTCTCATTACAATTCAGTTCAGTGTTGTGAGTCAAGGTCTCATGTGATTCAGGCTGGCCCCTACCTCATGATCCTCCTGCCCTAACCTGTTGAGACCTGGGATTATGCCTCCACACTTGGCTTGGATCTGGCTACTTAATTTTGGATCATCAATTGATAGTATATAGAAATATATTTAATTTTTATATGTTGATTTTTTTTCTTTTGAGATAGAATCTCACCATGACCTTGGATCTTCTTGCCTTGGCTTCCTGGGTGCATATTGTCATTACCCAAGTGGCCTCATGCCTATTTTACTTTCTGATTTCATATCCTGTAACCTTGCTCAGACCATCTGTTAGAGAACATATTGTTAGATATTAATATTCAAGTGTTAAATTAAGTTTACATTCTTGGGATAAAGCCCACCTCACCATGGGATGGTTCTATATTTCTGTATCTTGATGGATTCAATGCACTACTATCTTGTTCAAGGTCTAATGGTGTGTTGTGGTTTGAATGTGAAATACCGCCCCCCAGCTGTTTGAACACTTGTTTCCCAGCAAGTTTCCCAGCAAGTTTCGGAAACTTGTGGAGCCTTTAAGAGGCAAGGTCTTGCTAGAGAAAGTAGGTCAGTGGGGGAAAGTTGGGCTTTGAGGGTTAGTTTTGGCCCTGTTTCTAGACATATTTGTTTCCTCATCCACTGAGATGTGAACAAGCAGCCTTACATGTCCGCTGCCACAGACCCAGTCAATCCAGACACCACGCCTTCCGTTCTATGGAGGACTGCACCCTCTCAGTGAGCCAGAAAGAGTCCTGCTACCTTTACTAGCTTCTTGGTGACTAGGGAAGTGCCCAGCACAGTGCATGCATGACAGTGGCCCATGGTGTCAGCTGGCTTTCTGCTCCTGAGTGTGAGGGTAGAAGTTTGTGTGAAGCGTCTGAGCCTGGGCGTTTGAGTGGGGAAGACCTATAATTTCCGATTCCACCAGCTGTATTTGTTAGTCATTTGTTTTGTGTGAGTCCATCTTACTCCTCTTCTCTGTTAATTTCTTTTAATGTAGAGATATTGGTGGTATTTTTTAATAGGTTCTAAGCACGTAAGCAAATAAAGAGAAAATGCTACTTTCTGAAGCTGAGGGTTTTAAACTGTCAATACTCAGTTTTGTTTCTAACATCCTAAAATATTTTTAAAATTATTTTTAATAATCTGTACTCATGTGTGTGCCTGTGAAGGTATGCACACACCCAGTGCGTGAGGCCAGCAGAAGGTGTCAGGGGTCGGATCTCACGGAGCTGGAGTTACAGGTGGTTTCCAGCCAAGTGATGTGGATACTAGGACCCGGGCTTGGGTCCTCTGCAAGAGCAGTGTGTGCTCTTAACCACAGAGTCCTCTCTCCTGACCCCTATGACGTTAGGAAAGAAAAAGGTGGGAAAGAAAATGCTATTTGTTACATGGAGATGATGTTCAACGGAAAAAGATAAAAATAAAATGGCACAGGGACAGGCATGGAGGCCATGCGGAGGGGTCTGTGAAACAATGCCCTCATCTATCACTGGGCAGTAGTTGGGCAAGGGCACGTCTCTCCCAGCAGGGCTTACGGTAGCTGTAGTGGGGGAGATACTAGAGTGGGACCAGAAGTCGGTTCACAGCAGGTCCTGCCAGCAACACAGTGTGAGTACCGTCAGCTGGAGCTACCTACCTCCAGCGCTTGTCCTTGCTTCTGGGAACATCCATCTCTTCCTGTGTAGAGAAATGTCTGCCTCTGCTGGTGGCCCTGCCAGTTCAGTGACATCGCTGGAGCTTTGTGCATCCAGTCATCAGTTGGAAATTTCAGAGCTGTGGGTTCCTGGCAAGCAAGAGCCTGCTTCCTTCTGGGGTGGGAGTGGTTCCTGGTGCTGTGCCTAGGAGAGTATCTACAGCCAGGTGTTAGGACGGATGGGGAAGGGTCTGTTCAGGTATGCGCTGCAGGCTCATTCTCCTGGCCATAGGAGAGACATCCCTGCTCCCGACCCCCCTAATCTGTGCTTTAGCCGTGGACTGCTATCTTCCTAGGAATGGTGCCCTAGAGTCCCACAAGCTGTGCTTTCCTTACATCGCGGGCCGCCCCTCCTGCATCTCCTCAGCTAGCTCCTCTGAGGATGTAGCACCTTCTCTCAGCTTGCCACTCACTGCTCCACCCTGTCATCCACCCAGCTTCGTGGCCAAGATGGACACCTAGCCCGAGACACGGATGTGCATTTCTAGTCAAGTTCTGCCCCTCTGTCTCTAGACTCCTGTGTCCAAGTATCTGCTACCATCTCCAGTTGGAGAGACGGTGGCCACTGCAGCCCAGTCAGAGGCTCCAAAGCCTGTGGCACTGTGAGCTTCACCAGACTGGCCCCCAGGAAACCCTGTCAGCCTTAGCCACTTAGTCCCTTCTCATACGGCAGCTGGCTACCACCCTGAGTTCCACCCCCTCTCACTTCTGCTCTGTCTGTCAGAAGACCAAGCCAGAGTCTGGGCAGGTGTCTCCTGCAGGCTATACCCTGCTGGGCAACTGCAGCTGTGCTTAGATGCTTTACAACTTCCAGATGGAAGGGCCCCAAGTCCATAGGCAGCTCTCTGGGGCCTGTGGGTGCTGGGTCCCTTCAGAGGATGAATTGCAGTCTAGTCAGCTCATCTGCAGGGTCCCCGCCCCACTTCCTCAGCCCCCACCCCCAACCATGCCCACCGCTTGGATGGCTCTTCCTGCTGTCCATTCCACGCCTCTTGCTCTCTTTCCACCTGCCCCTCCCTGTCTCCCCTGTGAGCTCAAGCCATTTCCCTCTCAGTTACTGGCTCAGGGTGCTGTGTGTCTGCATTCTGCTCCCTTGACCGCAGGTCCATGGACAGGACCTGACAGTACACAGCTAGCCAGTGAGAAGAGAGAAGAGGGTGAGTACATGTGGGAGCCAGTGCTGGGGCCAGGGGCCAGGACCCTGGCTCAGAAAGACCACAGCTGCCCTGTGGGACAGATGAAGAGATTAACCCAAGGGACCCCAGAGAGGAGTTTCAGGATTCTGGGGAATGGCTTGAGTATCTGACATTCAAGCGGCACTACCTCAAATTGTTTCCTTCCTGGGGTCAGGGCTTGGGGACTCAGGGGTGGTAGCCCACTGGGTAAGGATGTGGTTCTGGGAACCACCACCAGGTGGTGCTGGAATAGCATTGGCGTGTGTACACACACACACACACACACACACACACACACACACACACACACACACACACACACACACACACACACACCTGCACCCTGCTTCTACTGTGGTACTCAATAGAGCAAGTGTCCTCAGACCTCAGCTTGACCTGACTTCAGCAGCCCTCCTACTCTGGTTCAGGGCCCTCCTCACACATTGGGATGCGGCTGTGAATGGAAACCCATGGGATCAAGGCTTTACCATGAATTCCGTCTGACCTGCTTCCTGATCGGCGGGGGAAATCCAACTTTAAGCAACCTTGTCTCTGCCTTACTTTGCCCAGTGTCCCACTTCCAACTCCCACACAATTGGACACTACTGGACTCCTTCTGTCCCTGGAAAGAAGATTCACACCGACCTGGAACTGCTTCCCCAGCTGGGTGCGGTGCGGCTGTCTTGGGTTCCAGGCAGCCACTCACTCTGATGTTGGCATGAGCTCCAGGGAGGAGAGGTTCTCCAGAACCCCAGGACGCCTCACGGTGCTGCAGGACAGGCTAGGCCTCTACCCACTGTCTGGTCATGACTGGGAACACGTTTCTTAATACTAGGGAACTCCTTCCACCCCCCACCACACCCTTACCCAAGCAGGTCACCATCCTTGGGTTTATTTTGTTCAGTCTACACATGCACAGAATGGATGTGCCCGAAGCACTCGCCCCTCCCTTTAATCCTCCTCAGCTGTTTGGACTAGTGTCCTGGTGAACGGAGGTAGTAACAGCAGAGCACGCGTTGGGAGGCCGGCACTCTCCTAAGTGGACAGTTTAGCGAGAGCTTTCAGCCTAAGCTTTGCTGCCTGCAGGGCTGGGGCTAACCGTTCTGGGAACTGTGGAAGCCACCCTTCCAGTTCCGTGACCTCACCATGCTTCCCAGCATGGCTTGGATGAGGCTTGGGCCTGAGGCTTTACGGTAGACTGTACAGTGAATGGTTCTGAACACTCCCAAGTTTCTCCTTATCCAATCTTAGGTAAAGTCTTCTCAGAATGGCTAGCTGGCACGCATTTGACTTTTCATCAAAATGAATTAGAAGACCAGGAGATATTTGAAATCTGTAAGGACCACTCCCAACTTTTGCCCAGGGGATGCCCTCTCCCAGGTTGCTTGCTGTGGGTGGCCATGCTAGGCTGTGAGTCCGGAAGGGAGGTCTGCCAACCCCAGGAGTGTATGGTAGGCTTCAGGGAAGGCCTTAGGAGACCTGGAGCTAGGGGCACTGGACCGTGTTTTGTTTCACAGCGTGGAGAGTAGACATACTGTGGCATGCAAACTGAAAGTACAGCAAAGACATACGTTGTAGATGGCTGGCTGATGTGAGCATGGTAGTAGACAGTTCTCCTCTGGAAACCAAACTCCGAATGTGAAAGTGGGGATGGCTCAGTCACCATGCAGAGGGACCCCTTGCGTGTCCCAGGAGGGGGATGGGGTACTCGGCTCCATGTTGTTAGTGGTGGGAACTGGCAGTTTGCATACTGGCTCTGAGTCTCAGAGCAAGCAGTGGAATGCAGCCCTGGTCCCCGTCTCTGGGCCTCATTCACTGCTGAGGTTGGTTCTAACCCAGTTCATCACTGACTGCAAACAATGTCAGGGGAGACAACAGCAAAATGCTTTAAATGACTGGGAACTGAAAATGAGACCACAGTGGAGTCTACTTGTAGGCAAAGCATGAGAGGATACCATCTGTGGCCTGCAAGATGTAGGACTCTCGGCTCTAGCACCACATCTGCCTGCACGCCACCATGCTCCTCATCGTGATGATAATGGACTGACCCTCTGAAACTGTAAGTGAGCCACCTCAATTAAATATTTTCTTTATAAAGAGTTGCCATGGTCATGGTGCTTCTTTACAGTAATAAAGACCCTAAGAAAGAAGTTGGTATCAGGAGCAGGGTATTGCTGTGATAGGCCTGACCATGTTTTTGTTTGGAGGAATTTGAACTTTGGTACTTTGGGTTAGGAAAGCAGTGGAATGCTTTAAGCACTGCTTAATGAGTCATACTAGTAGGAGCATGGGAACTAGAGGTGCTAAGAGTTATTTGAACTGTTGGGGGCTCACTCAGGAGGTTCCAGAGAAGTTTGAGATCGTTCTGGTGATACTTTGGTGAGGGAAATGACTACCTTTTGCTCATGTCCAGAGTCTGCCTGAGGCTAAAGCAAAGTTTTAGATTAATTCTGTTGGCAGAAGAAATCTCAAAACAGCCTAGTATAGACTCTGTCATGTGGATATTAGTGGCAACTCTAAGGAAGATTTATAAGCTGAGCAGGTTATTACAAAATGAAAATTCTGAGGAGAAAAAGAGCACCAGGAAGTGGAATAGAGCTAACTATGTTCAAGGAGATAAATGGATTAAGAAATGAAATAAAGGGAGTGGTGACCTCAGGGCAAGATCCCACCCAGTTAAATTTCTAACTTGTGGAAATGAAAGAAAAGCTTAGAGCCAGGTGTGGTGGGGCACACCTTTAATCCCAGCCGTGGGAAGGCATAGGCTAGTGTTTCTGAGTCTGAGGGCAGCTTGGTCTACAGAGCAAGTTCCAGGACAGCCAAGTTTAGGCAGTGTAGTAAAATAGAAAGCTGGTGAAGATGTAATTAAACAAGGGGGCCATGTTCCAGCCCCAGCAAGCAGCAGGACTTAAGGTTAGAAGTTAAGGTTAGAAGAAAGGAGTTAAGGAATAAAGCTGCTTTGGCCAGGTATGTGTCAGGGTTGTCCCTGAATGGAGGCCTAGTAGAGAGGCCACTGCATGAAACTGTGAAGCTGAAGTCCAGATTGCTTTGGAGAACCCAAGATGTTAGAGATGCCAGAGTCATGGGATACCTGCCAGGAGAGCTGCTAACAGGGAGTGAAACCAGCCCAAGAGAAAGAAGTGTGTTGCAGTCAATAAAGCTGAAACAGAGTTGGAGATCGGAGGAACACTTGGACATCAGATATGGAGGTGCAGAGTTTGAAGTTTCCCCAGCGGGCCTATAGTCTTGCTTTTGTCCAGTATTTCCTTGCTATGCTCCTTTCCTTGCATTTTGTAATGGTAATGTATACCCTGTGACATTATGTGTTGAAAGTACGTGATCTGCTTTTTGATTTTGATTTTTTACAGGTTATTACAGTTAAGAGATTGCCATGTGCCTCAGAACCTCAGGAGAGACTCTGGACTTTGAGACTGTTATAGACTATGGGGACTTTTGAAGTTGGACTGAATGCCTTTTTTTTTTTGTATTATGATATGGCTATGAGCCTTTGGGGACCAGGGAGCGGAATGGGGTGTGAAAGAAAATAGCTCCTAAGGGAATGGCACTATTAGGAGGTGTGGCCTTGTTGAAGGAAGTGTGTCACTGTAGGAGCAGATTTTGAGGTTTCTTTTGCTCAAGTTTCCTTCAGTGTGACAGTCGACTTCCTGCTGCCTTCTGGTCAAGATGTAGCCAGCACCACATCTGCCTGCACCCTGCCATGCTTCCCCGCCATGATGATAATGGACTGAACCTCTGAAACTATAAGTCGCCACCTCAATTAAATGTTTTCTTTTAAGAGTTGCTGTGGTTACGGTGTCTCTTTACAGCAATTAAAAAAAAAAAAAAAAAACTAGCTAAGGCTGAAGTTGAAGTGTTGGAGCCCAGTGATTCCCTGGGCACAGAAGTCGGTCCCCAGGATTACAGGCACACACGTGCTAAGAGAGAGACCACAGCAGAGAACAGAGATGGGAGGGCAATTAACGCAGTCTTTATTTACACCACAAGAGTGACAAGTGTGTGATGTGGTACAGACACTGGACCCGGGAGGTGGAAAGAGGTGACCGCCAGAGGACACCGCCGGTCAGTGAAACCCACCACACAAAATGAAACAAGAATGAGAAAACCAAACATGACCTCCAACCCCGCCAAGAGGAGAAAGCGCCGCCGAGGGGAGGTCCAGACAACCAAAGAGAAAACAGGCTGTTACAGAGTGAAGGTGGCGTGGCTGCGGAGCCCACCCAGCATCATGTCACAGCGCTTCAATGGCTTCGACCACACTTCTGTAGTGAGCTCTTGCTGAGTGAGGTCAGCCTCCTGTGCATACATGGAAACAGCATGTTTAACATTCTTACAGATTGGAAAATAGTGCCTCCTCAGTGGAGTGCACACCCCCAGAACAAGGCCTGTCTGCATTCTGTTCTTTCCATAGCAGACTTTGATCAATGTGAGGCCAGAGAGGCCATCAAGGCCGGGTGCAGAGCATGCCCGGGTCCTTGAGAGGGAGAAATGTTTTCCTCCAGTGCTAAGTATCGCTTAGACCCAGGGCTCACAAAGGCCTGGATTGCTCAGTGTGGAACCCCAGCCCCGTGTCTTCCAGAAGGAACGAACCCGTCAACACAGCTGTGCTGAGACGGGAACTCACCCGACCCCCAGGTTCTCAACCAGAGGCCGGTGACAGCAGGCAGGGTGCACCTGGCCCTGTGCAGGGAGAGAAAAGGAAACAAACAAAACAGAACAAAATCCTCTCAACCAGCTTGAGAGACAGGCAGTAGGGTCTGAATGTGGAGCTTGCACATGGATACAATCGACTCTCTGTCAAAGGTGCTAGGTAAACTCTTCTTAATGACACATGTGTAAGTAGTCCTTTCATTGTTCTTACAATAAAAAGTACAATTTCTTAAGAATAAGTTCAATAAGACTCAAACTCCCCCCTCCTCTCCTTCAAGATTTTGTTTTGTTTTACAGAAAAAAATTTCTGCATCTGCAAACATCATGAGAGGGGAAAGAAAGGCATCGTTTCTCCTTCCCCAGAGCTGCCGAGTTTGGCGTGCAAAATCTGTATACAATATAAAGACATGCCGGCGTACGTCCATGCAACCTCCAGATGTAGGAAACTTAAAAAAATATATTTATATATTTATATCTATATATTTATATATGTATCAATGCCCATAAAATACATGGGCCCAAAGTCTACAAAAAGAAGGATGGAATGAGCACGTGGCTGTGACCAGTGAAGAAGGAATGTTCTGACGGAAAGAAACACAACCAAGTCCATCACCAGTGCTGCGGAGACCACTGCAAAATGGTCCTTCCTCTTGGGGACAGATTTGAAAGTAAAGAAAAACTGAAACACTTTGATAAAGCGGCCCTCGGAAGCCAGAGCCCTGGGATGTCCCTGTGGGTGTGGCCTTGGGAACAGCCGCCTGCTGGTGGGGCATGGGCTCTCAGGGTGCAGCTGGAAGACCCAAGGGTGAGTGAACACCAGCATCCTGAGGACATGGTGTCTTCGGGCTTCCCTTAAAGGGATGTAAAGTGCTTGCCCCCAGCTCCCTTGCCAGCACCCACCAAGGCCTTTGCAAAGGAAGGGAGAAGGTGGAAGGTTCAAGGTCCAGGCAGGGGAGTGCTGTGGTCCTGCCCTGGAGGTCAAGGCCGACCTTCTGCCCTCCCTCTGTCCTGGGAGACAACTCTGGGGAAGGGCCACGTGTCTTCAAAGGGAAGAAAAGGCTATATGGTAGGTAATGCTTTCGGCTCCCAGGGAAGCTGGAGTGAGCTGGCTCCCTGGCCAGGCCCCTGAATCAAAGGTGACTCAATGGGACCAAACTGAGCCTCTCTCACAGTCCCCTGGCCACCGAATAGCCTGTTTGCTACCCATCACCTGAAAAAGGAAGATGATGTGTACCTCCCACGAGTCGTGGCTGGCACAAGAGGGCAGGTGGCAGGGTGTGCAGAAAATGGGCCAAGGCGGCCAGAAGAGCAGCTAGCTGGCCTCTGCCACCATGCAGTGCCACAAGCTGGGAGGGGCTGCAGGTTGGCTCCTTCTGCCAAGGGCCAGAGTAGCCACAGGCAGGAAGGAGTCAGGCATGTCCCAAGACCTCTCTACCCCGCGCTCTGCCCACCATCTTAGCTCTGCACTGACTCACAGCAGCCCAGCCGGCAAAAGTCCAAGAATGTGTGCTCAGCCTGGCTGTCAAAAGCCTGACCCAGTTCCCTTACCCTGTAAATGCCACCTAACTCAGAAACTTAGCTGGGTGTCCCTTCTGAGTACCTCAACTTCCTCTTACCAGTCTGAACTCCACATACTTTGGAATGAAATTGGCGGCTTTAAGTGCTAAAAAAGAAGTTAGCAGTAAAAAGAGTCAGTTGTCATAGAAAAAAAAAAGAGCAAAGACAAAGACTGCCTGTCCCTCAGGACCCTGTGCTCCTCCAGGCTCAAGTGACAAGGGGCTGGTTCAGCAGCCACAGGCTCCAAACCCAGGGCGGTGGCTGCAGCCAGAGTCTAGGCTGCAAGGCTGCAGTGGACACCCCTGAACAGGTGCAGGGCCGGGCTCCGAGCCAGGCACTGTGGACATGCTTCAAAGGTCTTTGGGAAACTAGAGCTGGAGTTCTATTCTGACGGAGTGGTTACAAGTCCACACTCATTAATGCCGACCGCCCTCACGGCTCACACGGCCTGCCCACCCTTGTAATACTACTAGTGTTGCAAGACAGAAGCCCCTGGCTGGGCGGCTCCTGGGGGGAGCCTGAAAAGACAAGGCAAGGGGACCTCGCAGACCTGCTAGCCATTCCCGAGAGGTTCCCTCTGAAAACCAAGGATGACAGCAGCGGTCCTGTGCACAGCAGAGCTCTGCTTGCTGTACAAAAAGAAACAGAACCAAACCATAAAAACAACCTTCAGAGCTATAAAAAAAATGTACAAGTAAGAATTTAGAAAGAAAAGGTTTTAGACATTACCACCTTCAGAAAACTGCTGAATGGTGAGGGAAAAAAAAAATGTAAAATCCACGAAACAATGTTTTCTTCAGGATCTTTTGTGAAAAAATTCATACAAAAATCAACAGCAAGTTTATATCCTTTGCTATAAAAACTCATCAGGTACATATGTGCATGGAGGCTTGGAGAGGGCAGAGGCTTTGTTAGAAAATAATTAAAATTAAAGTACAAACTGGTAGGGAAGTTGCCCAGGGGTGAACATGTTGGTGATCTGGAAGCTGGAGCTCAAAATTCCTTGGGCTTCAATCCAGACCCCAGCCCTCAGCACCTCAGAGCTAACACACATGTCTTTCACCTGCCAGGACCTCTGCGGTCTGGATTTATTATATATATTTATATATACTTTGTCTATAAATGCATTATAAATATTTTATCAAGATCTCATAAGAATCAAGTTTCTTAGCTTGGAATACAGTGGAATATATATTATACATATATATATTTATTTATACCTAAAATTTAAGCAATACTTCATGCTACCTGCTTTTAATGAAAAGCATTCCGATCGTAACACTGCAGTGTGCCTACGACATGCTTCACAACCGAATGGAGATGCTCCACTGCTACGTGACGGATGAGAAAAGAACACTTTGGATCCGTTGAAAACATGTTGGACTTCAAAACTGCCGGCAGTTCGCTGCTTTCTGGAACTACCTCATCTTCCTTAAACAGCGATCAAACCAAGCAAGGCTGGCTGCACTGTGGCCCGGGGACAGTGGCTGGTGCCTACTCTTGTAATGCCAGGCCAGCATCACAGCTCAGCCAGCCGCAGGACACTGTCACACCAATCCTTGGTGTTTTTTTTTTTTTTTTTCTTAAGGCATTGTTCCTCAGACTTCAGAAAACCCAGCCACAAAAAAATCCATCAGAGCAATAAAAAAAGGCACAAACTCGCATCTTCCGATGGCTTCGAGAAGCTCCAGCTGACTCCCAGGCTCACATTTCTGTTCTGTCCAGTTTCTTTTTTTCTTTAAAGTTTCTTCCAACTCTGTCCCTCACTAGCTGTGAACCCCCACAGCACCCACTAAGGTTCACAGGCCAGAGCCATAGAAAACTCTGTTTAGAAAAAAGCTACAAGACGAGTTGAGTGGTTTACACGGAGAGTGTGGGATTGTGGGTAAGAATCAAATGTTAAGCACCAGTTTTAATCAAGTCTTTTCTGTATTATTAGATCTTTGATTTTCATTTTCCTCATGTCAACTCGATTCAGCAACTTTGCCCACGTTGCCACAGGCTTCTTCCTTCGTGGGCTTCCCTGGGGGACCCCACCAGTGTGTGCTTGGCTTTCCGCGTGTCTGTGTGCCTGTGTGGTGCACGCTGTCCTGTGTTCCATGTGATCTGCCACACCTGGGGTTCGTGTGCGTCTCCAGACCTGTGTCCAGGGCGGCGGAAAGGCCTCCTGTTGCTGCTGCACGCCTGGTGTCCCTTGCACTCAGAGAGAGCACCGAGGCAGGACGCAGGAGTGACACGGGAAAGTTTCTTGGCTGAGCTTCAAGACAGACAGACAAAGGAGAGAGCAGCAGCCTGGGCTACAGTGGTGGCTCCTCCTCCATAGGCTCCTCCTCCGACCTGCGGAGGAGAGAAGGGGGTCAGGCCGGGTGCACGGTGGGGAGGCCCTGCGCGATCAGGCTCAAGTTCTTCCCTGGTGGACAGTTCTGGTTGGTGGAGTCAGTGGGCATGTCCACCAGCCGTCCTGTCCACGAAGGGCTAGCCTGGCACAAGGCCGGGTGCACACAGTAAGAATCCGACAGGTCCTCATGCACAGGTGTACCCAGCAGGCCTTCCTCAGGGAGGGTATGGGCAGGCCTTACCTCTTCTCAGCAGGTTTTACGCCTACAGACAGGGAGGCCATGGCGGTGACTGTCTCAGCCTCTTCGGTCTCACACTTCTGCGCCTCAATCAGAGAGTGCCCCACAGTGGAGGACAAGCGCTGCAGGCAGCGCCAGTACTTGCCTGAAGGGAGGGGGAGCACTCAGTGACTTTCCCGCTTCTGCAGGTGGCTGGCTTGGCTCCCGGGTCCCGGGGCCCTAGGAAGCCTTTCACTTGTGCCTGAAAAGTGCCTCTCTGAAAGAGCACTGCCTGGTGATAGCTCACACACACTTATCTGCAGCAGAGGTCACTGGACATGGGGTTGGGACTGTTGTGGGGCCTGGCTCTCCACATTCACGGGACTCTGCCTTGCTGTGGGCAACCAGAAATTCTGGGAGCAGGCGTATGCAGACTTGATGGCACCTAGACTCTCGGAGTTTCCTACCTGGAGTCTTGTAGATGCTAGGGATCTACCACACCCAGATCCAGCACAGGGAGCCCTGCTTGAGCAGCTTTTTAGGGTCAGGGGCATCAGCAGAAACAGCTTTGAGGCCAGAACTAAATGGCCCCATGCAGACCTAGTAGAAGCCTTCAGGTGTGCAGATCAGAGCCCAGGCAAGGAGTGGCAGGTGTACCTGGGGCAGGGTGTTGCGTGGGCGCCTAGCTCTGTGCCTAGCCCTGGGGCTTTCTGCTTGAATGGGAGATGAGTTCTACCCTATATGGGGTACCTCTGGCCCAGGACACAGACTTACAGTTCAAGGTACCCTGGTTCTGGGCATCAAAACTAAGTAACTTGGGATCATTGGTGTCCAGATTCTTTCAAACCCCAATACAGCAGGAACTAGTTCTGGGAGTCTCTACTAGCTTATCAAATACCAGGGAAAGAGAGGCCTTGTGTTCTTGCCCTGGGTCCCCAGGATCACCTGGCAAGTCACTTACTGTGGATGTCCATCACTTTCTCCATGGAGTGGACAGCATTGGCATTGGGTCTCTGCTGCAGAACCTTTTCTGGCAGAGGCTCAAGCTGTAAGAGAGAAACAGATATATTATGATGGCGATGGACAGCATATAATCTGTGTATGTGTTAATCTATGTATGATCTGTGTATTTGTTAATAGGTGTCCAGAGACAGCACTTCGCTCCCCAAGATACAGCAATTTGTAGGGAAGATACAGAAACTCTAAAAAGCCAACATGACTCCATACTTTTTTTTCTCCTTAGGGTTCAATGGATTGTAGTCATGGCTTCCCAGGAGGACAGACCCAGGAGGAGGCTGCACAGAGAACGTCAGCTTGGTGTCATCGTTGTGTACCACTCAGAGCAGAGAAAGAATGATTAGTTGCTGAAGCTACACTTGTATGACCTGGCCTTGTAATGCCCAAGATCTCCAATACTGCTTTTCTCACACACGTGGAAGATGGCGGCACATGGAGGGAAGTGAGTAGGTCTCTCACAGATGAAATATCTAACAACAGGGTAGTAAGTAGGTAGCAGGGCCCCAGGGCAGAATCACGTCTGCAACAACAGCTATGCAGAAAGGCTGTTCTACAGATCAGGGAGAACACACAAAAGAGAGAACTAGAGCCAGGCCAAAAGGGGAAGCTGATCTTACCTCAGCTCTGGGTGGAAGCCAAAAAATAAAGTCACCCTGAATTTGCCCTGGCCTCAACCTGACTGGAGAGCTGCCATGTATAGTTGCTGGGCTTCCTGATCCAGGGCACCTGGCCAGTCACTGCAGCCTTCTGTGAGACATCCATCCCCAACCTGGCTGCATGTGAGCACTGCCAATTACATGGCAGGAGGCAGGAAGTGTGCCCTTCTAACTGAAGACAGCATTCAACATGCCATCAGGAGCCTGGGTGAGGGGAGCCAACACGGCACCCTCAAGCTCTTCACCAACAAGAGACAAGGGCTGAGGCCAGGCTGGTGGGAAGAGACTGGAGAAGCTATGGGGACACCAGAGAACACAGAGGGTCCACCTGGAACAGTGCCCCATAGCCACAGCTGGGCCAGGCTGAGCACTGGAATAACACAGCGTGGAGTCAGTACCCAACCTATAACCCGAGCATAAACACAGAAGGAAGGAAGAAAGGAAGTGTGTGTGGGGGAAGACAGACATTCCCGATAGAACTGCTAATGATCCCAGGACGTCACCTTCCTGCTTCTCCACCTCCACCTCCCACAGGGGAACAGAAGTGACTGCAAGTAGAGGCTGGTGACTGAGGTGAAGACACCACTGTGCAGCCCCGAGGACACCTCCCTCCCATGCCCACCACCAGCAAACCTCACACTTACTTTCACACTGCTGGGAGAGGAGGGAGGGTTTGCTTGGCTCAGGGCTCGAGGCTCAGTAAATCCTGCTGGGAGGTGCAATGGCAGGGACAGCCACACCGGCCCTCACTCGGGCAGTCAGGCAGAAGCACAGGTGAAAACAGGACAAACTTGACCCTCAAGCCATGCCCCTAGGGCCCTACAGCCAAAGGTCACACAGCTTCCCCAACAGCATCAAACATACAAGTTTGTAAGGGACGTTTCATACTCACACTGGCCAACATAAACCAGAACGTCCTGAGGTCATCAGAGCCAGGAAACGCAATGGGAAGTGGCACAGGCAGGAGACGAGGGGTGCAGAAGGACCAAGCCCAACACTAGATCCTGGGGGGGGACGGAGGAAGGGCCCTGTGTAGCACTGGTGACATCCAGACATACCTGGAGTTCTGTGGACAGCCAGAGGAGAGCTGTGACCAGCTATGACAAGGCTCAGGCAGTGGGGAGGCTGGCAAAGGGGACGTTTCCGATCGGTGTGTGGGAACTCAGGCACTGACACTAACACCTCCCCTCCCCTCCCCTCCCCAAATAAAAAGTGCATTTGGATTATCAAAGACTGCAGTTATAGCTGTTAGATGTGTTTTCAATGGCGAAAGAAAGAGATCACTGAACCTGACCTGGCAGACGGGGGGAGCCAGTGCTAGCCCTGTGTGTAACAGCAACAACCAGAACATAAGAAGGTAAGCTGGGAAGTCCAAACGCTGATGCTATAGCTGAAGGGACGAGGCAGAGCAGAAGCCCGACGGTGCTCGGGAGAGAGGCCCCAGCAAAGTCCCCAGCTTCTAGGAATGAGCATCGGAGGAAGCAATGACTGATGTCTTCTGCTGCGGCTGAGATATGTAGGTTTAAACTAAGTCTCCACCGCTCTATTGACCAATAGACTCAGAAGTCAGATGTGAGGGTGAAAACCTGCTAGATCAGAGAAGCAACCAGCTGACCTTGCTTTTTGGCCAGAGGTGGAGCAAGAGATGCGTCTCTTCACTGGTCTCAAACCCAAAAGAAGCGTCCAACTCTAGTCTGGCCCTTTCCTTCCTTTTCATCTTATCTATCCAAATTCCTGGTTTCTAGGCTAATTCCAGTCAGCTAGTCACTGGCTCCATCCCGATTCACGGTTAACTTTATTAACAGTCTCGGAGTGTCACAGTGTGATCAAATATCCCACAACAAATGACCATGGACTCTCCAGAGCTGGGAAATCCCAGGCTCAGGCAGGGAAGAGCCCCGCAGGGACAGCCAGAACCAGAAATCTAAAGGTATGCTGGAAACAAACCTCAGAACATCCGACTCAGGATCGTCAAAGTAGCTAGGGAGAGCAGGTCCCTCCACAGTCGGGGCAGTGGGCCATACACAGCTTTCCGACAGCAAGGGAAGCCAAGGGAGCAGCGTGAGATCTCTACGTGCCAAGAGGAGACACTGGCTACCCTGAATCGTATGCCCAGCGAAGCTGTCATTAACAACAGGCTGGAACAAAAGTATCTCCCCCAAAACCAAGTGGGATGTTGTCCACGCCTGCCCTTTTCCTAGAGAAAACCCACAGGATACTCCTGAGACACAGTAAGAATGTCCTGCAGGAAGACAGGAAATGAGGGATAATGGGGGAAGAAATCGCCTGAGTGCAGTGTGGCCCAGACCCAATGTGGGTGACACATGACAGCAACAAAAATGTCTAGTCAGTGAAATTAAGTAAGTCAGAGTGAGGCATGCAGCCTGGGAGGGGCTGGGACTGGGCTGCCAGTTTGGCAGGAAAACATGTAAGAGCTAGTTAAATTAGAATTTCTAATGAACAACAGTTTCTTAAATATACAGAGGTTATATGTTCACCCTGGAGATCCTGGTGAGGCCACTGCGGTCCAGGCCCTAGCTAACCAGGAATAACGGCACCTCCAGACTCTGCTGAGGATGCTGGCCCATGGTGAGGATGCCAGCTGCACATCTTTCAAGTGGGCACTGGGAACACAGGGAGTTTCGGGACCCCTCGATCAGATCACATGAAAAGATGGCAAGGAAGGAGAGCTGGGAGCTCCAAGACAAGCCAACAGAGAGTCTGGAGAAGGGAGTGGAGAGCTGGGAGTGACCTGGGTCCCACCTACAGCAGACGGCTGGTGTAGACAGAACCCAGCTTTGGGCTGTTAGCAAAGATGCATACGGAATCTAGGAGGACGGCTGGAAGCCAATGACAAAAACAAAGGTCGCTGGGCACAGCTGACCAAAGGAAGGCTGGGTGGCAACTTAAATGTTTAGCACAGAGATTTGAGGGCTGACTGTGATGGATGTAAACTCTGCATGGCAACAGCAGAGTTTCAGTTCATCCAAAAGAACAGGATGGCTTGATTCTCTACCTTTTAGAAAACAGTCTTAAGATGGGTAGTACTGAGAAGAGATGCAAAGAAACGTCCACCATGGTGGGCGATAGCAACAGGCATTTTTGAGACACAGAAGACAAATAGACCAGGAAGCAGGGGTGACTAAAAGATCGGCAAGCTTGTTTGGTGGACACATGTGATTCCAGAAACATGTGGAATGCCTGTGCTGACTGACCAGGGTAGTAGACCATCCAGCCACCCCCACCAAACACATCTCCTTTCTGTATGACAATAGTCTGTTAGGAATTGGCAACAGAGACCATGAGTGCTCATGTTCTCATGCCTAGAACTCATGGGACAGAGACTCAGTCACAGAAACCAGTAATTGGGGGTTGGCGAGATGCCTCCGTGGGTAAAGGGGCTTGCTGTAATCAACCTGAGTTCAATCCCTGGAACCCCCTTGATGAAAGAGGACTGATTTCTCGAAGTTGTCCACTGACCTCCATATGTGCTGTAGGATAGGCAGGCAGGCAAACAGGTAGACACACAGACAGACAGACAGACAGACAGACACACACACACACACACACACACACACAGACTGGGGAGATGATTCAGTGGACAGTGTGTGTTGTGTAAGCATGAAGACCTGAGTTTGAGTTTATGCCCCCACCAGCAGATGGCATGGCAATGTTCCTTCCCAACAGGGACTGATGTTTGGTTACATGGGGCCTGTGGTGGTTTGAAAGAAAATGGCCCCCAAAGGGAGTAGCACTATTAATTAGGAGGTATGACTTTGCTGGCCTTGTTGGAGGAAGTGTGCCACTGTGAAGGCACATATGCTCAAACCACGCCCAGTGTCTCAGACCACTTCCTGTTGCCTGCAACTCAAGATGCAGGACTATTGGCTCCTTCTCCAGCACCGTGTCTGCCTGCATGGCTCCATGTTGCACCATGATGAGAATGGACTAAATCTCTGAAATGTAAGCCACCCCAACTAAACGTTTTTCCTTTATAAGAGTTTCTGGGATTATGGTGTCTCTTCATAGCAACAGAAACCCTAACTAAGACAGTGCCCAGGGCCCTTTGCGGATGGGAAGCAAGGACAGAACAGAGACCCTCAGATACGGGGCCATGGTTGCAGCACAGACACATTGTTAGTGTCATCACTTAAGACAATACCCAAAACACACATTTCTCATCACGTTGGAGCACAGTGTGTGCCAACAGTGCACGCTCACAAGGTTCCCCAGAAGGCTGTAGAGGTTCTTTTAGAACCCTGGTTCCTCAGCTCTCTTAGGTCTCCCTTGTACCAGACTTTCCCCAGATTAAGGTCAGTATATATATATATCCAGGGCACCGTAGGCCACATGCTCTGTTGTGTGCAGCACGGTCACCATGCTAACAGCCTCTGTGACCCCCCAAAGTCCCCAGCCACAACCCTCCATCTTCAGTCACTGTGCCAGCTTGCTTCTTCACCAGTGTCTCAGACTTGCCTCCCACATGTAATGCTCAGTGCAGTGGCTGAGCAGACCACCCTGACACTCCAGGGCTCCCTCCCTGCAGGAGTCCATGGAGAATGGACATGGGGCCAACTGCCATCTGAGCTGGCCATATGTCTGCTCTCTGCTTGTGCCAGCTGCTCTGAAATCTTTCTCAACTGCTTTTTCTTTCCCTTTTCTGGAAACTATTTCCCCATGAAAGCTGACATGAAAACTGGAACGGAGGAATATGGTGGCCTTTCAGCAGTCCCCAAGAAAAAGGGCACAGAACAGAGAGGGCCCATCCTCAGTGATGAAGCTCCTATGTGTTCCCTTCAGAAGAGAGGAAGGATCAAATTGCATTTGGACACTTGGGATCTTATGATGAGTCTGCTATCCAGGCATGGTGTCAATCTGTGAAGACAACAGTGTTCAAAGATTTTTTCTAATGCTACAGGTAGAGAGAACACTTCATGAATGACGGCTCTGTTCTGGGGATGGAAAGGCTGGAGCACAGGGAGAGTAGTTCCACACATCTCAAGATGCCAGCCCTGTCCTGACAGTGGTTACGCTCCTTTGTTTACCACAAGTGCTTATCAACTGTGGGTTTCATATGGCATCTAAGGTTTAAGGTACAGTCACATCTACCTGTCATCCACACTCACCCCTCCACTTCAACAGTGGCCCCCTTCCTCTTCCCTAACCTTTTCCCTGTCCTATCCCATTCTTACTGTTTCCAGATTTCACACGTACAAAAATGTGTGATGCCTGTTCATTCCACTCCACGGTTGTGTCTGTTTGTTTGTGCCAGTACCATACTTACACCAAAACTGGGTAAGGCACAAAAAAAAGAAAAAAAAATCAAAAAACAAAAACCAAAAAAAAAAAAAAACAAAAACCCAAACAAACAAACAAACAAACAAACAAAACATTGCAGGCACATCTCCTTGATGAACAAATATGAATGCAAAATACTGGGGGAAAAAGTATAAACTTAGTTCAACAGCACATTAAAAAGATCATACATCACAACCAAGTCAGATTCATTTCAGGCAACCAAGGATGTTTCAGTGTAGATAAACTGGTAAGTGTAATATAGCAGAGAAATCACACAATCATTTCAATAGACGCAAAAAAAGTCTTCAGCGAAATTCAACATCACATCCTAATAGAAGTGTAGAAAAAGCTGGAACAGTAGGGTAACAATGTCAACACAATAAATCCTATGCATAACAGCCCCACAGGGGGGACCACCACTCATTCAGATCAGTGTTCAGAATCTTAGCCAGAGCAACAAGGTAAGAGAAAGAAATGCAGAAGATACAAATAGCAACGGAGTAAGTCAAGTTATCCCTATGCCTACAATACTATTCTATGCTTTAAAAATTCTAAAGACTCTACCAAAAAAAAAAATCTTAGATCTGATAAACACTATTGGCAAAACAGGATACAAAAATTAACACAAAAATCAATACTTTTAAATATACATGAACAAATTTGCTGAGAAAAAAGTCTACTCATAAGCCTGTTCAAAAATAAAAATAGAAATAAACTTAAGATGTGACAGCTTAGATAGCTTCTATTATATCTCATATTAAAACTTTAGATTAAGGTAAGAACCCAACAGCAAACCACAACCCAATTATCTGTTCACCTCATTCTGCCATTAAACAGTGACACATAAGCACTTCGACGTCTGTTCCCAGCAAGTACAGTGTATTGGACTGAAGAGAAGCTCCTGTTTTACTTAGTTTCTAATACTGAGTTGAACTAGATATGCCCGTTTGTGTAGGAAGCACAGTTCTTTTTTCTGAGCTAGCTCACTGTACTGGCCCTATAAGAAACACAGTAGAGGGAAAGAGGCCTGTTTCTCAAAAGCAGAGTGTTTTTCTTGTAAGGCCAACTGGGGTTCAATACAACTTCCTAAACGGAGTTGAATGACATTCAGTTTCAAAGCTTCTATTGATCCCAGTGTTACTTTCAGCCACTAATTCGGTACACGAACTGCCACTATGAGCTATTCTGGCCATAAACAGTGCAAATAGCACTGGTCCTCTTTCCAGAAACTTAGCTACAGTGTATTGGAGTGAAGAGGAAACTACCTTGTTACTTCCGTTTCATACTGAGGCTTCTGAACTAGAATATGCCCCGTTTGTGTAGGAAGCACAGTTCTTGTTCGTGAGCTAGCTCACCTGTACCTGGCCCATATAGGAAACACATAGAGGAAAGGGGCTGTTTCTCAAAGCAGAGTGTTTTTCTTGTTTGATGTGAGGATTGTGTGTGATATACGTGGTGTTCCAATATACAAACTTATTACCTAACAGAGTTGCCGTAATTTGACATTCTACCGTTTTCAGGGTATCTAAGCGATTTACGAGTGATCTTTTTTCGAGGAGTGTGGTTAAATGCAGTCCCTATCTAATTCAATGACATTCCTATGCCAATCGGAAACTGAGCTGGTGAAGCACAACAGGAACCGAACGTAGTCAAAGGCTACTCGCTCTTGAACGATGAGTAATCCGGATAGTTTGTTCGGTACTCGCCCCGAGTATCATCTCTATGAGACACAGTGTAGGCAAAATCAGTGTCAGGTCTTCATGTCGTTGTATTTTTAAAGGCTACTTATGGCATTGGAAAGTGGCTCTATTTACCATGCATTCTAGGGAATAACAGCCTGGGTATCTATTATGGCAAGTATGAAAAGAGAATGACTCCGTGCTCCGCTACTTACTTAGTTTTTCTGTGAGACAGACCGTAATATAGTGAAAATCACATTACACTAATCTAGTGACAAGTCACAGGCGGCTCCTTGGGATGGTTCGCCAGTGCTCCGTATAGGGAAAAGCACGGCGTGTCTTGTTGATTGAGTGATGCAGAGTGTGACAGTTATCTAGCAACATTCTGAAGCTAGCTGGCGTCCACTGTCTACTGGCCCCCTGACCAAACAAGGGGTATTAGGACGCACGTACTAGAGGGAAGAGTGAGGTGATTCAGGACGGTATTCGCTCATTCAAGGTCATGAAAGCCTAACCGGGGTTGGTTCTGCGAGTTGGCAGTCTCTTTTTTCACTGCAGCCAGATAATTGCTGCTCCGCAATCCTCGCATGCGCTGCAGGAGTACGCCTTCTCTGCACATATGAGCTGCTTCCTAACTCGGGCGTGACAGGTAGTCCTTGGTGATGCTGTTATAGTCAGTGCAGTGTTCGCCACAGTATACTTGGACTCTTCCTTTTTATGGTTGTAGTAGCAAGTGACAGTGTTTTTGGCCAGTCATAGTGGTGTCTAAGCTGGATTCAGGAAGGATTCGGTGTGGGCATTGAAGGCCAATCAGAGGAGGGCTCATTTTCATATAGATTACTCAGGCAGGCTCGACCAGATCTGTGATGTGAGTTATTCTTGTGTTTCTCCTTGAGTCCTCACTTCAGCACAAGTGGCTAACCACGTCTGATGCTTTCTACTTCGTGCAGAATGCTCAATGTCTCTCGCGCGAGCAAGAAGAATCACATTCACTGTCTTCACAGATGCGAGCGTACAAGACAGAAGCTCTCTCTTGTTTTAGAGGTTATGCATTTCTGAACTTAGCCTGAGTGCTTCGAGACTTGGATATTGGGCTCTCAGCCCCCGTTTGTGTAGGAAGCACCAGTTCTATATTCTGAGTCTTAGCTTCCTTGGTTACTGGCACTCTCGCTCCTCTACTATACTCAGTTAGAGGAAGAAGCGAAGGCCTGATATTCCTTAATAAAGCCAGAGTGGTGTTTTTCCTTGATGTAGAGCTTCACTCGTGTCCATCACAACCAACTGCTTAAAGCCGACGCTGCAATTGATGACAGTTGTGTTATCAGCAGATTCTTCAGCACTACGTGCTGTGGGTCTTTTGGCTGCAACTTAGAGAGTAAGCCAGCATAATGACGTTGTTCTATTACTCGGCAGTAGAACCTACTATGTACAACTGTGATGTCCACATAGCGCGTGTGGTTGTCTCTCTGCTCTTAGCTACTTCTTCTACCTCGTGAGATTGACTCTGCACGAAGCTCCTGTGTTTTTGAGTTAGTTCTAATACTGAGGGTAATCAAGATTCGCATAGCTAGAGTGTCCAGGCTGTCCAATTCGCCCCGTTGTTGATAACGGGCACAAGCACGAGTCGTCTTTTTTGTTAGCTGATGCTCTCACTGGATACCTCGACTTAGTATACAGCAAGCTTAGATGGGTGGCTAGAGAATTTACTGAGCGGGGTGTCCCGACCCGCTTCAAGTCGGGGGCCTGGTTCTTCCTGCTCTTTTATCACAAGAAGCTTCAGAGTATTCGTTTTTGCTCTGTACGGGCGTGGTGTTCTCAATAGCAAACTTCCACCACCAACGGAAAGTTACGAAATGATTCAGCTTTCATTATGGAGCGCTTACTTAAGTGCTCATCTACTCTGAGTGCTTGCCATCAGTCTCATCTTCCACAGCGGTGGGAAGTACACTCTTGCTTGTTGCTTATTTGTGCTCTCGTCCCTCCTCTGCACGTGAGCAGTTGCTATACTAGTCCCCCGTGTGTTTTTCTCTGGCCAGTCGAGTGTCTCATTTGGATCTTGAGAGAAGAGGCTCCGTGAGATTATATCTTGTTTCTTCATAAATCTGTACGTTATAGAACTAGGATCATGCTCGGCATCGTGAGGTTAGGTGAAGCACCTTCTTATTGTTCTGAGCTAGCTCAGCGGTCTGCTAGAGCCTCGTTATCAGCCACACTAGTGCCTGTGAGAGGAAGTATGGCTCTGTGTTCTTACCAATAGCAGTGGTGTTGTTCTTGTGACATGAGCGACCAACTGTAGCTTGTGCCACTACAAGAATCTCTAGTCTCACGGTCGGAGATGTTGAGATGTAAAGTCATGAGTTTCAAGTTTCTTTGCAGTGTGTGCTCCGCTTGTGTTTATCAGAATGGGTGTGTGTTGCAGAATCATTTCCGCGACGTACTGTGTAACTCATTCCTTGAGTTCGGTATATGCAGTACGAGGAATATGTGCTCAGTCATAGTGTCACTAATACGACTAAAGTTATAATTCCTTTGCAAAAATGCTTAATTAAGCAGCTATCGGTGCTGATTGGATGAAGTAGAAGCTCCTGTTACTTATTTCTAGAAGGATCGAGTTGCAGCTTGAATTGGACTCGATGCCCCGTGTGTGTCAGGATAGCGCAGTTCTTGTTGTGAGTCATGCTGACAGCCCTAACACGCTCTCAGTAAAATTTGCCGTTTTCCCAGGCGTAGTAGCCAGAACCACGCAACAGGAGAGGGAAGACGGGCCTGTTGCTCACACAGGCAGAGCTTATGTCCTCTCTGTCCAGAGGCCAACTGGGGTCAATACAACTTCCTAAACGGAGTGAATGCTGTCTTTGCTCAATGTGTCATTTTAGTTTTTATGCTTATTTATAGTGTTTATTCTCGTGTTGTTTTGATAGCGCTACTTTATTTTGCTTTGTCTTTATTCTGGCCTATAAAATACAGTTAAAGTTTTAGCACTCGATTGTCTGTTCCTCCAGCAAGTACAGTTGTTTATGGACGTGAATATGATTGTATATATTGTTTTATTTATATTATTTCTTTATATACTTTATTTTTATACTTATGATTATTTGCCTCTTGTTTGTTTGGTAAGTGCACTATTTTCTTTTGTTTTCTCGTTGACAGCTCTTATCTGTACTGGTCCTTATTAGTTAAACTCAGAGACTGAATAGTAAGGGCTGTTTTCTCAAATTGTCCAGATGTCTGTGTTTTTTTTTCTTTTTTTTTTAATGTTATATATTTTATTGTGTGTTTCAATACTCAATTCTTACTCTGTGAATTTTTTATTTTTTTTTTTTTTTTTTTTTTTTTTTTTTTTTTTTATGTTGTATTGATTATTCTCTAGTTTTTCATATGTTTCTCTAGCTCATTATTAGTTTTATTTTCAGTTGTGTTATGATATCTTCCTCAGCCTACTTATTTTTTTCTTTTTTATTCTCTTTCTCTTTAATTAATAATCTCAGTGCATATATAGCAACTCCGCTTTTTGTTTTTTTTCCCTATGAAGTATATGGATTTTTGTTTCTGGATTTATTGTAAAGTCTTCCTGTCTTTTTACTTGTTTTTCTTTTTAAACTGAGTTGATAACTAGTATTTGTCCCTCTTGTTTTGTTAGGTAAGTGCATCTCTATGTGTCTTTTTTGTTTTCTATGCTTGATGTTTCTCTATTTACTTGGCCCTTTTATAGTAATACTCTTGTATGAGAAATGTAGTGTCTTTGTTTTTCTCCATATAGTTTAGTGTGTAGGTTCTTTCTAAGGCCTCAATCTGGGCTGTTTTTTCAATTTTACATAACTTTCTCTAAACGGGTTGATATATATGTATCCTCAGTTTTCAAGTATCTTAGTCATTATATTTTTTTTTTCTTTTCTTTTAAAGGTACGAACTCTAGCACCTTTTATCGTGTGCTTTTTTTCTGAGTCCATATATCATGCAAAATTTTAGCCTGCTTCTGTTCCTCTTATTGCATTATACGTAATATTTGTTTATATTTGTGTATGAGTTTAGTTTCTTTTTTATTTATGTTTCTAATTACTGTGTTGATGAATCTTTATTATTATGCTCTCTCGTTTGTTTTAGTGAAGTTTACAGTTCTTTTTTTGTTTTTTGCCGCCACTAGTACTTCCTGCAGTGGACTCCTCAGGATATTACTGGAAAGACTGCAGGCCCGTAGAGGAGAACCGCGGCCCATGGTGTTCTGCTCAAGAAAGCAGAGTGAGTGATTCTAGGTGTGTGCATAGGCCGAACCTTGCGGTCTTCCCACTCGCAACTCCTAAGCGAAGGATTACTGCAATCGCGTTAATAGAAGTTCGACACTGCGTGCTCACTTAATGCCCATTAAGTTTGTGGTCATTTCTGCGGTAATGAGACAGCACTGTGTGTGCTCATTACTGATAGGGTATAACCTGAGTTAAATTCACTCGCTTTTGTACTTATTGCTCAACCTGGCGAAGATCTCACTCATTGTATGTGGATGCAAGACTCTCTCTTGGTGTGTGTATTAGGTTTCATCAAGATACTAGAGTGTCGTATACTACCTGTGATGAATGGTCTCTTTGTTACGAGGAACGCACAGTATTTTGTTCGTGATGGCGTATGGTCTCGACTATCTTATCTGGGGCTAGCACCTGGTATAAGAGAATCACTAATAAGAGGGTGGAAGAGACGAGGGCCCTGATTTCTCAAGCGCTAGATGTGTATCTCTCTCTCGGTCGATACTGGTATTCCATGATGCAATAGCTACTATGCTAACACGGGAGGTGTGAGGATGACACTTCCTCTGTGGTTTCACAGTGTCACGCCTTCTCTCTAGTACAGCTTTATCATCTGGGTCGTGGGAGGAACGCAGGCACTATTTGTTCGTGAAGTGAATGCGAGGCGGGACAGTCACACTGTGGCAAATGAGGCCACTGTGGTGTGTCTGTTGTAGAAGCGCACCTCTCTCGTGTAAGATTAGTCGTGCCAGTTAATTGACTGGATAAGGCTCCTGTGTTTTATCGATTAGTTGTCTCAATACTTGGGTTGTGACCTATAGTTAGGTCACGTTGTTGGTAGGAAGCACACTTCTCTGTTATGTACTGCAGCTGATGCTCTCACTGTGAGCTGGCTCCTGGATACCTCTAGACTAGGAGCACTTGTTATGATCACAAGCCAACACACCCAACACACGAGCGCATGCTGCTCGTACAGCTTGTGCTGAGCCTTTCGCTATTTGTTACTTACAGACAGGGGAATCTGAAACGACCAAGGGCATACTGGATGGTCTTATGAACATGCCTTGTTAACATTATGTGTATATGTCCTCCTCTCCTCCTTTGCATCTTTCTAGCACAAGGATTATGGAATATCTGGGGCAGGACCCGTGATGTGTCCGGGGTAGAAGACATGCGCTGTCAGAACATTATCTGAGGATGGTGTCCTGCACCACTCCCTACCACCTCTGTGGAAGGCTGGAGTCTCATGCCTGTGCAAGTGGATGATGGCCTGTTCTGTGCTAAAAAGTGGGACGAGTAGTGTTTTCTGCAGATGGGTGTCCATGCGCCAGACTTGGGGGTTCTAATACAACTTCCTAAACGTGTGATATGGACATGACATTGACTGGATATCATGTCTCTCTCTGTGGCGTGTAATCAGTCTCGTACAAGCCTCGTTGAAAGTACTGTATTCATGACTAGCAGCGGCTGCTGAACCATTAGAAGACCACTATTCGCTAGGCCATCTCATTGTGCACGAATAGACCTATGCTGTCTCGGCTAATAGCTTCGTGTGTGTGTTCTCTCTGGCACAGAGTGTTGAGCATTGGTTATTGGACACTGAAGAGCATATGTCTCACTAGGTTGTTGACTTAGTTCTCTACCCTCGTGGATGAAATAGAATGCCCCGTTGTTAGGAAGACAGTTGTCTATTCCTTTCGCGCTAGTCTCCGGACCATCTACTCGCCCAGTTTAGGCAACCTCATCGATAGCCGCTCATAAAAGGGGCGGTCGGGTTCTGTGCAAGTCAGGAGTCGTTGCATACTTTTGTTTTATCAGTGGGATATAGTTCAAAAGCGTCGTGTTTCAAAACTAATATGAACTTCCCTTATACGTGTGATGGTATTGGCTTGCTCTATATATCGTAGCGAGTGCAGTTGTGAGAGTGATACTAGCGTCAGTTCAGTGTTATTTTCAAAGTGAGACACAGGTCAATGCCCGTGCAAACTATTGTCTTTATTTGCGCTATTCTTACTTAAAAAGTAACTCTAGTGGACCTGTAGCTACTTCTCATTCTCTTCCAGCAAAAACGGTGTATTCAGGACTGAGACGAGCGTTTCGATCGTTAACTATTGTATACTCAGTATACTGTCTGTAGGCATCTCGAAAGGCAACGCTTGTTCAATACTACGTATGCCCGCGATGTTTGTTAGGAGCACAGTCTACTTGTTTCTGAGCTAGCTCACGTGTACTGGCTCCTATTAGAAACACAGTGAGGGAAAGAGGCCTGTTGCTTCAACAAGCTAGTGAGTCGTGTAGTATAGTGTCATATGTTAGTGTGAACTCCTAACATATGGGGAGGTGTCTCTGAATGATAAACTTCCTAAACGGAGGGACGTTGTTGATGAGCATATTGCGTAAGCAGTGTGATTCTCAACTCCACTTGCCCTCTGCCCTCTATTAAGCTTGCTATCGTGTGTCTATCTCAAGAGGTGGACACGCACGAGCCCTAATGTGTCGCTGTTTGGTCGTGGCAGACTCTTTAATGGACTATGCTAAGGATCGATGGGTGTTGTTCTACTTTTGGTGACGCATTGAGTACAGGTGTTATTATGGACTAGAATGAGCACAGCTGTCTCGTTTATCGTAGCTCTTCTGAATTGTGATGCTGAGACTTGACATACGTAAGAAATCTATCCCTCGGTGTTGTGGTACAGAGTGCCACTCGCAGAGGTCTTTGACTTGGGGTGTCCGAGCTTAGGCTATTGGCCACTGGACTGCTCTCTCTGCTTAGTAGATACCCTAAATGTGAGGGGGATAGACAGTAAGCGACTCCTAGCTTTTCTCTCTTGAAAAGCGGGGGCATCTTTCTCAGTCCTGCAAGGCTCTCACTTCGTGCTTGTCAGCTCACGATCGTCCTAACGAGTTGGTCTCTAGACTACTCTCGTCGTTTTACTGTCTCGTAGGCCATTAGCGTGGTGCTATGGCAGTGCAGTGCGTTTTCAAAAGACCAGATGTCCATTGATGGGTGTAGTGGTCACCTTCGCGACAGCGTAAAATATTAATCAGTGCATTAGAGATAATATGTCTATCCTCATATGGTCTCAACTGTTCCTTGCATAGGCGTCACCAGTTGTCTGGGGAATGATCTGAGAGAAGCTTTCTGTTTTACTTAGTTTCTTAAACATGTATAGTATGAACTAGATTTGACCAGCGTATGATTATGTGGAAGCTACTCCGTTCACACATTCCTAGTGCCATGCTGAAGCTAGGCGCACTGTACTGGCCCGATAGTGTTGTAGTAGACGTAGTATGTGAGGTAGTGTGTTGCGCTGTGTTTGTCGAAGCAGGAGTGTTGCTTTCTCTAAGGCAACTGGGGTTCAATACACTCCTAAACTGGTGTGTGTAGTGAGCATCTTCAGTGTTCAGCATTTGTATATAGGCATTACTAGCTCTAGAGAATGGAGTGTGAACGAAGAGGACCTTATTTGCTGCTTATCTGTCTGGGTCAATAAACAGTGGCTGATCAAGTGCGCACATCGCGGGCTTCGTTTCTGGAGTGTCCTCGCACGCTCTCAAGATGCATACTCAGTTTATTGAACTCGTAGGCGCATGAGCTCGTGTTTCTTGATATCTTAGTCTCTTCTTATAAGAGAGCGATGAAAGATATTGCCCCGTTTGTGTAGAAGCACGTTCTTTTTTTTGGCCATAGCCTCTACTCGTACTTCGTGCCCTAATCGAATACTACAGTAGAGGATTACCAGTAGCGTGACTGCCTGCTGTTGAAGTACCCCTGTTTCGTTCCCTACGCACGTGTGTGGATGTGATTTAACCTGAACTTGTTAATGCGCAGCTAGGTATCGTCTGGGTACCATTCACCAATCTACGCTAAACATTACTGTTTAAATGACATTAAGTTTCAAGTTCATAGCATTTCTAAGAGTGTGTCGTATTGAGGGTCCGGGCTGTATGAACAACCTAGCTTTTCTGGTCGCTCTATCTCTCGCCAGTTGATTCCGCTACAGAATACTGGCAAGGCTCGTTGGTACGTCACCTCTTCCATGACGCATGCTGGCGATTGAACGCAAGCGATCTGTTATGCGATGTGAAGAGTAAGCTTCCTGTTTGATCTAGTTTCTCTTCTTTTCATATACCTGATGGTATGCTGACTAGATATTTCTTCCGAGGTCTGTTGTTGTGGTAGACACTATGTCACCCTTTGTGGTCTTGTTAATCCTAGTTCAGCCTGTTCTATCGCCTAGTTGTGACTCTGGCCCTCTCCATACAGAAACACACAGCTTATAATGCGGAAACGCAGGGTCTCTCCGGCGTTTCTCGAAAGCCATGTGGTTCATGTTTCCTCGATAGAGTACCCAACATAGGGAGGTCTTCTCAATTGACAACTTCTATAACGAGCACCTTGAACAGATGATCGCTATTCGCTCCAGTTGACGCTTCTTTATGCATTCAAGTGTGTATTCTTCGTGGGGGATGAACTTGCTAGTATACTGTGGCGCTTGTGGTGTGTGACGCTGCGATAAACAGTTGCATTAAGTTGAGCACTTGCGTCTCGTTCTCATTTCATAGTAACGATGTTTCATTCTGATCTGATGGAGGAGATCGCTGTTGTGTACTTAGGTGTATCTTAAATCTCGCAGGGGTTGAGAGCAAGTGAGATATGCTTCCCGTGGTCGTAGTACTGGTCTAGGTTGCCCACCTTATCTTTATGCGTCTTGGATGCTTTCGATGCTTCTGTGTATGATTGGTGTCGGCTATAGAACACTGATACGATATAATGGGAACACGCTAGGTCCTCACTACCCTTCACAGGTGCATGAGATTCTTGCAAGCCGTAGGAAGAATGTCTTGTCTCCCTCGTATAAGTCTTCATCTGAGGGGTATCATGATTATCAAACTTACTAGAACTATGATGTGTGAGGGATGCTCTCTCGCATGTTTCATATATCTAGCATTAGAGTTCTCTTGTCAAGGGTAAGAGTGCACATCATTAGTCTGCGGCCCTTCCATTTAGGTTGATATAGGGCGCTCTGATGGTTGTGTTCTGATGTTATGAAACGAGTGCGGCATAAGGCACTGCGGGTGTGCTGGGTATAACACAGGCCAACAAGTACGACGCTTGATTGACTATCTTCCGCATCGAGAAGTCCCCAGCAAATATGCTCTCACGTTGAGTTTCTCCTAATGACTGTGGTTTGAATGCACTAGAGACTAGGCCCTCCAGGGTACTTCGTGTAGGGAACGTCACAGTTTCGTTATGTTCCGACGCTTGAGCTGCACTCGTTTACTGGCCTCTGGATCAGTGTTTTTCCTCATACCAGCTGATCGAAGCACTGACTAAGAGGAGAAGAGCACGGTGTTGTGTCAAATTAGCCCGAATGTTTTCTTGGTACGGGAACTGGGAGGGGCTCTTCGATGTCCATCTTGCGTAAACAGGTAGTGCGATAGAGAATTGCATCTTGCTAAGAGTCTAGCATTAAGGTTTATTCAGAGTAAGACCAGCACTATTGTGCTATTTCTGCCACTAAAGTTGCAAAGAGTGCTGGCGTGTTGTTCCCGCCATGTTCTCATGTAGTGAAGGGCAATATCCTGACTATTGAAGAGCTCCTGTTGGGTCTTGAGCGTATTGAGTCATGTGTACTAGATGAGTGTGTAGGGTTTAAGATATTCTCCTGATATATTGTGTAGGGTCTCTACTTAACTTTTGTTAGGAGACACAGTATATTTAGTGTACTTGGTTTCCCAGCCTTACTGAAGTAAACACTCAAGCTCGAGGTAGAAGAGGGACTGCTCTTCTTGCAAAAGCAGTGTAGTGTGATCCTTTTTCTATGCTCTCTTATCACGCGTCTGCAACTTGTGCTAGATCGAAAAATACCATTCTCAGAGAAGCGGATCAAGGACAATGCACTTTTGAATACATTCAGTTTCTACGTGTCTACTCTAGCGATTATATTCTGCTTGGGTCAGTCTTGAGCGAACTTCAAGTCACACTAGGAGCACTTTACTATAGTGCTGTCTTCTCTGCACATAGCGCAGTAGCTCAATAGCACTCGTGTCGCTCGGATCCACAGACACCCCGCCTCACAGCCTGTATTGCGCTCGCTCAAGAGGCACCTAGCTGTTTGTACTGAGCTCTGCTGTTGACTCACTGAGGGTCGAGACTGAGTTGCGCCGCAGGGTTGATAGTGGGGCTCAGTGATATAGACGATGTGCTTATCTGTTCTGAGCATAGCCTCACGGACTAGCAAGTGAGCGCGGGTGGATCGCCTCCGAGACTTTAAGTAACACTAGGTAGAGTGCAGAACTGAGGGCCGTTTTCGCTGCACGAAAGCAGTGACGAGACTGTCCTTTTCTGTAGAAAAGAGACGCAATTGCAGCGAGGTCCAAGTAACTCCTTCGCAGCTAACGCCTGATCACTTGCCGACTATCCCCTGACTGAGCATTCAGTATATTCAAGTTCTGAGCGTTTTGTTAGTTTTATATTCGTAGTAGACAGCACTATTGTGCTGAAGTGCTCGCCTCTGAGAGACTTGCCTGTCAGAGGGTAGTCTAGGCCGACCTAGGCCCGCGTGTTCGGAAGCATAGACGGGAACAGCAGTGTATGGACTGAGAGAGAGCTCTGTCTCTTATCTTAGCCGGTTTCTACCGTGCTGCGTTTCCTTGGACCACTTAGAACACCTCTCTTCGCCCGTTGTGTAGGAAGGCGACAGTTAGCTATGTATGTGAGCAGGCATCGCACCCACATTTACTCGGATGTAGAGAGAGACACACCACCCCAAGCGTATAGAGGAAACAGTGCTTCCGTGTCTCTTCGCAGAAAAGCAGTTGAACGCGCGTTTTTATATTTGTAGAGGCGCGAACCTCCGGCACGGGGGTAGCCATAGCAGTTTCTTATTATCTCAAGTAGCTGTGCCAGAGAGGTACTTTCTCTGTCTCCACGATTTCATAAAGATTAAGTGTATGTCGCGATGAAGATTTCGTATGAGATTAGAGCAGCACACTAGTTGTGCAACCTTTCTGGGCACTGCATAAAACAGTTGCAATCAGTAGTCGAGGTCACAGTCGGTTGGTCTGCAGCCACATGCACATGTGACAGTATTGGCAGAACTTGAAGAGAGAGCTACCTTTCTCTGCCCTAGTCTGCTAAGTATATAGAGTTGATCATAGATATGCGCCTACCGATTTTGCTGATTTGGAAGAGATCTTTGTGTTTTCTAGGCTACTCACGTTATGAAAATAATTCGACTACGTGCTTGGTCAGCCCTATATCATGAGGTAGCACCTAGGGTTTCAACAGGGAATACGAGGTGCAGAGCGTATATCGGGGGCGATGTTCTTTCAAAGCGAGTGTTTGTTCTTTGTAAGGCCAACTGGGGTTCAACACTTCTAAATGGAGTTGATGACAGTTCAGTTTCAATTCTAGCATTAGGTGTACTATTCGAGTGCCAAAGCCAAGGCCAGGGTGAAGCCGTGTCACAGGAACTCAGGGATCACTCAATTTGTCGCTTGCTATTCTGGCAATCTACAATATCACGTTGATGCGCAAGTGACCCTCCGTGCTGTCTTTTGCAGATGTACGACGTGGTATTTGGACTGGGAGAGTTTGGCTCGTGATTCCTGTTACTCTTAGTGTCTTTCAATACTGCGCGTGAAGACATAGCATAATGCTCGCTGCTTTATGTAAAGGCAGATGATAATGTGCTGTTAAATTGTCGAGTCGTCCGCTCCACTCTACGTGACGCCTCGAGCCCTGATATGGCAGACCAGCTTAGATGGCGAAAAGGTGCTAGCTTTTAAATGCAGAGTGTTTTCTTTGTAAAGACAAGCTAGAGGGACTAGTGCTTTTCGAATACAACTTCGTACACTCTGTGTAGTTGTAATGACCAGGTCTCGTTATCATGTAGCTTCTAGCATTTCGCAGTGTAGTTATTCAAGTACTCAGGCGGCTGAGTTCACCTCCTTATTTGTTTTGGTTCTCTGGTGTCTTGGATATTACACTCTAGTTGTCACATAGCACTCCAGCTTCTTGCCATGCTGTGAGATATTTTCAGTTTTCTGCGAATGCTGGAAGAGTAAGTTCTCTGTTATTTACTAGTGTTACGTCAATACTCCGATTCGCAAATGAGGCAATTATGTGCTCCCGCTTTGCTTTCGCTGTGTAGGTCTGCGAACTCGTCTGTTGTCATTATTGTTATCATCAGCGTAAGGCAACGATGTCATGCTCGGATCTCTGAATATGTGCTTGTAATTGGAGTAAACACAGATAGAGGGCGTATAAGAGGAGCCTGTTGCCTCTAAAAGCTCGAGTGTGTTTTTCTTGTAAGGCCAACTGCGCGTTCAGTATAATATGACTCTCTCTTATCAGCGGGGTCATGAATGTGAATTACTTCTCAGTATCATCTCGCTATGATTTACATGTGTATATTTTCAGTGTAAGAACATTCCGACGTATGTGTGCCATGGTGTGTGGCCACTATACAGCTAACAGGTGTGGACTTGCTCGATATAGGAGCTACGGCTCGCTTGGTGTTCACAGCCAGTACAGTGTATTGGACTGAAGAGAAGCTCCTGTTTTACTTAGTTCTAATTTCTAGGTGAAGTTGAACTCGAGCTAAGTTGACACCGCTCGTTAGTTAGTGTAGGCAAGCCACTGCTCTCGCTCATTCTGTCGCATTGTGGAGCTAGAACATCACTGATGTACTCGCGCACCAGGTATGTAGTTGGAACATCGATGTATTAGATGCACTGAGAAGAGCGTCTGCTAGATTCTCAAATGCAGGGAGTTGCTATTATTCTTGCTGTAAGGCTCAATATGATGGTATCAATACACTTCTTAAACGGAAGTATTGTACATGAGACAACTTCTCGCAGATTTCTAATTATAGCGGATTTAGTGGTTGTTTATTTCAGTGCTTTGGACCCACGAGGGTGTGCAGTGAGAGAACAGCTACTATTGGGCTGATTCCTGGCTGATTAACAGAGCATATAGCATCGGTTCTTCCATGCGCTTCCCAGTCACCATCTCAGTGCATTGATCTTGTACTGCTAGGAGATGCTCCCTGACTTTACTTATGTCTCTCTTGATAGCATAGAGGGTGGAGCGTACAGGGAACTTATCTCTGCCTCTTGGTATTTTAGGATTGAGTTGTGGAATGCGACAATTCGTGTTCTGTTGGCTAGGAAACATAGGATAGCACAGTGTTACTGGGATGCCAGATCCTTGACTGTATGAATGATCGGCAGTGGACGCAGTCGAAGAGGAGCCGTAGGTCCTGTGTTTGCTCTCTCTCGAAGCCGAGGCTCGACTGTGTTTTGGTGCGTGTGAATGTGGCATGGCTCTACCCTTGAGGTCAGGTAGTTACTACTCCAAAGCGAGTGCGTTTCTTTTGACACTATCATTTCTCGGTGTCTACGAGAGCTGGGATGCATCATTCAAGTTTTAAGTAGAGCGTAGCAGAGTCATGCTATTACATTGCTTGAGTGCTATTTCCTGCCAGCATAAACGTGTTTGGAAACTAAGCCACGCCCCTCTCTTTGATGGTTCTCCTCCGCTCACGGTGGTCCTATTTAAAAACGGACTCGGCACGCTCATGAGAAGAACCAAAAGATCTCTCTTGGGACCAGGACATCGTGTTTGGAAGAGTAGGCTCGCATCGTTGTTTAGGGCCACCTCTCATGCTTCTATGGAGCTGAAGGCTGTGGCATATCATAGATCGCAACTGTCGCACTGTTCGCAGGTAAGCAAGCACGATAGGTTCGTGTTTCGTTTCTGGTGTTAGTGCCTCACTCTTGCCCTTTGAGTTTCTTGATGCCCGTGGCCTATAGGAACACGTGAGAGTCTTGTAGGTCGATGGACGAAGAGCCCTCGTTTCTACGAAAATTTGGAGCAGAGTGTTGTTCTGCTTGTGTGAGCTCTCAACTCTCGGTTCAAATACACACTTACGTTGATGGAGTTGATGATGGATTCAGCATTTCAGAGTCGTCTAGGCGGTAAGGTGTATGAATCTCTCCTCTGGTGTAAGATTAACAAGCATCTATTTGTCATGAGAATTTTGTAGCATGTGTGTGTGTGGCAAGGCATCGAAATACAATAGCACTGTACTGACTATCTCTAGTACCACATCCTGGCAGGGCGACTCAGTTTTTTGTTCGGATTGCATTGCAGAGACCGCTCCTGTTATGAGCTAATCGTGTCTAATAGCACTGGAGATTTTCTGAGATCCGTATGATGAATGACCCGCTTATGTGTAGGCATAGATAGGCAAATTATCTCTGTTATAGCTGTCACTGACATCAGATTGCCTTTCACCTGTTAGCGTCACCCTGGCCAGCCTTGATGGAGCGGAAACAGCGCTCCGAACTCGAGAAGATAAGAGAGCCTCTTGTATTGCGTCTACTCGTCAAGTGTTTCGCTTCTTTCCCCACAAGTGCCAAAGAATAGGCCCGTTTGATTCTATACGTGAATCTTACCTAAAGACGGACGCTTGTATAATGTATATCGAGTGTTCAATGTGACTCTAAGATTTACGCATCGTGTTCTCTCTCATCGAGGACAGTGTTTACAGAACAGCAGATGATTGTTGTCTCTCTGCGGCATAAAACAGTGCAATAGCACTGGTTGATCTCGTCTACGCCTGTACAGTTGGTTATCCATGGTTAGTATTAAGGCACTCTGTAGGTAGCAGCTTGCTTTGTCTCTATCTTCCGTTGATACGTTGCACTATAAGCATCGACTAGATATGCCCGTTCTGTGTAGGAAGCACATTCTTTTTGTTTGCAGCTAGCTCACTGTACGGCGCTCCAATAGAACCCAGTTTTAGAGTGCAATGGCCGGCTGCTGTTTCAAAGCATGCGATGAGTGTATTTTGCTCCCCTGCTGCTCAAGGCAGACTCTTCACTGGGATGCCTTCTATAGAACCTTTTCCCTAGACCACAGTGAATGTGTTCGCACGACATTTGCAGTTTACTAATGAAGCTAGTATTACCATCCCATTATAGTGTTTCTTTAGCTATAGTCTGTGTGCCTAGGGAATCAGGACGACAAGTAACGATATAGATTATATACTCGGTGCTAACATTCGATTTGCAGGCTTCTCGACTCGGGTACATAGTATCCAGCTAGCAAAAATATCGATTGTTAATTGATGGAGAGATAGCTCCTGTGTTTTGCACGTAGCCTATTCTAATGTGCTTGGCACTCATGAATTAGGTTTATGTCGCTCCTGGTGTCCTCGATAGAGACAATGGTATTTGGTTCTATGCTGGCTCCACTCTGGCTCCAGTATAGGAAAGGTTCAGAGGAACAAAAGTAGCTGCCGATAGATAGGCGCTGATTGCTCAAATGCAGAGTGTTTCTATCCTAGTGTAAGGAGACCAATGTGGTTTTTCAATTAACACTTGCCCTACACGGGACGAGTTAGAATATCTCATCTCAGTTTCAGATTCAAGCTCTTAATTTTCCTGTTTAGCATTAACGAAACAGCACTATTGCTGCCATTTGATTGCTGGGCGGGGTGAAGCACTGGGCATGAAGTACGGCCATGACTGACGGATTCTCTTGTAATTGCTCACAGGTACGATGGTCTGGTCCGCAAAGAAGTTTTCCTGGTCCTTTCTATTAGTTGTTCTTTATTTATCTGATTAGAGAAACATGGTACGCATACTCGCCTTTCGTTTGGTACGATACGTAGCTTTCTTGTAGGTCGCTCTCGCGCATCGTCACGTGTTACCTGCGCTGTCGGTATGAAGATATTATGTGGCATCTCCTAGTCTAGCCGAGTAGTGTTTGGGTGATGTCAAGTGGGAGATGCAGGGTTATCGATGAAGCGTGTGGACAGTGTTGGTTTTTTCTAGTGTGACTGCTAGGAAGTGAGCTCGATGTACCTGGTGTTTTTTGGATAGCCCATCTTGCCCTAATATTTCTCTCGGGTGCTTGTTTGTAGACTGAACCATCGCTATATGTAATCTATGTTCTAGCCATTAAGTGTGTTTAAGTATCAGATGTGGTAAGACATCACCGTGATCTCGTTGTCTAGCATTGTTAGTTGGGTGCTTGTCCTAAACTTTGACTACTCCAGGGTGATCACCTAGGGAGTGGAAGATCTGGTTTTGCACTAGAAGACATGTAGTTTCCCGATATCTGCCATATAGACCTGAGATATCGCTACTGTATGGTTACTAGTTTCTATAAACTGTTGAATCTAGACGTTTGCCGCTGTTTTTAGCTACGGCGAATGCTCACACTTATTTTGTACTAGTGCGCTATTTCCTACTCTTTTTGACAGATGATTGTAGTCTGCCCCAAATATACTCAACATAGCATTCAACGGCCACTAGTAAGCAGTGAGATCATGAGGGTGGAAACCTGTTGTCTGACATGCATGTGCCTGGAGCTTTTCTTGTGTGTACTAAGCACTGGGTCAAAATTAACACCTTTCTTATTAACGAGAGGCTCTTCACTGAAAGTTCGAGATTTCAGTGGAATCTAGCATTATAGCTGTCAGTTTAGTGTATGTGGCTTAATAAGCAACTAGCATCTTTAGTTTGCTTGTGTGCTTCTGGCTGGCCTATAAATTCAGTGCCAATAGCACTTCTAGCGCTCTAAGTTCCTCTCAAGTCTTAGACGAGTACTGAGTCGTAGCATTGTTGATATCCCTTGAGAAGACGCTAAATGTTTCTTGTCACTTTTGGTTTGTGTGGGATCTAGTGAGGTTTCATGTATCGTATGATTAGTGCCGGTAATGGGGTTGATAAGGACCGCGCAGTTCTTTCCTTGTGTGTCCTGTATAGGCTATGTCATCTTTTGTCTCGGACTGACCCTATAGGGAACATCTCTCCCAGATAAGAGAGCGAGTGGACCCTGTTGTTTCTCGAAAGCAGATCATGTGTTGGTCACTTGTAAGAGTGTGCTAGCAGCTAGGCTGGGGTTCACTACAACCTCATCCTAAAGGGTATCTGATGAATGACAATTAAGTTTCAAGTTCTATGGGCCAGACCGCTTATATGTGTGTCGCATAATTCAGGTGCTTGAGGAGACCGCAACGTTCTTTGTGGTTCATTTTGGCCAAACGCGCTCACACCCATAGCAATCCCTAGCGGTGCTCTAAGATTTTCGAGCATTACTAGGTTATTTCTCAAAAAAGCTCCTGTTGATCTATATAGTGTTCTGATTGACTGAGTATATGGGAAGCTAGTACTGCCTCGTTGTGACTCCACCAGGAGCTCTGTGTGTGTATGAATGTCACGGCCTAGGATCTCTTTTTGTTTTCTGCGATCGGTGTCAAGCTCACGTTACCTTGGCTCTCCCTATAGGTCACGACACTCAGGTGCTGAGGGAAAGACGTGGTAGCTGTGTTTTGCTCGCATCAACATGAAGCAGAAAGGTGTCTTATGCCATTCTGTCAATGGCAACTTGAGGTTCTCATATAATAACTATCCGTAATCTGATAGTGTAGTGAAGCACTTCAGTTTGCTCAAAGGTCTCCTGAGCGCTATTAGTGGTTTTTCGGTAGAACGCACTATTGTGCTTTCTTGGCCATTACAGTTGCAAATAGCACTTGCGTCTGTTTCCGCTCCATGCGGATAGCAGCTCTATTGGTGGTGTGAGATACAGAGAAGATCTGTGAGATTAGTAAGTGTCCCCTCTTGGCCTTTCTATTGTGATAGTTGGTAGATTATGCCTCGTGATGGTGGGTGTATGGTCAGTCAGAGTTTCTTTTTGTTCCTTGTAGCGGAGGTGCGGGAACTTAGCCAATATTACAGAACACGCGTACTGAGTACCGGGTGGCCTGTTTTCTTCTCACAAAGAGAGAGGGATGGTGTGTCCTTTAATGACGCAAGAATTCGGTTAAGTTATCAACACTTTTCCATAACCACTCGGTGTTTGAGATATAGACGATATCTAGTATTGCTCTATTTTCTACAGAGTGGAAGTGTTTTACTCTCAGGTCGTCATATATATTACCCCCCAGTTATATAGTTCGCTTAGTGTGTTGTGCTACTCTGTTTTTGATACGCCTCTGCTAAATAGCTCACTCGTGTGTGTCTGGTGGCTTGACCCAGTCAGACTTAACCAGTGTATTGGACTGGAAGAAGAAGCTCCCTGTTTTAACTTATTCTTCAATTACTGAGTGAACTAGTAGCCCGTTTTGTAGTTTAGGAAGCACAGATTCTTTTGTCTGAGCTTCAAGCTCACCCTACTGGCCTTAGGTAAGACAGTAGAGGAAAGAAGGCCTTTCTCAAAGCAGAGTGTTTTCTTGTAAGGCCTACGTTCGGGGTCCAATACACTTCGCTAACGGAGTGAATCGACATTCAGTTTGAAGTCTTTAGCATTAAGTGTTTATCAGGGGAAGAGGTAGGAACAAGCACTGATTGTGCTATTCTTCTGATTAACAGTGCATGAAGAGCCTGCTGACTACCGTTTGTTCCAGCAAGATTTACCAAAGTTTGGTAATTTTGGGGGGGGACGGGAATAAGGGAGATGTAAAGTGGGCCTTACGCTTTACACTCTTCTTCTGTTTGTCTACGATGCTTCACTTGTTTTCTTAGTGTGTTTCTTAATATGCGTTGAGCAGATAGCTAATCTAGCTCTTCCCGGTGTGTGGCTCGCTCGCGCATATGCAATCTCTTTTGGTTGTGTCTGTTATCAGACGATTGTCTGAGTCTCTCTTGTAGGATCAAGCGACTTCTGTGTCTTGGTAGATCAGGTCTGGGGCCTGTTTGTCTGCATAACAGGTGATGATTTTTGGTGTTGCCTGTGTAGGTATGTGTTAGAGGGTGTCTCCAGCGTCCATGTGTGACACCATGGATATCTTTGCTCCTTGTTGGGACATGGCTTTTTTACTTTATGTATCAGCTGGATACTCCCTGCTGCACTGTGAATGTGCCTCCTACCCACCACCTTGCAGGAAAGAACCTCAAAGAATGTCCCTATTTAACTGGCATTCAAAGAAAAATGGGAGACTGAGCTTACATTTTACCTCCCAAAATAAATTTGGAACCATCAACTTAGTTTCTGAAATAGAAAAGCCTTTTGTGTTTGTGTGTGTATTGGTGTCTGTAAGTGAGAGATTGGGGTCAGGGAGGTGAGGCTTCCCAAGACAACAGTTAAATTTACAGATTGGCCTGGAGGAGGGACAAATGAGTCAAAACGGGCAGCCCTCTGAGAAGGCTGGAAATGTGATCATAGCTCACTCCTTAGTGCAGGGAGGGAATGAGGACCCCCACAGGTACTCAGGTGCACAATACAGTGGCTAGGTTGAGTGGCTGCAGGCTTCTGAGGATGACCATTGTGTAGTAGACCTATGTATGTGGTGTCATGTTATGTGCTGCATGATGAGTGTCTCTTCTGTAGCTCAGACAGCCTTCATTACCAGGGTCGTCCTGCTTTCAAATCAACCACCCCAGTCTGTGGCATGTGGGCTCTCACATATATGCATGGCCTAGACACATGACTGCATCTGTCTGCCTGTGGCTTGCTAGGTGAAAAGTGGGGCTAGTGCATCAACCAGGCAGGGATGTAGGCTCACATTGCATCTCACAGAAGAACTGTTCATTGCCAGCTACATGGAAAGGCAGGCCAGTACCAGGGGCCCAGTCATACATTCCTCTCATGAGAGGGCAGAATGCACACAGGGGCACCTCTGAAATGCACACTAACTGCAGTAAGTGCCTCAAGAGTTAGGTTCCCAGATGAGAGCAGGTGTTCCTGCTCCTGTGCTTTGAGAGCCACACAGCATCATCCGGAGAGTCACTGAACCCATCTCTAACTCAGTCCAGGCTGGTGGCTGCCACAGTTGGGGGGGGGGCACTAAGCTCTGTGTCCCTTCATCCAGGGGTCAATGTCATGTAGCAAAGCTACCAGGGTCCACTCTCCATCTTATACTCTGCTTTCACTCTCCTCTCCATTTGCTCACCATGGTAATCCTATCTATCCCCAATTCCCCCATGCTGACAACCTCTAATTCGAGAGCTTGCCTTTTCTTCTACAGACCCCGATTTTCAGTACTTCCTCCTACTTATCTACAATAGGAAAAACATCCCAGATTCTGTATAAAGGGCATCCTCAAGTTAGCAAAGGCTTGGGCTGATGGGAGGCTCTTCTGGCCTCAACCGGGTGGTCTTGACTTTCTCCCTGATCCAGTTCCTATCTCTTAGGACCAGAGGAGTAGGGTCTTCTTCACACCTAGAACATTCTGTCCTAATGCATCCCACCTGTGTTTCCTGGATTACTAAATGCCACCTCAGACACTTTTTCACAATGTGCCCTGCCAGAGCATTCTCTGCTACACACCCACACCTGCTCTTTTGCATCTTTGGCCTGGTGCTGCTCAACCCCCTACAAGCAAGTGCCGGAGATCACATTCCCCACATTCGTATTAGCCCTAGCTCCTCCCAACATCATGGCTTGTCGCTGTTGAACAAGGTAGTTCTACTCTCAGGCCTCTTCACCATTCGCTGGACCAGTTCCTCAAATACCCTGCCTGCTTCATCCTGGGACCAGGACCTTTACTCAGGCTGCAGGAGACATATTACTTATTATTCACCAGGCGGAAACCCTCAATAGCCCTGCCCCCAGGATTGAGGTGGACAAGGCTTGGCCAGGGCCTCACCTCTGGGGGCATCTGAGGCCCCCTGACGGTTGGGAACAATCAATCTCTGTTCCTCTATGGAGGCCAGGTAGGTCAAGAGAGGCTGCTGATTCACTGGTCTTCCAATGCTGAGCTTTATGCTTCTGTTTCTTGATTTCTAAGACCACTGTCTTTGCTGAAATTCTATCTAAGGAAGCAGAGGGTTCCATGATGAATTGCAACTATCTTAAAAAAGGTAGCTGATAGTTTAACCAAATCTCTACAGAGTGCTTGTCTCTTAGACACGAACCATCAGAAGGCAGAGTGGTGACTACAGCGGGTATCACCAGAGAGTGTACTCACAGGGACCATGTGCGTCTTACCCCCTGGCCCCAAACAACTGTTTGGAAGGAAAGGCAGCAACAGCAGCAGGCTGTACAACAGAATGAGGGCTCAAGGGCCGCTGAAAGGCAGCAGGCTTTGTAGTCTGAGGCCAGTGAGAAATTAAAGACACCACTCACAACAGCAGCACCAGTGACACCTTTGCCATACCTCCTGATGCCACACGACTGTTTCACTGCTGAGGCCAGGCACTGAAGACAGGTCTAGGAGGCTAAGGACAGTGTATCACTCACTCTCTGCTTCCCAGCCCACAGTGTTCCGCCCAAGCTCCGCCAACTTCAAAGCTGTGTCTGGCTCGAGGCCTGGTTTGAATTACAGTTCCTTTTCTCCTACAAGGCTCTGAGCCTGAGGAGAAAGTGCCGGTCACTTCTGGATCTCATTAGGGGCAATTTTCTTATCTTTTCTTCATCGGAGGCTTGACCCCCTGAAAATGTGCCCTGGCAGAAGAGTGCTCTGAAGAACAAGGTGCTGCCTTTGAGGCACGCCTCTCCCACGGGGCCCCACAGGAGGAGACTCAAGAAGAAAGGGGAATGAGCCTCTGACCCTTCTTTCCCCACCTGATGCCCAGGGAACCATAAATTGTGAACTTCAAAGTGCTACTTTACATTAAAATAAATAAAAAAAAAACCCAACCTGAAACAATTTCCCTTTTCAAAGAAGCGATTGAAGCTTTAGAAGGTACCCTCACTAAGGGATTATCATTCATACACTTTGCCAACCGTTAGGACAGACGTCAGGGTGACTAAGGAAGGCAGGCTCACCTCAAAGGCTGGCCAGGCAGGTCAGACACTGTGGACACCTGGGCAGGGAGAGCAGGGGTCACACTTGGCCCCAGATCAGAGAACTGCAGGCATACTCAAGAAATGCCCTCAGTGAGCACAATTCAGGAGGAGAGAGCAAGGCCTGGGGGATGAGGGCCGGCCCAGTCACCAGCTGCAGGGACTGCTGTGACTGGAGGACATCCATTACTGTCATCAAGAGAGTACCAGAGTCACCAGGAGCCTTCACAAGACCTGACCTTCAAAGAGCAGCCACTCAGAAATAAAGGTCACTAACTGAGCAGTGGGCAGACAGAGGGGTACTCACCTGAAAGCCGCCAGGTACTCTGCATCTCCCATGGGGGGTTCAAGGCCACCCGTGAAAGCCATGTTGACGTTGAAACCCACGCCTGGCCCTGTGCCCACCTGTGGCCACAAGGAGAGAAACTGCTGTCACCGACACTCTGAAAAGAATATCTAGGTCAACTGACACTTGCACTAGTGTGTGGGCTGGCAGGCCCACAGGGATCTTCGTGGGTCCTGTGGATTCGTGGGTCCTGTGGATTCGTGAGTGTGAGCACCAGTGACGCTAGCCTCTCCAGCACCGGCACTGTTATCAGTGGAGCAGATTTTACATGGCTGCAGCTGCTCACAGGCCCTGAACTAGGAGGAACTAAGGAGAGACACCTGAGGACCTGGGCATCATGTGTGCACACAAGTGGCTCTGGACTGCGGGGCTGTCTTCAGGAGGCAGGCTCTGTGCTCCTGGGACCACCACGTCGTACCAGATGCCAAATGAGAGAGGGACATGGGTGTGCTGCCTAAAGACAGTGGCTGCGAGAGCCAGCACAGGTACAGAGAAGCAGGTGTCCAGGAGGAGCAGCACAGCACCTGCCTTGGGCATATGTTTCCTTGCCCTGAATGGAGCCAGAAAAGATGTGTAGATTCTCACTCAACATTAGACAAAATTCTGGCCCAAGTCATGTACAGCATAATCTAGGCTAGCATTTTCTGGAAGGGCAGTCTGATTTGTGAAGTGCTGCTTCTGTGGCAGTCAGGTGTGGCCTGCATCTGCCCTGCTTTCCAGACAGTTGCAGCACCTGGCTCCAAGCTGGCTTGTCCTCCCAGTGACCCCCAAATGTCCTTCCCACATTCCACGTACCTCATCTGGGGCTCCACTTCCCGGGAAGAAGTTCCCATCGTCATAGCGGTGCAGGGACATGTAGAGAACATTGGGGTCATTGTAGAAGGCCTGCTGGGTCCCGTTCCCATGGTGCACATCCTGCGAGACCAAGAAACTGGCTCATGGAGGACCAGGCCTCAAGAACAGCTCTTACCATCCTCTGTCCCCCGTACCTTGGGCTAACAGCTCTTACTTGGCGAACACCCTAAAATAAAACCTTCAGCCTGGCCTGCACCTCCTGGTAAGGTGCCAGCAGCATGACAGAGATGTCGAAGCCAGAGTCCAAGCTGGCAGTGTCTCTGTGCACCCTGAGCACCAGAGCACATTCCTGACTTCAGTGAAGAGGATGGGGCTAACTTCTAGCTGAGCTGAGGCTGTGATTTCAAACAAAGCCATCCGATTCCTCTCATGTGCCTGCCTCAGTTGCGGTGAACCACTTCCTCACTTCCACAGCATAATCACAGACTGTGGGGGTTTCTCATCGCAGAGGGCATATGGCAAATGAACTTGGGTGACAGACAGGTGCCCAGGGCCCCACCCAGAAATGACCAGCAGTTTTCATCTTTTAAAAATAATTTATTTATTTGTATTTTATGTACATTGGTGTTTTGCCTGCATGTATGTCTGTGTGAGGGTGTTGGATTCCCTGGAAAAGAGTTACAGACAGTTTTGAGCTGCCATCTGGGTGCTGGGAATTGAACCCAGGTCCTCTAGAAGAGCAGCCAGGGCTCTTAACCACTGAGCCATCTCTCTATCCCTGACCAGCTATTTCCTTAAGACACAATGCCCATGTAACCATGAGAGGAGCAGGCAAGAAAAAAGAGGCCGCTATGGCTTCAGCCAGGCCTGTGGACACTGCTGAGGGCCATGAGAATTGGTTCCCAGGACAGGCAGGCAGGTTGGCTCTGTGCTGCTTGGCCATGCGTGTGAAAAGTTTTCTCTACAAGGTCACCTGTGCTCAGTGTAGGATGTGGATGTCAAGTGAAGACAAGTGCCCCCATCTCATTTACCAGGCACTGCTGAGAGGAGGAACCATGGATAACAACTACAGTAGTAAGCCATCGTACTGTCTGTGTCACCATCAAGCAGGTTAACACAAAGTGTGGCCCTGGGAAGACAAGACAGTGTCTATGGGTCATCTGCTGACTCAGTCGTTCCCAGAACGGAACTGTCTTGTCTATGTTGCCACCAACTGCAAGGTACTCTGTCTTTTCCCACATCTCTGCTTGCTCCCGAGGAAGGACAAGGTTGCAGGAGGGGCAGGCTCAATGTAGGTGGCAAACTGCCCTGTTGCCCTGCCTTGCTTAGGCCCTGTTCTAGACCTGAGAGTTCATTTGTCTCCTGGTTTACGTTTTGTTGCTTCTTTCTGAAATGGAGAAGGGCATGAAATCCAAATGATACCCACCTGACGTGGGCTGAGTAAAGTATGTTATGAGCCATCAGTACCAAAGGGCGTTTCTGTCTCAGAACCACTGGCTTCTTAGAGCTTTTCCCACAATAGGCAATTCTGCAGAACAGGGCCATCCAGCACGCTGGTCCTGGAGACCACAGCCCACTGCCAGGACCAGGGTGATCACAGGCCTGGCAGAAGCCCAGGCTGCCTCTTTTCTTGCTGCTCAGAGCTCGTGACTAAGGCACCATGCCTAAGAAGGGGTGTTGACATGCATCCCCCAACTCCTGTCCACTCACGAGGCAGGGTGCTGCTTCTGACATTTGGTTTAGTTCTCAGAGAAACAGCAACTATTCCAGACAGTGGGGCTGCAAGAAGCTGCACTCACTCAGGAAGACGGAGGCTCAGTCACTGTGTGAAGTGAGTTTCAGCTGGCATAAGGGGGCAGCCAGGTCCATGTCCCCAGGTCAGAGCATACAGCCAAGCCTAAACACAACCTCCAAAACTCTGAGAGAGCCTCCTGAGAGAGAGTTCTGGGACCGGTGATGGTGGCCTCCCTCAAATGTGTGTACTATCCTGGCAGGCTGGGCCCCTGACTGGCAGGATCAGCTGGCCTCTGTCTTGAAGCCAACTTCTCTGATCTCTAGGACTGTTTCCAGAAAGCTCAGTTCCTGGATTCTAAGTTTCAGCAGAGGTGAAGGCCCATGTTCAGTCACGCCTGCCGGGCAGGCAGCCACTCACCCAGTCCACAATGAGGATCTTGCTCACATTCAGCCTCTGCTGGAGAAGTTTGGCTGCCACTGCCACGGAGTTGAAGTAGCAGAACCCCCTGCAGAGGAGACGTCTGGTTACTGTTTTTACACGACTCTTAGCAGACATCTAGAGTCCTATGGAGGGCCTCAGGTGAAGGACAGCTGGTTCCTAACTGGGGACCTTAACTGATGCTGCTGATTAACCAACAGCCACGAGGACAGACATACAGACACACAAGCTATGTTAATATACATATACCACAGATCCACAGGCACACAAGCATATGTGCCACATGAGACTCACCCATCAGACACACATACCATCCTCCACAAATATACACTGAAGTATGAGCACACACACACACTATAGAAGACAACTTCCCACCATAGACAATCTCCCCACACCGGCACACAAGTGTATAAAAGATACCGACCTATAGACACACATAACTTACAGCTATACACAAACACACATGTACCCACTACCAATATACACAGACACACTTGTATGTATCAGATACATACACATGCACACACATACCGAAGACATATACAGACACTGTTAATGGTTAATATTAGTTGTCAACTTCACAGGATCTAGAATCATTTGGAGACAACTATTTGGAATTATCTAATTGGTTCAGTCTCTGGGCAAGGTTCGGAGGAATTACCTTGTTTAGGTTAGAAAGGGTGATAAAACGCACCGACAATGTGAATGGTACCGTCCCCGTGGACTAGGAACCGAAAGCATCATCACACACATCTCTGGCCCAGCCTCCCTGATGCCCTCATTTCTACCACTTGGACCGGCTCTTCCTCAAACCCAACAGGGAAGCCTTCATGGCCATACTCCTCATCCAACCGCACTACTCTCAAATCACATGTCTACCTTGGTTGTGGGCAAGGGAGACAGACTAACACACCCTGGGTGATGTGCACAAGGCCACTTAGCTCCTCCCTGGGCACTCAGATGCTCACCCAGCCCTGTCTCCCATGCTTTTTATCAGCCTGGTGTGTCCACTTACATGGGTGTACTCTCCTCGGCATGGTGTCCTGGGGGACGAACCACAGCAAAGCCATTCTGCAAATGATAGCAGACAGTGGGAAATAGTGAGGAAAGACACTTATTATCCCCCCCAAAGTCACTACAAACACCAGTCACCAGATTCCGAATCCACAGGAGGATGTGGTTTCCATTACTACTGGTCCCATGACATGGATGGGAAATGGGGTTAGCTGAGCCTTGGAGGAAGTCTGGCTCCTTTTTTAAGGAGTCTGTTCAGAGAGCCTGACCTGACCTACTGACAGACAGGAGACCAACTGGCTCTGTTTCCAAGTGTCAAGGGTTAGGGCTGCAGCCACTGGAGGGGGTGTGGGCTCAGGTCCTGGATGGTCTTGTTGCTTGTTGCTCACCAGCAGCCTTACGGCAGGCGTAGATACAGACATAAGAAAGCTGGACATGATATAACCCCAGCAGGAAGATCAGGAGCTCGAGGCCAGTCTCAGCTACACTGTGAGCTGGAGGCTAGCTTGGCTAAATGAGAACTTGTTTTCTCATTCTCCCATTTAAAAAAAAAGTATTCATATAGGCTGCTGCTGGGTCCATGTTATGCTTCAAGTAGGTCTTGTGCCCACCTCTATCCTGACCATATCTTAGCTATTTGGGGTATGGACAGCACATGTATTACCTAATTCCCCTCCCACCCAGAAACTAATCACGGCAGAGCTGGTTCTGGATGGCATTGCTACACAGCTTATGCCCATCACTTGTACTTTACAGAACCACCTGCACACCACTGGGGCTGCTGCTGTAAGAACATTCAACCAAGCCTGGCTCTCTCCAGCCCCAGGAAGAGGCATGGTCAAACTTTAACTGAGCAAAAGGTCAGCCAAGGGTTCTGGGTTGACAGGACCAGGGCAGTGGTAAGGCTGAGAGGTGGAACCACAGGACAGACGCCGTGACACTCGGTGCTGCAGACTTCCTTCCTCACTCCTGTGCCAGCACTCTTGCTGAGTCCTGGGCACTGGCTTCGGGAGTCTGACAAGCCTCAGACTCCACCTGCCTCCTGCAGATAACAGTATGGATGGTGCTGAGCAGGAGGCGAGCATGGCACGAAGACTCACCAGCCCCACAATGAACACACACAAACTCCCAAGGGGACATTTCCCCATGAATGTCCCCAGGATACACGATCTTCCACCAAGTGTACAGCCTTCTACCTTCAGGGCCCCATCTTTTAGCACACCACACTGAGTAGGGAAGACAGTGTGGTGGTTCTGAGTGAGGCCACGTGTGGGCTAGCTCCAGGAAGTCTCTCTGCACCTATCTATCACTGTGAGCTGAGCCAGACCCTCTTTTCTCAGAGATACCCATTTTCCTTGTAATGATGAGAGAAATTATGGGTCTTCTAATTTCGGGAGAGCTAAGACACTTTTCAAGTAGAGCAAGGCTTTTCACTTCTGGGAACAAGACAGGCAGGAGCTGCCAGTGATGGGGTTTGGACTTCACAGGTGCCTGTCCCTATGCACATGACAGGGACCCTGGCATGGGAGGCCTTTCTTGTGAGATGAGTGGTAGCATTAAGGGTTTAATAAACAAAACAAGGGGCTAGAGAGATGGCTCAGAGGTTAAGAGCACTGGCTGTTCTTTTAGAGATCCTCAGTTCAATTTCCAGCAACTACATGGTGACTCACAATCATCTATAATGAGATCTGGTGCCCTCTTATGACCCACAGGCATACATGGAGGCAGAATACTGTGTACATAATAGATAAACAAATCTTAAAAAACAAAACAAAACATGGTTTCTGCTCGGGTTAGGTATGCTGAAACCTGGGGCCTTAACTTCCAACTGCTGTCTGCTTCAGTAACCACCCTGTGGGTCACACAGCTACAGAGTGAACAGGAGGCTGCAGGGTCCACACTGCACTGGCCTTCAAGGTCTGCCGCCTGCCAGCACTGACCAGGCCAGAGAAGTTAGTTAGTTTCCCCAAGGCAGTCCCTTTTCAACCCTCACTTACACGAGGTCAGTGTCTCTCTACCAGTCTCACACCACAAGGCAGACGGGTGTGAATCCAGCTGCCATGAACTATCCCAGAAGCTGTTGTTATTTTACAATGACTACTCTGAAAATGTCTCGTTTTAATCTCAAAATAGCTGATGCTGAAGAGGTAGGCTACACAAACAAAAGCTTTCTGTGCTCCTTAGCAACTGGGAAGGGGTAAAGGGCTCCTCAGATCCATCTCAGAATGTGAACTGTACGTTTTCACCAGCATGGAATGTCCACATTATCCTGGACAGGAGCCGCCCTGCACCAATGCTTTCCAGTCACTGGCCAACAGGGAAAGGGCTGAGCCTCCTTGTGTCACCCAGCCAGATCTATCATGCTGACTGACCTTTAGCTCTCCTGTGGCCACCTTGAAGACCAGCTCCACCACACAGCCCACAGCCAGGCGGGCTGCTCCCGATGAGTGTACCTCATTCCATATGGTGTCGCTGTCCACCTGTGAAAACAACACTCCTTGGTGAGCCAACTCCTGGGTCACTGTCACTGCCATCCCACAGGTTGTGTAGCCTGGGTCCCCTAAAGCTCTGCCCCTGAGTTGTAGGCCAGAGCAGACAGCAACCCACACCAGGTACATTTCCTTTTGAGATACGCCAAAATAATAAACACAGGAATAAAACAAGTGACCAGAAATACTGTGTTCCATCCCCTCTGGGATACCCTTCTTCTTTCATTTGTTCCAATAGACCTGGAACTGACAGTAGGGATCCTAGGTGACTGATCACCTCACTTTTTAAACTGGAACTGGAGTGAAGAGTTATATTAACAAGCAGAAAATGAAATGGAACAGAACTACAATCCATGGCTCTTCTACGTGTTGACTTTAAGTGTACACTCTTACTAAGGGCTGCAGGTAATTGAATGGGACTAAGGCATGAGGCCTAATCAAGAACAACTAGGTCTGTCCCCGGTGGCAGAAAGGTGGCTTGTTAGCTTCTACTTCAAACAGCAAGCAGGGCCAACCAGCTGTCCACTGGCTTGGGCAAAGGAGAATGCATTGCAATTTTTAAAAATTCTATTTGTGTGTGTGTGTGTGTGTGTGTGTAAATGGATATGCACAGATGAAAATGAATTCTTGTGGAGGTCAGAGGACAACTTGTAGGAGTCAGTTCTCTCCTTTTCCTACATGAATCTCAGGGACTAAACTTGGGTTGTCAGGCTGGGCAGCAAGTATCCTTACCTGCAGAGCCATCTTGCAGGCGTTTTTAAGGTCTGGTTAGTGGGGAACAAGGTAAGACACTCCCACTATTAGGTCTACAGGGAAGCCCAAGACAGGAGCCTGGGCAAGGATCAAAGGGCTGCAACGTCAGGGCACAGGAATAACTTGTCTATATGTATGCCCTGGAGGCTACATGGGGTCTGGGCCAGACACACTGAGATTTAGGCCCTTGCCAGGGAGTTATGGCCCGGGAGTGAGTGGGAGTTGCTTGGCTAACAGCTGTTTAACTTCTTCAATCTGAGGTTTGCCAGATCTGTGAGGCATCTCTGAGCACTCAAAGAAGCTGAGAATCCAGACCCACAAGTACCTCTCTTCATCTCCAGCCTTGGCCTTCCATGCCATCCTGATAACTGACAGACACTGATCATCAGTGCGAGGAGCAACTCTTCTCAGCTTTTCTACAAGCTTCACTCTCAGAGACAGATGATCTAAAATTCCTTTATATTGGTTTAGCCTTTGCTGAAAGGTGTACTTAGCATGGGGTATGTTTTTTGAATGCCAAAGGAACCCCTGCTGGGAGGCATCACTGTTCAAAGCTGAGACACTGGCTTGTGATTCTATGAAGATCAGCTTTGGCTGGAGAATCAAATCATTATTATCAGCTCATTATAATATCAAAGGTGACAGTTGTAGGATACACTCCACCAGCTTGTGATCTCCAGGGGCAGCAATGTTCTGGGCAGCCCAGGCCAGGACGAAGGCTATGAATGAGTTCAGTGATCATTTTCTTCCCACATGTGAAGAGGGAGCCTGGCTTTAGAGCCTGGCTAAGACACGGGGAAAGGGATTATGCATGCCATTTGCCTGCTCTTCCAGGACTTTCTATAGACTGTACTCTTCTGGACATAGGAGGTAAGCGTCTGTAGCTTGGCCAAGCCCCCTTCTGCACTGAGAGAGGGGTAAACCCTTGACCGACCCCAGTGCAGTAGCCCAGGCTGCAAAGACAAGACTTTGCTGCTGTTTTGGTCCTACTCTGTCCAGCTGCTTCCCCTGAAGTGGTACTGAGGGGCGGCCCTTTTCAGTCAGGGCGGTGATGCTCCTGTGGAATGGGAGCTATAGAAAAATGCTTCCAGGAAGGACAGACAGAGGTGGAAGAGAAACACAGAAGCATCTGGGAAATGAGAGCTGAATAATGATAATGGAGCATGCGGTAAATCTGGGTTAGCCCTGGGAACCAGGAGGCTGGAGCTGCAGACGGGAGGAGGCAGAAGACACTCCCAGGCAGGGATGGGACAGGAGCAGAGACAGTTAAGAACACAGGTCCTCACTAGGATGAAATTCACAATAATGAGGTAAACAAAACAGCAGTGTTTTTTTATTTGGTTTGAAAAAAAAGGTTAAAACTGTTTCACACCTTTACTTCACAGAACTAAGGCAGGCTGAGTTTTCAACTCTGAAAGAACTATTACATAAGGAAATGGTAATGGAAAGCTGCTTCCAGGGACAGAGGGCCTCCCTTGGGGTGCCTGTTCCTCATCCTACACAAGCCTCAATTCCCCCACAGCATCTGCATTGCTCTTTCTGACACACTGGTGGGTTACACCTGGAAGGAAAACTGAGTGAGACCACTTAGGCCTAGCCTCAATCCCATGTGAAAGGAGACCTGAAGATCCTAACTCTCTTCAGGTTGGGTCCCATGGGCACCACTCACATCTGTGCAGTATGTCTGCACTCATCTCGCATGCCTGCTGCACCTCAGATCTGGGGTTAGTGGTGCAGGAGATTGCCCAGGTTCGACCCCCCAGATCTAAGCTTGCATTTAGTTTTCATTTGCAAATTATAAATGCTGCCTTGCACAGGGCTCTCTGGCTGCAGGGCAGTGCAAATCCAAAACTTTTCAAGTCGAGCCAAAAATTTGCCCTGAATTAAGAGATTGCAGCCTATTTACAATACAAAACAAAGTAACTCCAGGAGGGCTTGGTGGTGGTATGAATAGATGCCATCGATTCTCTTTCTGACGGGGCAATTTTCAAAGCAGCGATTTCTGTAAAGACTCAGGAAGAAAACAATTTTGTTTCATTTCCATAACAGAATCCAGACCTCAGCTTCACCCCAGGATCTATGATCAAACACAGTACAGGTTTAGCAGGACAACTCTGGCCACGTGCTAGCTAGCCCAACACACAGTGGTGCAGTGGGACTGACTCCAAGGGTCAGAAGACCAGACAGGACACTTGCTTGGTCCTGCTCTTCCATCCAGAGGACAGGAGCACAGCAGATCCTCGGCCTCCTGAGGCGGGGTTGAGAGCAGAGGCTAAGGCTGTCTGTGCAGACACCTTTACCACTTGTGTGTCTCAGGCTGTTTCCTAGGTGACTAGTTGCCCGTATCACCTGGCTATAGAAATGGCTATCACCACAAACCTGAGAGTGTCTTACAAATGCCACCTGACTCTGTCTGGAGGACAAGTTAGTAAGTGGCACAGAACAAGCCCACTCTGCCTGAAGAAGCCTCTGTGGCCTGTGTGGACATGAGCACAATGCTATTGTGGATGCAGGCTCTGAGGCAGTCTACACATAAGGTGCACAAGAGCTGTGTGTGGACTAGTAGGGAGGGCTCCAGATGCAGTGTCAGACAACCTGCCCCCAAAAAGGTGCCTGAGTTTGGTGAAAAAAAATGCTCCCCGCTCTCAGTTCCTTTGAAGCCCCACATGGCCCCGCCTGCCCCATAGTACTGTTTATGGAAAACACCTGGCAGCCATTACCCACTCGAAAGAGCAAGGCAATGATTTCTGTGACCACTGGGGCTCTGAGAACAAACAGGACATTATTTACACATTAAAGAAATACTTACCCCAACACCACCACAAGGGAGCCTGACAAACACGGAGGTCAGCGAACCTGGGGGAGAAGATGAGGGTCAGAAGATCAGGGTAGCACTGTCTCTGGGAGTGGCCAACCCTTAGAGCATGCTGTGGACACCAGACCGGATAAGATGTTCTTAGCGTCCCACCGGCTCCACTGCAAGGCTGCACTACCAGGCAGCAAGTGCAGGGAGAGCAGCTGTGCGCTGTGAGCCTGAGAGGGAGCAGGCTCTCATGGCTAGACAGCTACAGGAGGCAGGGGTGGGCCCCAGGAGTTGGCCCAGCCCTGCACAATCCAGACATCATGCTGCCTAGAGAGCCTGTGGGCCAGGGAGCTTGTTTATACCCGATAGTGCTCCTACTAAAACACAGAACTCTTCCACTAAGTGTTGGCAGATCTGGGAGTTAGGGGAGGTTCGCTGTGTCTGCATGTCTGGCTGAAGTTCCAAGTGTGGAGCTGAGTAAACTAGCCCATTCCTGGCCTGCACCTAGGGGGTACTGTGTCACTATGGGCAATGCAGGAACAAGGCCATACCTGCATATTCCTTGCCACTCTCAGTCCTCAAATTCATACTGAGGAAACAGTACTGTTGTGGCCTCCACTTCCGGCTGTTTCTTGAAGGCTATGACCCTTGGATCCTACCTGGACCAGCTTCTTGCCACCCCTGCCCTTCTGCCTCAAATAGCTAAGCACCCACAGCCTAGGTCCAGGGCTTGGTCCTTATTTGCATATACAAATATGGGAAGCAGAACAGGGCCATTAAATGCATCTTTCCTTCAGTGTCAGGTGGGTAGCAAGTAAAAATGCTCTAAACTTTGCATACATTGGTTCTTGCAGCAGAGGGGAATCTTCAGGGGAGTAAGAGCTGGCCATGTAGCGGAGCTGTACAGGGAAGCACCATGTCAAATCAGTGCCTTAAATGGTGACTATTCTTTCCAGAGAGGATGAACATGCAGAGAATGGAGATAGGGTAGGCAGGGAAAGTCTGGGCCTTTGGAGAAAGGCTGGGAAGGAGGGGTGTGGACTATAAGCCACATCCCACCTGCTTACTGCTTACTGTCCAACTGCAGTCATTATGGGCCTGTATCCAGAGTGAACTGTAACCCGGGCACCCAGCGTCTAAAGCTGGGGACAGTCAGGCATGGAGTGACCGTGGACAGCCCTTTCACTGTCACTCCTCGTTCCAACAAAGGGACAGCACTGCCACATCAGGAAGAGTTCCTGTGCTCGGGAACCTGCGACTTTCTCCAGTAAATTCCCACTGGTTATGTGGTGGCCCATGAAAGTGTATTTCCCTCTGCAATTACAGCCAACACCATGTACATTACAGATGTCAATCATTGGAGTATTTTCATGCTCATTATCCAGCCAACATAAAAGGAAAAAGAAACTTCATCCTATGTGAGGCACAGGGCATGATGTTCATGACAAGAGCTTTGGTGTCCATCACTAGCTATACCCAGGGGTTCCTTGTTGTTGGTGGTTTAAAATCACAACCATTTCAATCAGGCTGCAAAACATTCCTGAAGTCTAACCTTAAGGACTATGTCCTCTGGTCTACTCACAGCAGATTGCTGGCTCACGTGGCAGGAAAGACAGTAGTTTGCCTTCTGCAACTTACACTCTGTGGGAGCCAGCAGTTTAGGTCTGCCTTGCCAGCTTCACAGTAAACAAAGGCAGGTTATTTTCTTCAGCATGGCTGTTAAGTGCCTCCTTGCATCCCTCCAGGGATGGTGACTGGCCCACTACACCTGTCATTTACTTCAGTGAAGAACTACAAAGGGTCTTTTGTACATGGCAGAGAAATGTGTGGATCGGATTAAAAAAGAAAAGAAAATCACAGTAGTTTTTACAAATCTAACTAGGGCTACTTTAACAGAACTTGGGATAACTGCTATTATTATGTCTCAAATACTCGGGCTAAGGATGTTTGTGAAGGTCTGTGGTTAGGATACTGTAGAAACTTAAAACATGGGTCTTGAGAGGTCTAGGTGGTGATAGACTAGGTACCTCCCACAGTGCCAAAGAGCTCAGCAGGAAGGAAAAGGATACCAAGGGAGCAACTCCCATGGGCACCACTTACACACAATGACACGGGGTGGGGCAGTCAGCCCCTGCACGGCTGCTGGAGCACAGGGATGGGGACAGGGTGGGGAACGTTCTAACGAAGAAAGAAACCCATGCACAAACAGGCTTAGGGAGTAGTGCTGGCCCAAGTGTTCACATGATGGGTGGGCAGTGACGGACTGCATCCCAAGCCTTGCACACAGACACTTCTCCTGTTCCAGAGGACACACATCTAACACTACGCTTCTGCCTTTGATAACCTGTCTCGAACCTGGTTTGAAACTAGCTCAAAACTCAGAAAATTCTCTTGCTGGTAACTCTGGTGGGTTGAGAAGGGATGGCTGATGAAACGTGCCTAGGTGAGCACTTGTCTAGCTGACTCCTCCCCTGCTCCTGTGAGATGGAACCTGTTCCTCAACTCCAACTGAAAAAGTCCCACCTTGGGCCTAGGTCCTGCCTCATTCTGGGATCTACATGCTGCCTCTCCTGGATGGAGAGCATCCCTGGAGCCAGGGGGCCAGTGTGGAGGACAGTGGGTTGTAGAGTCCAAAACAAATGGCATGGTCTGAAAAGTCAAAGTCCCAGAAGAACCAAGATGGCCCTGCACACAGCCTGGCTCAGTAGCACACAGCATCCAAACCACACAGTCCCAGTCTACCCTGCCTGCTGCTACATGGGGCCACAGGGCTGTCCTCTGGACTATGTTATGGGAGTTGCTTCCGGGATGGACCCCTTGGCTGCCTGGCAGCATCCTGCTTAGTCTCATCCAGGCTAGCAGTGTCCCCCAGGGCTTGAGAAATGGCGCCGAGGAATCAAACTCCTGGGCTGCCAATGCTCCTGTTCCTCCTGCTTGCCTGGCAGCCTGGCTGGAGGACAGACAGGAGGAAGCAGAGCACCCCCGCTCTCTGTGGAGCCTTGCAGTGGATCGATCGCCTCGTCCTATTGCTTGCTCTTTGTCTCAGCTGCTGCCTGCTTGGTCTTACTCCTGAGATCTTTGTAATCCGGTAAGAAGTGCCCGGCAGCGCTAAGCATAAAACCCACCCTCCCCTCCTCCTCGGCACTACTGCTAGGACCAGGCACCACAACAGACCCTGGTCCTCTCCTTGCAGCTGGCCTTTAGCCCCATTTTGGGAAGCCTGCCTCAGCTTGTCTTCCAGCCCAGGAACTTTCTCCTTTGGTGATCATGCTTTGAATTTTCATTCTCCCAACAGCCTACACTTCCTCCTTCTTCTGCGTTTGTTTACAGTCTCTCCCCTCTTCAAGGTCTCTCTAGCTGCCTGGCACACACTGTCCTGTCTACTCCTGACCTAGTGTGGAGTCCACACTGGAAGCTTAGGATGGGCAGTGGCTTTGTAAATGTGAGACTAGCGTCACAGTTTTAAGGGCACTATTTGCTGGGAACTCTCACTGTCAGTGTCCTTTGGACTGGCCAAGCTCCTGCAGGGGAGTCCCCTGCCTTCTGACTAAGGGTGAAGGTGAGCACACAAGGGGCCCAATAGGGGAGTGGGGGTGGGAGATGGACTTGGTGCAGATCAAGTCCATGGGACCATGACCTGAAGTCAAAGTTTCAAGGCAGAGACCAACAAACCTAGGTCTGTCCTTATCATTACTGTCTGTAGTCCTGGATCAGTGCAAAAGTCACTATCTCTGAGCTGCTGGGTTCTGTGGGGTAAGCCAAGCAGGCGATATAGGATACACATATCCCACCCCACCCCCCAGTTTGTCAATCCTACTTTTACTGGATAAAAACTCCAGCGGTGAGGCAGAATAGGTCTCTGCGAGCCAGAACATGGCCATGGAGTTTGACTGACAGGGCCAAGACACAGCTTCCTTGTCTGAGACCAATGACTTCAGTGTGGCCAAGCCTGAGGCTCTCCAGGCCTCCTCTCATTACCCGGCCCCCCCCCCCCCCCCCCCGAGATTTCAGAAAGAAACTGCAAACAGGACAAGTGCTGGGCGCGCCTGGTCTCAAACAACCCCAAGCAGCTTCCAGAATTGACTGGAGCTCCAGGCTTCTCTGTACCCAGGGTCATAGCAGGAGCCAACCTTCCTGTCTTAGCCAGCCACACCAGCCACACAGTGGCCCCAGCTGCAGGGGCAGAGGGGTAGAAACATCACTTGCAGGAGATCAAACCTGGTAGGGATGTAAGGAAGGTCTCGAGTACCTAGAAGTTTCTTACTGTCCAGTTTCTGTCTGTTGAGAGGGTTTGTGCCATAGAGGAGTGTGTGGGCTTCCGAGTGCACTGTCTGCAGTTCTTCTAATGTGGCCTTGCGTCCGCGGATGCACTGTGGGGACACAGGGTAAGAACATGTGTGTCAGCTCAATCTCTACTTCAGCAAGGCCACTGCCCCACAGGGAATGTAGTCTGATTATGAGGATGGGTATATGATTATTAGATTACTGAAAAGCAGAAACAAAACAGTATACAATACAACACAGTACTTTAGGTGGCTTGCATTTTAATCATAGCTTTGAAAAACATTTAAAAGATAATTCTAGTTTTAAACATGTTACCCTTCACTGTCACACAAATGATTTCCAACAAATTATTATTTTGCTTTCTGAAACCAGGGTCCGGGCTTAAAAAAGCAGGAAGTGTCAGAGGCAGGGCGAGCCGCCCGAGCTCATTCTCAAGGGGACCCAGGCCACTGCAGGAAGAGTCAGAGGCAGGGCGAGCCGCCCGAGCTCGTTCTCAAGGGGACCCAGGCCACTGCTTCTCCTCAACACCAGCTCTCCATGTCCCTCCCTTGTGCATGGCTGACACACTGGAGTCTGTGCTTACACTGGGAGGTGACTAGGAGTCCTGTGCTCCTCTGCAGTTTATAAGCTCATCAAACCAACTCTTGAGCTACTGCCAGATCTCTAGAAACTAGCAGATGAGTGCCTGCTCTTTAGCTGAGGTAACCACTTAACTAGCTGGCCAGTGGGTTATGAAACAGACAAATATTTTATAGGGAAAGGGTTCCTTGGGGGTTAGGCGAAGAAAAGTCCTCATCACTCAAGAAGCTGCTGACAGGGATCTGATCTCCCCTTCCTGACCATTTATCTGGTCTGGTAGGTACTGGCCTACATGGTAAAGAAGAAGCTAAACCAACATGGTGTGTGGCTCTGGTTCTGTAGGCTGGCAGAGGGGCTGGGGCCTACAGAGAAGAAAGATCTCTCTAGTTCAGACCATTCATGGGGTGAGTCCACCCACCAGCCCTCACTGGTACCCAGAGTGAGGTACAGCCCAGGCTCCAGTTTCAGTGTCAGCGGTTGGGAACCTATGGGACGTCAGAGCATCACCTACTTGACTTCTGTGTTGGACATCAACTCTAATGACAAGGGCCTAGGACTCAGGCTACAAGTCAGACAAAGGGAACCTGGTGTGGACGTGTGCCTGCTCTCTTGGGCTGAATTAAGGAACAGCTCCTCTGTACCACAAGGGGCTGCCATGATGAGCTTCCCATGCTTGGGATGAAGGTACTTACATCTGGGGAGCTGGTCAGTGTGTTTACTGTTGTCAATGGCTCTAAGGCCCATCTTGTCCCAGCTTACCTCTCCAGGCTCCTGCCAACTCTGCTCTGACCTCATAGCCTGACATCTAAGAACCCTCTGCCAGCCCTCACCTCCCCCTGCCACTGGCCCAGATGTGGCAAATGTTTCTCACACCTCCATGGAGGCACAACAGAAGGTGAGGTGAGGTGGGTGGCTGTCCTGCATTCTCAGATGTTTGGACTCTCATCCCTGCCTGGCTCTGCTTGCTTTTTTGGCTGAGAATGCCTCCCAGTCCCTGCCTGAATATACTGTCCTGGGAGGGACAAGACATTAGTAAATGCTGGCAGCTGAAGGGTGCCTCAGGGCAGCATCTGGATGGGCAGGATGGCAGGACGCAAGGCCAGCTGGAACAAGAGAGGAAAGAGGATTGGTCTCAGGGCTTGTGTACACAGGCCAATGCTGCCCCCCAGTGGCATAGCATTCTGGATAGATTCCCAAAGCAGGTGTCTGTGGCCTCACCTCACCCCTCACTGTTCACTTCCCACCCAGAGGCCATCAGAAGCAGGTGTGGGCCTGATAAGTGAGGTACAATTTGAACGGTAAGGGATACTGGGGCCATGTGAACCCTGGGATGACCTAAACTCTGAATATTCCAGTGCATAGGGGAGGGCAGGTGGGCTCAGAGAGAGAAAACAGAAATAACTGCTGCTCTACAAGGCACTTGCTAGTGCCTTTGAAATTCCTTGTGCCCTATCCTATGCTGATGTGCAGGATAACTTGAGGGAAAGTCATGGAGGGGTTTTCTAGTTGAAAGAGGTCATAGCAGGCTCCCCTGGCAGGTACTGAAGGTAATCCTCTGGTGATGCCAGCCCTACTGCACAGATGGGGAAAGAAGGCCCACCTGAGACTACCAGCTCCCAGGAACCAGCCTGCCCTACACAAATCCATCCTTCTTCCTCAGAGCTCAGGACTCCTGAGTGCACAGGATCTGGGACCGCATACCTGCTGGATCATGTGTGGGGAACCAGGAAAGGCTCAACATGGTCTTGATTGACCAGAGCCCTATTATGTGACCAGCTCTGTTGTGGCCAAATGTGGGGTGAACCCTGGACCCCACTGGCAGGCAGGCCAGACTCCTGGGAGCAAGCACGGTAGCTGAGCAAGCTGAGGAACAGCACTGACACAGACATCCCTTCTAGAGCCTTCCCACACAGCTCCCTGGGCGGGCAGAGGGCCTGGCAAAAAGGAACCAGAGGCAAAGCTAACCAGACTTGGGGCTGAGGGGGAGAAGGTGCTTTCCATGCTGGCCACTGCCTCATGGAACCCAACATCTGAGGAAGGAAAGGCCCAAGGCTCTCCACACATCCTCAGAGAAGCTTTCCGATGTTACATCAGAAGAACACATCTTAATAAAGTTGCCAGGACTGATGGGACATGTAGGCTGATCTTCCTCTGGGTCTTGGATCCTTCCCTCACCGCATACGTATGGATGCACACACTGGTCAGCCACAGAGCATGCTGGGAAGTAACTAGGAAGAAGGCAGGGACAGCCATGGGGAGGCAGCCTGGCACTGTTCTGTAGAAGCAACAGAATCTTAGGGAAGCAGTTTGGACTCTGCCATGGAAGCTCCCAAAGGCTTGTGGAAAGGAAGCTACATGCCCAATATGGCAGTGCTGGCACTGTGGGTCCTGTAAGAGGCAGGTCTGGCAGAAGGTGACTGGGAAACGGGGACTTCACCCTTGGGAGATATTATGGCTCAGGCCTATATGACTCAATTAGTTCTCAAATGAACAGGCTGTCACAGGGAAAGGCCAGCCCACACAGCAGTCTCTTTTCTGTGTCTCTCTCAAGCTGTGGCTTAGTCAGGGGAGTCTCACCAGATGCTGATACCTTGGTTTGGACCCTCCAGCTACCAGAACTGTGAGGTGGTAAAGAGACCTCTTTGCTCTATTAAAGTACAAGCCTCAGGTATTCTATCACAACAACAGAAAAGGTGCCAAGATGGGCTTCTCAGAAGCCCATAGACAGTATGGATGGGGATGAGGAAACACAGGCAATGTTTCCTGGATTCTCTCCATCACTGTAACATGAAAACAGATTGGCAGACACTGTGAATAGAGCAGGCCGGAGGCCATGTCCAGGAACAAGCAAGGCAGTAGGTATTCCTCTATCACCAGAGATAGGTCCCATACCTCACACTTGCCACGGAGGCCAGTCTCCTGCAGGCGGGACCAGATGCTCTGGATCCTCCCAGCATGCTCCGGGTGGCTGTTGGTGTTCCCACAGGTACACTGATGCTTCAACATCAACGTGTCATATACAAGGCCTGCAGTGGAACAGAGCTGAAGTCAGAGCAGTGCCCAGGGCTGAGCCAGTCAATGCCAGAAGGTGGTGCTGGGACAGCAGAAGAATTCCCAGGAGGGAACAGAGCAGAGTTGGTTCTTGGTTCAAGTCCACCCTATCCCCTTTCCAAGCTGGTACTTGAGGATCTAGATAAAAGCAGAGTGAGAGACCTAGCACTGGCCAATACTCCAGCTCAGAAAGACTGTGGCTGCACCATGGGGCCAAGTTATGGATTAAAAGGTGACAAGGGACCTGGGTGGCCTCTGGGCTACACTGAATGCTGGGAATGACAAGTGTGGCCCTTCAAGGCCTGTCTGTCTGGTCTGTTGGGTAGGCACTGTCCAAGGTTACCACATGGTCCAGGCCAGCATGAGCTTTGTGGCTTGCCAACAGGTAACTTCTAGAGCAGCAGCTGGACATAGGGTAAGAGGTGGCATGTATGGGTTCACTCAAGATGGACCCAAGATGACAGAGGGAGCTGGACCTCATATGTGAGATACACAAACAAGCCTATCTGAAATGAGCAAGTACATGAACACAGCTTAGAAACTGCTGACCACAGAAGTGTGTCAGCTGTGACTGGCTTCACAGAGTGGCACACACAGGAAGATCTCCTCTGAATAGCCACAGAGGGCACTGAACACTGCTCACATGCAAGCTGCCACCAAGGTTTCAGGACAGTTTCCCTATCTGAGCTGCAGTCCTTTGAGGACACGTTCATTTCAGCCAATGGTCAAGTGCTCATGGACAGAACACTTGTTGGGTTTTATGAGGTGCAGTTTTAATTTTTTTTTGAAGTAATGTTAATTTCTAGATATTACTACTGAAACTTTTCCCTAAACAGGAAGTTTCCTTCTAAGAAAAACTTGGCTGTATTGCAGTGTTCTGCAAGACATTTTATAAGACCTGTGAAGGATAAAGCCATTCCGTTTTCACATAGCTTTTCCTCATTAGAAAGAAATGTTAAATCAAAACACTCTGAAGAACCAACCTAGCTGCCCTGCTTGCACCACAGGGAGCTATTGGAAGAGTGGTGTGACCATCTTGTGGGGATAGCTTTCTGTCCCTGCCTCTATGCAGCTGTGGTCCATACTTCCGCTGAGCTCGCTCCAGACCTCTGGACCTTTTAGGCACAAGCTGAGGTGCCACTGAGACACGATTTCCAGTCCACAGGGCAGGTGCAATGCCAGAGAGGTCCAGAGTTCGTTCCAGGTCTGCTGTGCTCTGCTCCAGCAGAGCTCTCCACTAACCACGGTACAGGGCACTGTGCTGGAGCCTCATGGCAGTCTCTGTCCTAGGCTTGGTTAGGGGAACACTTGCAGAAGATCAAGGCTGCTATTGCTGACTAAGAATGGGAAGCTGAGATGCACTATGCTGGCAACAGGTGGGACTGCTTTCTGCAGGAAAAAAAGAAGGCACTTTTCTGAGCTTGTGGCCAGCTCCAAGAATAACAGCATCATGGTGTGCTCCCATGACTGAGTGTGGTTATCAGACCTGGCATGGTGCTGGCTGCTTGTCTCTGGACAGCGTGGCCTGGGTTCTTCCCAGATTCAGCTGTAGGCTGCTCCCCTAGCCTCTCATTAATGGCTTGCTCTACAGCCTCAGACTACCCCTGACCCCTTGCCTCCCACTGTCCCCCCACCCAGCAGGAGGCTACAAGTTACCTGTGGTGAACCTTGGTTTGGTGGGGGGCTCCTGGACTGACATGGGGAAGGTGGCAGATGCTGGGGAGGACTGTGCCCGAGACAGAGGCCTGTGGCTGCCAAATGACACAGGGATGCCAGCAGCCTCCATAGACGCCTGGTAGTTCCTTAGCTGGTGGATCCTCTGCTGCTCCAGCAGGAGAGCTTGCTGCAGGGCAGGAGAGAGGGCCATCAGTGGCAGAACATTCTCCACCGGTCTGTGACACTTACTATAGTCACCCCTAGCCACCGACAGGCCTCTCCACTGTGGGACTACTATCCATGGATTTATGCCTCCTAAAGGTGGGCCATGATCTGAGTGGGATCACTGACAAGAAGGCATTTGGCACACTGGCCCTGCTTAAGAGGATGAGGGGACTTGCCATCTCAAAGGCCTATAGGGAGGTGTGGTCCAGGTGGGGCTTGGGATACATTCTCTAAAGAGATAATGAGCAGTGGTGGAGGGGCTGGTATTGGACAGGGGTCAGATCCTTGGCTGAGAGAATCACTCTGGCCATAGTGAAAATGGGACTGTGAATACACACTGCCAGCCCTCCATAGGTTCTTCTGGTAGTGAAAGAGTGATTAATCTGTGAGTCAAACTCAGCAAGAGAGCAAAGGCAGACACTGAAGGGCCAGCCTGATACCATCTTATGTGGTTCCGCCTTGGCCTCCAACCACTCCAGCAGTTCAAGCTAGGAAGGCCAGAACTGTGAGGGCCATAAAGTGATATGCTACTAAGGGCTCAGGTGCCCAGGGGAGAGGCCTGGGCTGGCAAGGGTACACTGTGGGGGAGGAAGACTCTGGCTGGGTATCTGGAGTATGGGATCACCACTCAGGGGATTAGCTGCCCTGAGGGATGTGGACCCCGATGGTGGAGTGAGGCAAAGATGACGTTCCCAAGGTTGACCTGCCCAGAGGCTGCTCATTCTGTAGTGAACAGAGGAAGCCACTTCCTAGGGCCCCAGATAGATGAAAAAGGAAACCACATCATCCCATGCCACTGCTGCATGTTAAAAAGGAAGTCCAACTCACCTCGCCCCGCCCCAAACCTCGCCCCAAGTCCTATTTGATGGACAGATCTTATGGCTTTGGAGAATACACCCTCCTGAGAAGCAGGGTCCAGCCCTGAGCTGTGAGCAGAGGAGAGGACTTTGCCTGATGCGGTAGTCTTCAGCAGACAGGAGGGCCGCAGGAGGAGGAGGGTCAGAACCACCCACACAGAAGCCCAAGGCCCAGAGCCTCCCCAGCTTGCATCAGACCATTAAGCAGCTGACTCTTCTGAGCTGATGTCTCTGTGCACTTCCACAAACTCCTCTGTGCCCAAGGTCCCCATGAGGGAGCTTCACTGGTTCTCCAGAGAACACAGGAAGCAAGGACTCCTAAGGACTGTCTCATGCTTGGATCATCTGGTGTCTACAAGACACCAGTCCCCAAAGCAGCACTGAAATACTCTGACTTATATCTGTGTGGTTAACAGAGCACTGTATTTCAATGAGGGCAAGCAGGTATTGGCTTCCTTTGAGGGTCTACTCCAGACACGACAAACATGTCCCCATGTCCCTTTAACCACATGTCCGTTAACCTGTTAACAGTCCTGGCCACTAATTTTCCTGAGTGCCTGGATCTTAAGTCCCATGGCATTCACCACCCTTTTAATTCTACTAGACTTTAAAGAGTGGTGGTATGTGATGGAAGCTAAGTATTCCTGGAATCAAACAGGCCACCTTTGCTCGAGACCCAGGAAAGCCTCACAGAGCTGGGCTCTGGGGACAGACTACGGGACCTATTCCCAGTGTAGATACTCGGGAGAATCCAAGCCACTCTTAGGCCGCGTGTGCTGCCTAACTGTTCCAGGGACCCTAGGAGAACGGAAGTCAGCAGGTGTCTGCTGGAGGAGCCTTGCTGTTCTGGCATACTGAATGCTATGGAGAAGCAGTGGTGGTAGGCACATCTGGAGTATGACAGGACTGAGGAGGGGCTTGGAGAATCCTGGAGTCTAGCAAGCAGCGGTGTATGCCCTAGAATAGTACCCAGGAATCAAGTACAGCTTCTTGGGAATACTTTCTGAGGAAAAAGTAGCCTCCCTGGGGGTTTTCTGGCTTCTAATCCAGGGCTTCCCATGCCCTGTCCAAATGTCCCTAGTCTTTCTAGACAAGTGCCCGTTTACCTTTCACTCCCAATCAACAGCCACTCACTGAGCGCCGTGTCTCTGGCAGTCTGCTACTGTGTACTGCACCCCAGACCTCACTGTCCTCTCTGGATCTGAACGATGGTCACCCAAACAGCAGTACGAAAGTTCCAGGCTGAGCAGACCCTGACTCTTTTCTTCGTTTGTTTTTGAGACATGGTCTCACCCTGTAGCCCTGGCTGGCCTGGAACTCATTATGTAGACCAGGCTAGCCTTACACTCACAGAGATCTGTCTGACTGCCTCTCCAGTCCTCGTATTACAGGTATATACCACCACACCCAGCTCCTTTTTGATGAACACTTCCAGCCCCCTTGTTCCAGCTCTCGCAGTCAGGCTGAATCTCACAAGTGCTTTCTTTGTTGTTACTATCTACAGCCTCACACACCTGAGTTTTGTGTGGACCATGTGCTCAAGAAGGCACATGAATACCTACAGAGGGCGGGTGTCCAACCTGCATGTACATGAGAGTGTACAACAAACACCCCACTGTCCGTGAAGGCAGGAAGATGGCCAAGGCCAGAACAGTGAGTGTCTGTGATTCAGAGGGCAAATGGAAAAGCTGAGTCAGCTGTCTGCTCTCCTAATTCCACACCTGTCTGAAGAGCAGCTCTTGCTCAGTGGCTGGGCGCTGGCTGGGTTCCGCCTCTCGAGTGGGCTCTACCTCTTCCTCCTCACTCTCAATGGGCTCCTGCTTCACCTGGACACCAGCTAGGGAGGGCTCCTTCTGCCCAGGGAGCCGGTCTAGGTAGGGCTCATCCAGCAAGGCCTGGTGTTCACGGAGCTCCTCCTCCGTCTCCTCAGGGTGGCTCTCAGGCTGCCGGGGTGGCTCGTTGGGTTTGGAGATCATCTGCTATGCAGAGGAGACAAAAGAAGTTAGGACAGTCACCGGAGTAGAAGAGGCTCCTCCACACTCCACTTGTGTGACCCAGGGCCAGCAAGTACCATTTACCCACACAACGTGGACCCTGGCATCATCTGAGATGCATGGGGAGTGATGCTTGGGGTTAAGGCAGACAGGCACTAGGTGTTTGGTGTCTGTGCAGGGAGTCTGTGCCAGGACATCGAAACGAAGTCAGGCTGTAGGCTGCAGCTCATCGTGCAAGGAAGAGTAAAGGTGAGCAGGAGAGAGGCCAGTGCTAGTCACACAGCCACAGCTGCTGAGAGCTGCCCAGCAGGACATCCACGGCTGCAGGAGAAGGGCAACAGAGGCAGACATCCAGTTCCCTGTGCTGAGAAGCTAGTACAGGACTGGAAGGGCCCGGCAGGAAGTTGTCAGAAGCTGCCTCGCTGAAATCTTAGGGAAGCCCTACACTGAAAGGACCTGCAGGATGTACCATCAGTCCGTGGGGAAGAGTGTCAGAGATGTGTCATGCTCCCCAGCTAACGTTTACAAAGGTACCACAGCCATGGAGGCAAGATTTCTCCAATTTCGTTCTGAAAGCCTAGCCTGCTAGAGATCTTATTCTTAAAACCCCAAGGCACACAGGCAGAGAAGAGAGGTGGAAGGAACAGACAGAGAGCCACTGGCCTCAGGGCACTGCTCCTTACAGGATGGACGAGCTCTGTGGGATATAGCATGGTGACAGTGGCACCTGTCCTGTACCTAAAGCAGTCTGAGTATGCACATGCATACAGTGGGGTGGCTGGGTGAAATCCTAGACACTTTAGCTAGCACTGCTGAGATCATGTCATATTGTATACATGCAGATCAGCACACTGTGAACAGCCTCAATAAGGCCGGGTGAAGCCCATGTCAACTTAGTGAGCTGATGGGAAAGACTTGCAGGCAGACTTCCCAGTCTGTGAGGTGCTGATGCCCCCGTACTCCTGTGTACCTCAACTCCTACCTCTGGCACTGGGAGGGGGAAGGCCAGGTGACACCATTCTGTCAAGCCGCATGTCTTTCCTGCACCCTGTTCTCCCCAGCACCAATGCATTCTAACTGGGAATGTGAGCTGAACTGGGTATGTGATGTCAGGTTTGTGAAGACTGCGCCCTTCAGGTCAGGATGGATGGAAGGGACAGAGTATCTTGAGATAACACAGAGGAAAGCCCCTGGAGAAGGTGGCTTCGGATAGGGAGTCACAACAGACAGACAGACAGGCAGGCCCGAGAGGAAAGAAGCAGGGAAGCTGGGTGGGTGGGGCTGGGAACAACTAGGGCCTCTAGACCAGGCTACCACTGCACAGGATGACGAAGGGTGGTAATGGGGCTGTGAATGCAGAGACAGACCATGGGGACCAGCACATGGGCGAGGGCTCAAAGGACTTCTCTTTGGCCCAGTGAAAGGGGACACAGCCAGCCAGCCTTTCCTCCAATACGTTTATGTGAACATCTGATTCCAGTGACACTCCTCCCCCCAACAATGGGTCTCTGTCCTATGTCCCCACAGTTGACCCCTAACAACTTTTGTGCCCCTGTCTGGCTTGAACATGTCCTGTGTTCTGTTCGGTGTCACGGCTCTTCAGTGTCCCGGTACCATCTAGGGTTTCTCAGAGTTCCAGTTCCAGTGTTCCACTGGACAACATCCAACTTTCCTAGAGGCTGGAGTCCGCTGAGTTAATCCGGGCAACACTCAAAGTGACACATAAGGGAAAGGATGTCCCTTTAGAACCTTGGACAGGGGCTCCTGTTGGCTGGCTTTTCACCTCACTAGCTGTGGCTGAGGACGGTGCCTCTAGAAAAAGGTGGGTAAGTGTTAACATCAGTCCATGCTTGCGGGGTTCTTCCACTCTATGCCTGATGTGGGAAGGCCTTGGGCTTCTTGCTTTTGGTTTCTTGTCCTCTCCTATGTCAAATGGCCACACTGCCAGGAGAGGCTTCCCTGCTTCCTCTCCACGTTGGGCACAGGTTGCTCACAAGGTGGGAGCTCCCTAGTGTCACACAGGCAGGTCTGTAGCCTTGGCAGGGGCCAGGCAGGCAGGAACTCTAGAGCAGGGAGCAAGGAGGCTCTCAAGGGGCCACAGCTTGGCTAGGCTTCCCTCCAGAGGGTGCCTAGGAGGGATGTTGCCATGGCAACAGGGGCCACTCAGAGCCCTGTCAATGATGCAGAACAGGCCCATGGCCTGCAGTGGGTGGGCCGCTCTAACTCAGCACTGACGCAGATGCTGGTGCAACTAGTCTTCGTTAGCCACAGTAACAAACAGAGACAATCTCTCTCTCTCTCTCTCTCTCTCTCTCTCTCTCTCTCTCTCTCTCTCTCTCTCTCTCTGAAATTGAGCTCTGCTTCTTTGTGGCCAAAGAGGCTGGATCTTAACGCAGAGCTGGCTTTGGGAAGCAAACCTGGCCTCGGGCAATATGATAAGAGAAGCCAGCAGGGAGGCAAGCAGAAGCTCACCAACATGTCAGTTCCTGTTGTCCAGAGGCCTCTTGGACATCAATGCCCTGTTTATCAAGGGATGAGAGCACACACAGACTAGCATATCCAGAACAGCAGGATTAAAATACCAGACCAGAGCTCAGAGTTAGAACCCCACTGGAAAGCACAAGGCATTTAAAAACTATTGGGTACTCTCATAAATAGGCCACCCACAGGAGTCAAGTTCTCATATTCAAAAGAGAGTAAGACTCACTGAGGCCAACACTCTGCCTCCACAAAGATCAAGTGATCTTGTAGACCCAGCAGCGCTGTAAGAACTGCTTCCAACAATGGGGAAGAGACACCTCATTACCCCTTTTCCATGGAAAGAGGAAGGCATATTTATGAGCACAACTTCCCACTTTTTGAAATAAGGCTGTGGTGAGGTGGGTCTGGAGGCAGCAGCTTCCCTGCCAGGCTGAGCACTGCACTCATCCCCTAGACAGCCTTCTTCCCCTGGAAGGCTTCTTCCCTTAGCATGCCTTTATGAAGCACATTAATGTGGGCACAGCACTCATGTCAGGAGCAGATACCGTCAGGTACACTGGCTGCCACTCCAATCCCAAGGAGTCAAGAGGGAAGCTAGCTCAGCAGCCCTGTTTTGTCCCTTGGAAAATGGGAATGGGCACAAAAGCCTGCTGAAAACAAAATACTAGAATGAGTAACTGCTCCTGTCACATCTTTGGAGCATTGGTACTTTATGATGGTGGCTGGATGCACAGTGGGCAGTGAGCCCAGCTGTGGTCTCCACTGTGTCAAGAAGGGAGTAGATGGCCCCAGGGAGCAAGCTTCTCACAGAGCAGGGCAGGAATGCTGGTACCAGATAGTACAGAGAACACCACTGTCTTCCTGGGTGTCCCAGGAAAACATTGTACAAACATTTCAATCAACTGTCATTTGCTATCACAAATCAATCACGTAACAAACCCCAGTGAGATATATGTCACATGTGAATGGGTGTTTCCTGTCTTCAAACCTCCTACCACACCACTCAGGTAGTGACATAATGAAATTAATAAGCCTAGGCTGGCATTAGAGAGATGGATATGAAAGTGCTTTTGACACTTGGGAGTATAGACACTTGGCAGGAGCCTGTCTCACCCCAGCAAATGCCTTTCCTGTGTCAATGACGGGATGTCTGGAGTCCCCAAATTCTAACATACTCAGAGTGCTGGGCATAAGGGCTGTGCGCTAAGGGACTTGGGGCTGGGGAACTGATATTGTGCCTGAAAAGCAGGAGGAGCCTGGCTGAGCCTATGCTGGGCATGTGGTCTGCAGGTGCTTCCTTGGGAAACCAGCTCAATCCTGGACCTCTCAGCTTGCAGCAGAGATCAAGGTGGGATGGTGTAGACAGGAGCCATCCCTCTATCTGGGAATATGTGAAGTCAGGCCTCTGATTCACTGGGGGGCTCTCTAGACCCCTTCAGATCGGAGATCCCTCTGCACAGGCACTCATCTTCTGGTACAGTCTCTCATCCCTGATCCTTTCTCACCTTCCACTGGGAACCCACAGAAGGCTTGGACCCGAGGACAGGCAGAGGACCAGTGATAGAGTACCTTCATCTCAGTCCTTTCACATTTTGTTTCCTGTGGTCAAATCAACATCTAAAAATATTAAATAGAAAATTCTAGAAACAAACAATGTCTAAGTGTTAAGCTGCACACCATTCTGTTTTGTATCATGAAACCTTGCACTAACCTACTCCATCCCATGAGGATGGGCCCCCATCCTACTGCATACGTGCTGTATGTACCACACTCAGCTGGTTAGTAGCCACCTGGATTCTCAGTTTGGCTGTTATTCACAGGACTCTGTACTGCCCAGTTTCAGGCACCTTCTTAGTATTCTGCAATGTATCCCACCCCAGATAGTGAGAATAAATGTAACTCATAAGCCTAAAATCCATACTTTTAAACTGAACAGCTCAGTAGTTTACAGACCTCTATGACCATCACTAAAACCTAACTTGGGAACATTTTCATTATCCCTAAACATATATGCATGCTATACCCACTGACAGCTGTTCCTATTTCCCTACAAGCTAAGTTAATTCATGGCTCTAAGGCAGGAGTTCTCATCCTGTGGGTCAGGACCCCTTTGTGAGTTGAATGACCCTTTCATATCAGGGGTTGCATATCAGATATTTGCATTACGATTCATAACAGTAGCAAAATTACAGTTAGGGAGTAGCAATGAAATGATTTTATAGTTTGGGGGTCACCACAATATGGGAAACTGTATTAAAGGGTTACATTAGGAAGGCAGAACTGCTGGTCTAAGGCTTGGCCTATCTGGTCACATAGCAGGGTCTGGGTTACTTTCCTGACTGCCACGTTTTCGGGTCTATACATGCTGCAGGACCCCATGACAAGAGAGGTGTCACCACAGGACAATACCTGGGGATGCTCTGGCCACCATTTGGCTGCTATGAGCAGTAGAGATAAGGTGTGTGGGAAGGTGTTTGCAAGACATTTCCATTTCTCTTGGAGGACAGCTGCTGGGCTGTTTGCAACGCACTCCCTCATCTGAGTTGATACTGAAGCTCCCGCCTGACACATTTGATGGGAACATACTAAGCCCCTCCACTTCTCCACAGGCCAGCACCACAGCACTAACTTTTCCCATGGCCTCCGCCTGTAGATGGAACTGAGAGGCTCTGGACAATCCGTGAGCGCACAGACCTCTACAGGCTGCCTGCTCCCAAGCTGCCTCTGATGGTGTAACTCCCACACTTAAGCGACTGCAGGTGCCAGGTGACTTGAAAAACACGCTTCAGGGACTCGATACCACCGTAAAGTTGTGGGCCTGGGGTCAGGGTTTGCTTAAACATCTGCTTGGCAAATGACTTTAGAAAATCCCTAAAAAGAACTGCCTGTGTGGACTGCCCACACAATGCAGTAGGGCTTCTTGCAAGGCTGTGGCTCACTGTACCTACACATGCAGATGGGCCGTGAGGAAGGCTGCGACTTCTGCACAGCAGCTCCACACAACAGCACACCTGCCTAGGCTCTGGACCACACAGCACAGCAGGGGCTTCGTGTCCTCCCTTCCCCGTTCTGGCCACTCAGGGTGAGCAGAGGAGCATCCGGCATCCGGCCGGCTCCAGGGAGCGGCCCCGGAGGGCAGCTGGGCAGACCCACCTTGCTGAGGTGCAGCTGCTGCTGCTGGAACTGCTGCTTGTGCTTCTCCAGAAACTGCTGGTGCTGCTGCTGGATCACCAGGTGCTGCAGGGCCTGTGCGTTCTGTGGCAGGGGCGCTGACTGCGTGCGCCCCAGGGGGCGGTGCTGCCGCAGCTTGTGAATGGATGGGGACACCCTGTCCGCACCAACCAGGGACTGTGTGTGGAGGGGCAACGCCCCCAGGCCTGAAAGATACCAGTCTGAAGATAATATGGAGGAAAAAAAAACAGCAGAGGGGAAGAGGAAGAAGAGAGGGGAGAGACGCTGTTGAGTAACCAGTGGAGAAAATGACATGCCTGCCAGCCCCGGCGCCGTCTACGAAACATGACTGTCTCAAACAGGCCCAACCCCGGCTAGAGGATGTTCGCCTGGGCTTCAAGGGGGCAGAGTGTAATTTGAAAGCAAGGCCACCTGAAGATCCCACTGATGCAGTCTTCAGGATCTCTGTCTAAGGAGCACTTCAGAAGATGTGGCAAAGCCTAGAACAGCCTGCCACCTCTCACAGGTATTCCTGAGGATGGCTGTACTAGCTCCCCCACATACCCAGTTATCAGAGAGAAGAACGGTTTGCAGCTGACCTGCCAAAACCCAGAGACAACCTGAGAGCGAGACCCTGTCACCATCAGACACCCAGGTACTGTCAAGACCTTGAGCTTCAATGGATTCCACCACAGGACTTCACTTTGTAGCAAACGCAGAGGCACTGGGAGAGGAAGGGAGGGTGGAACGGGGAAGGCCGTGAGAGCGGGACTGCATAGAGAGCAGGCAAGTACACTGACAAGTACGGCAGCATGCAGACGGTGCAGAGCAGCTGAAGGACAGGGGACAGACATGCGTCAAAACAGTGAAGGATGTAGAGAAGAATGTTTGCTTCCACACACTTCCTCTGGTTAGTGTGCCTGGGAGGAGGACCATGATGCAAGGCTGTGCTGAGAGCGGATACCTTTGCCAGTGGGTACTGTGCTTCGACAGTGCTCTGAGATGAGCAGCTATGGCCACCTAAGTAGTGGGATGCTGTACTACAACTTGGGATCGAATGCTCACAGGTTTCGGAACTACATGCACTGTCATTTATCACTGCTCTAGACAATGGGGAACTTGGGCCTCTAAGGACAGCTATGGCTGAGCAGAAGAAACCTTGTTCAGGAAAACAGAAGAAACCCAATGTGACACAGCATCAGGACCACATGACACAGAGAAAGGGGCACCAGGAAGAATGGGAGTAACAGCTGAGGGAAGAGTGTGGAGGCTGAAGGTGAATCACAAACACAGCCTGACATCCAAGCACTTAGAAGACTGAGGCAGGAGAATCGGGTTCAAAGCAAGATTTAGTATCAAAGGACCAAGTAAGTGAACAGACAAACCCAAAACCAAAAACACCAATCCAACCCAAAAGGAACAGCTTCAACCAGACCAACACCGACCAGGTTGCTGGGCGTCAGATGCTGCCTATGGGAACTGAGTCTTCCCACTTTGTCACTCTGTGCTAGCATCTCACACACAGACAGGAAGGGGCCTGAGCATAATGAGCCACCTATGGTCACTGGGACACTGCTCTCCAGAGTTGTGGCAAGGGTGTCCATTCTGTCTCAAAGGATACCAGCAGCCAGAAATGCTGTTCCTGGCCAGATCACTGGCTTGGGAGGGCCAAGTCCACACTGGAGATGAGAAAGCACAAGGCAGGAGCATAGTACCAAGCGCTACAGACTGACTCATACCAGCAAGTGGAGAGGCTCCAAAATACCAGGCAGAGGCTGACCCTGGGGAACACTGGAACACAACAGGCCAGTCCTAGAGCTGCTCTGGCTGTGATTCTAAGTGAAGCAATAACTGTGAGGAAGTCATCCACAGACTTAAGGATGGTACAGAGCTGGGCAAGGCCATCAATAGGTAGGGTTCTGTGTCTCACGGGAAACATTCCACATTTGTCATTTCTGAAACAGTCTTTTCATAGCATATTCACTAGGTAAACAGCACGCGTTTCCTATTGTTCTTTAACTTGTGTTTTTCTAAATGTAATCCTCCTCAAGCAAGAACAGCATCGGGTCTGCCCAGGTCAATTCTAAACTTCATGCACTTGCTTCCTTGAGCTGCAGGGAAGCCTGTCGGGACGAGAGCAGGAGGCTAAACTGAGGAGCACCGGCACTGACTTCTACTCCTTGGTCAGCTATCTAAGCAGGACCTAGTTCCTTGCCAGAGCTGAGGTAGCTATCATGTAACAGGGACAGAGTTACTACCTTTGTATGGGCTTGGACGTTCTTTCTAGCCTTCTTCTCTAAAAGCTACATGAAGCCAAGGAGGCTGACCTAACTGCCCAGAGACCTGGCTGTGGTTCTTACCTGTGACAAGGGGCGTCTGGGTGGGTGCCTGCTCCAGCAGGACCATATGCTGTAGGAGGGGGTTGTGAGCTGCTCCACCGTCCCGTTCCAGGGGTGAGGTGCTCAGGTAAGGGGTGAGGTGGGTGCCAGGGAAGAGGGAGATCCGCTGCTGGAGGGCTGGGAGAGCAAGTCTCTCAGCATCCTGCTGGCCTGCTGCACCCTGAAAGGCACAACGGGGATATTCTTTAGGCTGTGGGGACTAAGGCAGACAACCACCCCATGCCATACCGACCATGGAGGCCAACGTACACTTACAGCGGCAGGGCCGGTGGCAGGAAGCCCCAGGGTGATGTTGGGTAAGGATGGCGATGTGTACAGAGGGAGTGGGGCGACTGAGCCTTCTCGAGTCACAAGTCTATGTGCCAAGCTCGTCTGTAGACAGAAGACATCGTGACTGTCAGAGTCTGCCATAGATGTTTCAACACAAGAAGCGCATCCAGGACTGCTGGCGGGGGCGGGGGTGAGGGCATTACAATATAAAGTGTCAACCTGTAGCGACCTGGTGCAAAAACAGGCTGCACAAATGGTGGCCTCCAGGTGAGTGTAAGCATGCCACAGGTACAGAATCAGTGTTCCCATTCCTGAGTATTCCCTCTCCAAATGAGCTCTTGCTACCTTGTTCATTTTTTATTCAGTTTGCCTACTTACCATAAAACTATGGGTAGGAGATTTAGGACAATTCATTTAAAAATATTTTTGTAGTTATAATTTTTTCTAAGAATGACATCAAAAGCAGAAACCAAGAAGAAAAGTTATTAGTGAACAGGAAAAAACATGTTCTTATATAAGAGGTAGATAATGTTGACAACAGGATCTGCAATCTACAGAAAAAGCAAAAGACTAAAATAAAAAGAACCTGTCAATCAAAGACCAATTAACATGAGAGCAGAACTCAATAAAGACGATGACAAAAGAACCCATATTAAGGGAAGTGGAAAAAAAAAAAAAAAAAAGCTCAACTTTATCAGTAACCAAAAACCATATTTACCAAGTCATCTAACTGGCAGACTTCCTAAAAGCTCAGAAAAGCTGAAACACATGGCCATGGGATTATAAACGGCTGTACTTACTGCAGACTGACTTGGCAATCTGCGTTTGGAAGCCTTAAAAGGTGAATTGTTCTTGATTGTGAGGCTCCACTCTGAGGATGCAGTGGTTAAGATACAGTCCTAAGGAAATGGCTCTCAAGCGCAGGAAGACAGCCACAGGCCATTTAAGCAGTCACATGATGGCAGCAGTATGTGGCTTCAACCACACTAGTCACAGTTAAGAGACAGGGACTTGTGCATGTCAGCACACAGGTCAGGAACGGGCCTGATAACTGTGATGGCTGCTCCTTCTGTTTGTTGGTCATTATTACTGTCATCATTGTCAGTGTTAAGAGGTAGAGGGAGGCTTAGGGCTAGATTTATTGTTAGAGGTAGTGTTGGCCTTGGGTTTAGGGACAGAGCTAAGTTTAGGGTTAGGGCTGTGGATAGGGTTAGGTTACAACTTGGCATAAAGTTAGTGCAGGAGCTACAATTAGTGTTAGAACTAGGGCTTAGGATAGTTTTAGACCTAGTTGTAGAGTTTGGGCTGGAGACAGGGTTACAGTTTCATTTAGGGCTAGTGTATGAGCTAGGATTAAGTTGAGGGTAGGGCTTGGGTTAGTATTCATGTTAGGTCTATAGTTAAAGCCAGTGTTATTAGGTTTAGGGTAGGGGTAGGTTTAGTGCTAAAGTTGAATTAGGGCTATGTTTAGAGTTAATACCAGGGTTAGCGCCAGTCAGTATTTGGGTTAGGTGTAGAGCTTTAGCATAGTGTTGGGTTCAGGTTCAGGTTTTAGGTTTAGCATAGGGTTAAGGTTTTGGGCACGGTTAGGGCTAGGTTACGGTTACTGCTAGGGTTAAGTTCATGGTTAATGCTAGAGTGAACACAGAGTGTTACATCTAGGATTGTAGCCAAGGTTAGTTTTATACTATTTCTGCCTGGGGTAGGGGTGGGACAGGTCCGACTGTCTGGAGTACTCCAGTATGTACCCTATCAATCTTTGCAGGTACATGGATAGGCCCTGCTCAGAAGGACTGTGTTTTATCTCCACCATCCCTACACGCCGGACACCTCAATGCACACCCAAATGAGCAAGCAAACGAGACTACAGGATGCTGGCTCCTGGCCTGAGGCAGGTATAAGTAGACATCATGTGGTGTTTACCATGAATAGACAATCTCATTATCTCCTAGTTCTTCTAGTGTACTATGTAATTAAGGCTGGGAAACAGTCTTAGCACAGTAAAACTTCATTCCCAGGACAAAAAAAAAAGTACATAAGCTTAATTGATGAACAATGGTCACTTGTCTGCATCCCTGGCCAGACAACAATTTCTTCCTTCCTGCAAAGGGACAGGTGGCCACTTTCTTAGGGTTCATGTCAGAGACCCTGACTTCCATGATTGACAGGAGGCAGGAAGGATAGCTGCCTTATATGTGCACTTGGCCCAGAGCAAGGACTCTAGCCACCATGAGGTTTGCTAACAAAGTTCATACATACACAATGTAAGTAATCATCAAAGGGCTGTGTGTATACATGCATACTGTGCATGTGTCAAAGTAAAAGTACTTTTAGATATCACATCAGGGAAGATGTTTTAGCTGTCATGGAGAGCAGGGCTGCACTGTAATGTAATAAGCTGAGAACAAATGAGCAGAGCTAATGTTTACAAAGGTATAGTTGAACTCACAGACATCTGCCTGCCTCTGCCTCCTGAGTGCTGGGATTAAAAGTGTGTGCCACCACTGCCCGGCGGTATAGTTTCTTTTAGCACTCAGGTGGCTGCTTAGCTGATTTACTTGTAGAACTAAAGCAAATTGCTTGGTTATGTTTACTTGCTCACACAGAACATGAGTATTTGTGTGAGGAGCACACTGAAGATCCCCTCAGAGCTCCATCCACTACAGGGTGGGCTTGTTAGTTTCCTGGGAGTTCTGTGGTTCCTTTGTGAATCTGTGGTCATGAACCTGTGCACACCTTGCAGGAGTGTGAACACGTGCAGTTTATAATGAGAGGTGTGTTAGCTACCAGCACTTCTGCAGAGAGAGGTCTTAGGAACACAGCTGAGGTTACCCAAGGACCCCACCATGCATAGCTCATGCATGAGAAGCCCTCAGCCACAGCTCATTCAATTCTACTATCTGAAATTCAAAAGGGATGTTCACATGTGATCCAGTACTGAAATGTGAGCTCTGCCTATGACAATGACAGTCGGATGAGAAACAGTGGCAACCTTACTGTTCTTGGGGATGCTCTGTATGCTCTACTGATTTGTGGCAGCTCAGTTTATATATTTAGGCTTTATAAAGATTAACACACAACTTAGACCAGAGCAGTGGTGCTCCACCGAAATGAGGAGCTGTTACACTACTGTGATGCATCTAACTGCCGACATCACATATGTATGGGGGCCCACGACCAACAAGAGGGAAGCGGAGTTAATATCTGAGGGCAGGAAGCAGTTTTGTGGTTGTGTTCTGAGACTAATTACAGGTAGGTCTCAGCCATGACCTCAGTCCTACAGAAGGACTGTTAAGACTTCTAACAGCCCAAGAAGTACTAAACTGTGTAAAGTAAAAGGGACCTAGGCGCAACCGAGTGACCCTCACTTCTTGCAGCGACCCACATTTCTAACTTTGTAGACATAAAGGAGCTAGACATCGGAAATGAAAATGCTAAGCGCTGTACCTATACATGTGCCCTGAGGCTATCAGCTCTTTGGAAGGGCAAGACTCGTTCCTAAACAGTGAGGAAGTCAGTAACCACATTACTAATGACGGACTCCTGTAAGCTAGGTGCTCCTAAGAAACTTCCCCAGCCACTACAGCACACAGCAGCTTAAGGGGCTGTTTCAGGGCGTTCTATTCCACCCTGGCCTGTAGCAGGTCCCTGGGACAGTCTGAGTACTTCTGTTTCCCCCACAGCCTGCTCAGGGCCTGCCTTCCTCACCTATGGGAAACTCGGAGAGCAGCCCCTCCGCTGTTGTACATGAGGCATGAGGGTCAGGATGACTGTGGAGTAATGGGAGTATGGAGTAAGCGCAGGTGCGGGACCTGCTGTTCTAGAAAGGCACCCTGGACCTGCCTTCTCGGTTTTGATCCTTCCCTTCCTCCCACGTTAGTGTCCAGCGGTGATGTCTGCTCCCTAACACTTGGTTTTGCTGGCTGCTGTAATCTGTGTCTTTCTTTTCAACTCCCCATCCATTCTCACATGCGCTGCTTGCCCGTGCCTCTGCACACAGCGTGTGTGACCCCAGACCGGGAAGATCGAGGAAAGGGCAGGCTGGAAGCTCTCAATATGGGGGGACCAAGGTCTTCACGGGTCAGGAAGACCATGATGAGGAGAATGGGGCAGTAACGCCTGGAAGGCCCTCCCCAGGGTACTTCCACACTTTGGTCCTCCCTGGTAAGTCGGGCACACGGCAGGTCCTGGTGGGAGTGCTTGACCCGTGTGAGTCTGCGGCTGACCCACCTCGGCTGGAGCGCTGGGCACGGCAGGTGCGATGCCATTTTCGGTGCTGACGTTTCCAGAGCTGCTGTTGGGAGAGCTGGGGCCGGAGCCGGGGGCGCTGCTGCACGCGGAGTCTGTAGATGAGAGACGGCAGTTGGGGTCGGCACTGGAGAGACACAGAGGGCCCTACTGCCTCCCTGGGTTTCTGCTTCCTAGACTACTGGCATGCGGAACAGGGCAGGATTTCAAAGCAGGAATGGGAACACGATTCCCTTGGTCTTGGCTTACTGCTGACCTCCCATGAGCCTCCCAAAGCTGAAGCTCTGTGGATGCATGGCCGAGCCCTTCAGAATGTGCACATTACCCACTCCATAGCTCTTCTGAATTTCAAAATGGTTTGAAACATCAGAAAGGTAAGCCCTTAAACACTTATTAATATTCAGACAACAGACCAGTGAACACAAAGGCCCAGTGTTTTTTGGTTTTTTTGTTTTTTAAATAACAGCAAAAGGTCAAATTCATTGTCTCTATAAAAACAATTTCAAACTAAACCAACCTACTGTGACTGCTCGGTTTACATGCGATCTTCTTACTTTACTATGAACCACCTAGGGCCAGCACACACAGGCAGTGGCTTCTGCAGCTCACCAATGCCGTTTGAAATCACACAGCAGTCTTAACAGATATTTACATGTCTGGGGCTTGACTCTGACCAGTGGGCCAGGCACAACGTTCTTCACACCCATGGGCTGGCTGCTGCTATCTCCAACCACACAGAGTGGGCGGCTGCTCTCTATGCTCAGGGGCAGACACTGAGCTTTTGATGTCTGGCTTAGGGGTGCTTTGACAATGGCACCATCTGGTTAACACTTCTCAAAGACACGAACTGCTTTCCTGAGAAGTCCAGGTATCTGTTCATCATCAACAGCACTCTGAGATCAGAGTCTAGTCCCAATTTGGACACAGTGGGCCACTGAAGGGGTTCAGAAACACCCAGCTAACAGGGCTTCTGCACAGCTGGTTCTGAAATTTGTCTACAAGTACAGTGCTGCGGGACAGAGGAGAGGAGAGGGCTGGAGCAAACCTGTCCCAGCCTCCAGAGCGAGCAGGAGCTTGGCCTGAGTTCTAAAGAGGGCACCCTTTCACCCCACTCACAAGAGGAAGCTGTCCATAGTGACTTCACCTGCCCTGGACTTAAGTATGCTAGGGCAAAGATATCCTCACATTCATCATGGCAGACAGGGAAGGCTGGGTCCTTGGAGGGGGTCATCCACCAGTAACTTGAGGTCACTCTCACCCTCTAGCAGCTGCCTACACTCTACCTCCACTCTAGAACTTTGTATCCAGTACTGTGGTAAGAACCATGCCACAGACACTGATCGTGAGCACAGGACTCAGTCTATCCCTGTCCCTCTTGTCCAAATGCCAACTAGTTCATTTTGGTGTGCTTGTACTTCCTTGAATTGCACCAACTGGGAGCTCCAGAGCCTACCTGGACCGCAGAGGTGCTTCCATTTTACTTCTTAGCACTCAGGCTTTGCTCGGCTCTGGATCTCTACCCTGGGACTATGCTCCCTGCTGCTTCAGCCTGTCTCTGGCTGCAGCAAGTCCCCCTTAGGCCCACACTCCTAGGGGTATGCAGATAAACACTCTCACCTACATGCTGCACTGTAGGGCAATAAAGTGTGGGTATGCGTCATGAGTTTCACTTTTAGCAAACTGATTCTGGTTCTAGGAATCTGTCTACAGAAATGCATATAATGCAAGGCTTTCTGTGTTATTTACATTAGCAAAACGAGGGTGTCAAAAGTCCCTGCGACAGTTATGAAGTGAGGAGGAGATATGGTTGTACAGTAGGAGGTCCACGCTCACTGTGGGGTGAACACATGCACACACTGAAGAGCATGGGAGGAACCCTGATCGAGGCAGCAGCCGTGCTTCTTCCTGTTCTTCAACCAGCGTGGACTTCATTCCAGCCAGGAGCAGCAGCAGCAGCGTGTGAATGTGCTATGTCCCCTGGCCCATCTCAGGGACCTCCATGCAGGGTGCAGGCCTCTCCTGCCCAAGGACATTTGCTGTTCCCTTGTTCTATTGGAGCAACCCTAGCTAGAGTCCCCTTCTGTCCGCTGCCTGAAAACAGCCCTAACTGGGGCGGGCACCTTTCCTGTTGCAGCTGCCCAGGTGGCTACAGTGACCTGGGCAGCACACTCTATTTCCCAATTTCACTCATCCATCAGGCTGTAGCTCAGACCCCACCTTCCTCTCCACAACCTTACATAGCCACCATGGCTTCACTGACCTTGCCCTAGGCTTGAGTGCAGACTCCCATCTATCGAGTTCGGCAATGACCATGACAGTTCAATGCCGTCATGCTGGCCCCCCAGGCCATCTCCCTTGGCTCATCTTAGACAGCAAGATCCCAGAGAGCAGGCACCTCTTCTCCCTGTGTCTGTGCCCAGCCCGGTCTCAAAGGACTCTCAATGGGCTTTAAGCAGTAGCAGCCATTGAGGTGTGACCCTGCCTCACAAATACCTTGTCAGTGAAAGCACAGAGCCTGGGCACATGCAAGGACTGGCTCACACCAGGGTTGCTACAGGCAGGTCGGCGGCACACCAGTATGAACAATTTCTACTGACATGCCCTACAACGCCCAACTAAATTTCCCAGTGAAGGACAGGTGAGTGTGGCTTCTAATGCTTCCGGTCTCTCGAGACAAGACATTTCTAATTGTATAAGCAGGGGACAGACAGCTGCATGGAGAGCAGGATAAAAATGAGGTGTTTCTAAGAGAACAGGCAGGCGACAGACAGCTGCACGGAGAGGAGTTCCCAGGTACACAAGTGACACGATCTTTGCACAGACCTAAGATCTACAAGCCAGTCCTGGAGTGAAGGCTCACACTGGCCTTGTGTCTAGAAGGCCACACACCCCTGTGTCCTGAGGGCAGGTATGTGAGACTTGGGTACTTGCTCTGAAGAAGGCAGCACAGGAGGTCTTTTGTCCCTGGGACATCAGCACATTCACTAAAACCCACTGGAGCCCACTGGGCAGCTGCTACTCACAGACCAACAACTGGCACCCTGGCCTTCAAACAGCGTGTTCAAGGTGGGAACACCCTCCAGGTCAGCTCTGACAGCTTCCTTTTTCCTAGATGCTAGCATTTTAGGTGGTGGGGTGAGCTCCTTAGCCTGAGAGGGACGTGCTGGGAGGAACTTCCTGGGGTGGGGAGGGCTGTGTCCTGGGCTTGTCCACCAACAGTGCCAGCTTGTTCACTGCAGTGTGACTAGCTGAGCTCCTTGCTCTTCCTCTGCTCAGCTGGACACACTGGTGAGGAACAATCTGGAAGGCTCCAAGGCCCCATGATGCCTGTGGACAGCAGAAAGCAGGCAGAAACATGCCATCACCACTGAAGAACAGGGCAGTTTTAAATCCACCTTCAGAGAAGCTCTGGGTTAACCCTGAAATGCCAGGCAAGACAGTTCTCTCATTTGGGCCCAATGGCAGCCCTCTCAGGGAACCAAGCCAGGGAGCAGGACCTGACCAGGCGTTCCAGTCCCCCACCTCTAGGTGGCTGGGCCGCATGTGCAGTGCTACTGAACAGGACTGCATAAGAGAACTGTGCTGAGTTGAGCCACATTTGTTAGAGGGGTCAGAGTGCAGGGTGTGTGTGTGCTGGGATGGGGCGGGGTGGGTGGGGGCTTACCTGCTCCCTGACATACCTGTGACATCCAGGGGTCGCTTTTTTAGAGCAGTGGCCACAGGGCCATCTTTCCTGCGCAACAGGGGGCTGCTCCGCCTCTCAGCTACTTTCTGCTTAAGCCTTGACCGTAATTTCAGGTTGGGTTCAGAAGCTGTTATGAAAGGAGATGTCGTTACAGCCAGGCAGACACCGCTGGGGTCAAGGGCATCACACTGGTGGTTTAAAATATGCACTTAAACTTCCACTTAAGTAGAACATGGAAGCAGGGCTCTACTGTTGTTAGTTCACTCCCGTTAGCCCCATTCGTGGGTGCAGGAGGCTGGGAGTCAGGGCAGCCTGTGTGTGCTTCCACCCACCCTGATGACATTACACAGTGTTACTGATTCACTGGGCATAGCAAGAAACCAGTGAGGTGCAACCATCACTCCATGAGGATGTCTCTCAAATAATGGACTCCTCCTAAACAATTCAACTGTAACTTTAAAGTGGCGCTGCTTTGAAACCCGAGGAGAGCTGACAAAGGCACCTTTCAGGCTGTCAACCGTGACGTCACCGCAGCTTCCAAATCACCGGCTTTGGTGTTCACCTGAAGACACCTGAGTCTCACCGTCCAGGAGCAAACACTAGCCAGATTCCAGCAGCCTCTGTGAAGGCCAACTGAAGCTCCAGAGCATGAGGTGTAGGATTGGCTAGGCTGCTTCTCCTCACTGAAGTACAGCTTGGACCCTGACTTTCTTTGCTGACACTGGCTAAAGGCACAGCTGAGGTTGGGATCTGGCTTGGTTTTTGTAAACAGCTCTCCTGTGCAGACAGAGTCATGTAAGAACCTGCAACTGTGAGGCCATGATGGAACTCCATTCTCTGCAAGAAAGTGCAGACCCTCCCTGTTCCTGGGGTGGCACAAGCCAGAAGCTTCAGCAGTCTAGTGGGAAACCCTGATTCGAAAAGAGCATGGGACTCTGCAGCCATCAACTTCCAGAAGTGCAGTCTGAGGTGCCAAGCCAGCCAACCTGCCAGAACCCCTCGTGGCTGTCCTGACAAGCTTGGGCAACATGTTGATATGTGAAATTGTGAGATGTTACCTTAACCTCTCTGAATCCTGGGAGAAGTCCCCTACCTCCATGTGGCAACACATGCATGCATACACACACACACACACACACACACACACACCAAAAAAAAAAAAAAAAAAAAAAAAATCAGGACTCAGAGAGGCCAGGGTTCTGAGGAAACTCTGGCCTGGATCATGTGAGCAACTGAACCTTCTTTTGGAAAAAGGCTGAGGCAAAGCGCAGATTTAAGACTCTTGGAAAGAGGGGACTAAGCAGGTTTCCTAAACAGCTTCCCAGAGAAGTCAAGGCAGGTTGGGTCTGACGGGTTCATGCGAAGAGATGAGAAACTCAAACTGACAAAAGCTTACCCTTACCACAGACACTTTCCACACTGCAGGAAGCCCTGCCTGGTGCCGAGTGAATACTGGGTCTGTGTTCTTAAATTTCCTGGTTTCCAGAGCCATGAGCCAAGTAAACTCTTTATTCCCTATGCAGTTTTGTTTGTTTGTTTTGGTCTTGGAGATTTTGTAATTGCAACAGAAAATGGGCCAGAACAAGCACAAACTGTAGGAAGGATCCTGTCAATGAGGGTACGTATCAGTGATCCAATCAAGTCCTTGCTACACCTTAGCTTTTATGAGTGTGTGGAAAAGCACTGTTAGTGTCTTTAAAAAGGCCTTAAAGATCCAATAAGGATAATTTAACATTTTAATTAATTATATTTTTCTATCTTAATTTATTTATGTGAATGGGTGTTTTTCCTCCATATGTTAAGGACATGAATCACTGTCTTCTGAGGCCAGAGGAGGGCATCAGATTCCCCTGGGACTGGAGTTACGGATGGTTGTGAGCTGACATGTGGGTGCTGGAAATTAAACCTGAAAGATCAGCCAGTGCTCTTAAGCACCTAGCCATCTTTCCAGCTTTGAAGGTAATTCTTTAGGGTGCCCAGAAGCAGTGGGAAGGGACCAGGTTTCACCCTACCTGAGACCACAGGCAGAATTCTGATAGAAGAGGGACCCTGCAGCAGAGACACCACTGTTGTCAATAATACAGAAAGGAATGAGGCCTCTGATAGGAAGTCAGAGCTGGGCTATGGGACAAAACTGACAATAGAACCTGTATTTGAAAAACTATCTAGCTCCGAGCTCCTGTGAGCAGGTAAAGGTGAGGGCAGCAGGGGCTGGGGTGTCAGGGGCCTTGACAATCATCAGGTACACACAGATGCCATAGGCCTGGGCTACTGAGCGGGGTTATTTGCATGTGGCCCTCTGCTAAGTAGAGCTGAGGGGAAGGTTTGGTAGGACAAGTCACGGGGTGGAAGGAGTCCAGACCATCTAACAGCTGGAGGATATGGAGCAAAGTCTTTCTCTGGGTCTTCCTTGACTCACTCAACTGCTTCTCAGAGCAGCTGGGGGTTGAGGAGGTAAGAGGGTCTCCTAAGCCAGTCATGTGAGAAGTAGCTGGGGATGGACTCAGACAGTTGAGCTCTGAGCATGAGAAAGCTCAGGCAAGCTGCATGCTCTTTTCCCGAGAGAAGAAAGACAACACAGCATGTGTGTGAGCAGCTATCCCAGGGAGCCCAGCAAGGCCTATGCAAATAAGCCTGGAGTTCAGAAGAAAGCAGCACAAGATTGCTAAGGGCTTATTTCACTTTGTATAAAGATTAAACTCCTTTAAGGACTGAGATGGGCAAACTCTACGCAAAGTCAACGTAAGTTAGTGTCAAGCCAGAGGCAGGAAGTATTCAGAGAGCTATTTGAGACTGTCACTGTAACTTGATCACAGTACCTCATGCAGGTAATATCCCACTCACTGTCTTTCGTACCCCCACTTCATCAGAAACACAGAGGTGTGCTCAGCATTGGCAACATCAAGGGCTGGAAGAAGCCACGTTCAGTGTTCTGCAGGCCGCTTCTCTGAATACTGTAGGAAATTAAATGCTTTCTCTGGAATTCTTATTATTAATATTATTCATGAGCTGGTGGTGCCTCTTCAAATTTGGAATGTAACCAGACCTTAATTAAGGTTTTCTGGAGCCTCTCCAGAGTGTGAAAAGCATTCCTTCCTCTATTCTCAGGGTGTGGGGTCTGTAGGTGGGCTGTATGACAAGGCTAGAAGTCAACACGGCAGTGGCTTGGCTTCTAACAGTCCCCAGAGAAATGCAGCCCAGCACAAGGACCAATGTGGGTAGACTGAGACTCCTGGAGAAGCCTTAAGGCCCCACAGACAGCCAAGGAGGGCCACATGGCTGTGGTGAACAGCAGTGGCCAGTGGTGTAAGTGTTCTGTCTTCTGTTCTGACAATCTCTCAGGGACTATGCTACAGGTTACGGAAGGCTCCCGACTAGGAGCGCTACCACACCATCCGTAGGAGAGGGCAAGAGCCTGCAGTCTTGCTGCGTTAGTGCTCTGGGCTAGACAGGACAGAGGCATGCACTGTCTCTTCCTGTTGACCTCTGCAGGAAGTGGCCTCGGGTGTTTTCAGGAGGGTCTATCCTTTGGTGAGAGCTGACTACTCTGCATTTAAGCTGTGTCTTCATCCTTCTATAGCAAGACCCTGTCCACCAGAAATGAAACAAACCTGACAGGGCCATTTTATTTCACACGCTTCAAATATCAGTCAAGTCCTGTTTAGGCCGAGCTAAAATGTCCCTCCATTCCACGACCAGTCCCTGATTTCTGTTTGCTCAAAGCCATGCCAAATCACACTTCAATGTCCTCTGAAACTTCCTAGCTTAGGAAGGAGTAAAAGGTGAGCCTGTTTATCTCTGTGATGCCTGTGAAGAAGTCACTGCACATGGCTCTACTGCAGCCTTGCTTAGAGCTAATGGAAACTTGGGATTTCACCAGCTTGTTCAGTAAAAGCAGGTATGCCCCTCAAACCTCATTTCTGAAGGAAGCCCAGAAGGAACTGCCCTGAACTGCCCTGCAGGTTGAGGCTCCACCTCCACCATCAAGGCTGAGACTATGCAGCTCCACACTCTCTGGAGCAACCTTCAGAAAGCCCACCTCTCTCGGGCCACCCCAATGCACTGTCCACAGCCTCTTCTGCCCTTCTCTAAAGTCCCTGTCCTCCACGACCATCACCCAAGAAAACCAAGAGTGTCCTGCCTTGTCTTGTGATCTACCACATTCCTCTTGTTTTGACAACAGTCTACTCCCCTTTACAGCCTTTGTCCATAAGAGAGCTGATGTACAAAGCTGTGGGCTAGCAGGGGGGTCCCTGCAGGAGCCAGCACACCTTCACTCTGGGTACCTTGATCATCCCTGTCTGGGTGCTACCCAAAGGCCATATAGAGGGTTACACACTCACTGACCTTGGCCAACACATCCACAGGAACTGTCTTAGTCCTGGAACTACCCTATTCTAGACTGTAGAGTAGAGCATACTACTAAGAGGGGATTACCCAAGGTGCTCTGGGGATGAGGCCAAGTTCTACACTGCACGAGTACATGTATGAGACTCATTGCTTTTGGGATCAATCAAATAGGGAAGCTTAGGGTCATTTTAAAAAGAGTGTCTGAATGCAAAAGCCACTACCCTAAATTAGCACAAGATGCCAAAGCACTGCCCGTGGCTCCACAGGGGTCCCCAGACTGCCGCCAGGACGGAGGTACTCAGGCAGCAGACTGCACACTGACCTGTTTTCCTAAGAGGGAAGTCATCTTTGGCGTCATACATTCCCAAGACTGGGTGGTTGTAGGAAGCTGACACCCCGCTCTGGGGCGGAGAGCTCTGGTCAAGAGAGCTGTGCTGTGTCTTCCTGGAAAAAGGCAAAGACAGATGTCAGCATGCCCAGACATCCCAAGCCTCGGGATACCGAATTTTGTTAGCCCCTCTTTTCCAGGAGTGAGGTGAGAGTAAACCCAAAACACATGCAACAGTATCCACAGCCCTGTCTGTGTGCCCTATGGCCCATCTCTGCCCAGACCTGCCCTCTGCGATTCCGAAGTCCTCAGACGGTTTGTCTTCAGGGTGCAAGCAGTGGATGATCAGTGGGCACAGGCATGAGAAATAACAAGAAAGGCTGCGGGCAGTGAGATGGGGTCGGCACAGACACTAGCAGGTGCTGGTAATGCCCACATTTGTCTGTCTCCTCAAGCACAGGGTCCCTTGAGGATTTTCCTTGTGCAGAATATGTCCACCACTCACGTCCACGACAACAAATCCCCCAGCTGTCTCCTTTTTGGGATAGTTCAGCAGCAGCTCAAATCTCTACCCTGGGAGTTACTACAGCAAGTGAACTTCTAATTGCTATGCACAACTTAAGTCCTAAAAACAGCCAGATGGGAAAGGTTGCAAGTGGATGAATGCTCAGAACAGGGAGAAGGCGGAGGGGAGGCAGAAACTGGGCTGCAGGGTAAGTCTAGGGCACTGAGGCCATCCTAGATGACCTTTAGCCAAGCCTTCCTTTGAATTCTGAGAACATGAAACATTCTGTAGTCTTGAAGACAGGAGATCTGCTTAAAGGCTTGAAACACATTTGCCCACTTTCTAGTTCAGACGTTGCCAAATGACTTATGTGAATACATAGTACTCAGCACACACACATCTGGAGTTATGTGAACCTAGAGTGGGAGCTCTCAGACATACACAAGTGTATATTTAGATATTTGAAAGCATATAATGTAAAGAATGGATGAAGGGACTCTCAGACACAAATCCAAGAGGGCATCCCTGAAGACTTCAATGCTAAGTTACAATGGCACCCCTTTTCTCTTCCCTACAAACAGGTGGTGTGTGTGTGTGTGTGTGTGTGTGTGTGTGTGTGTGTGTGTGTGTATGTTCACATGTATGGGTTAAAAAGGTAGTAAACTATAGGAAAATAATTTAAATATGGGAATTAAAAGAAATGTAATAAACACAATACCATTGTTATGTTTCATGACAGGACAGTTTCATCCTACAGAAGAACAGCTGGAAACTGGTCACTCCAGATCCAGTAGATCTCCTCTTACTGATCTCATCCCTCGAGTTGCTGTCAATATTAAACCTACTTTTCTGCCCAGCCTGTAAGTGAGCTGAAATGTGAGGCTGCTACAGATGACCTGCCTCAGGCCAGGCCCACAGCTCTCAGTACTGTCTACCTCCTTGTCCTCTCGAAACAATTCTCAGAGCTGGAGCTGGCAGCTGTGCTGGACAGCCAGTGGGGCGCCTGTGGGAGTCTGGATATCACAGAAGGGGACCTTCATGTCCCCATTACCAGCTCACTTGTAACGAGCCCCCCCCCCTTACCCATAGTCTTTCACATTTCTCCTCTGCATGCCAGGAACAAGCAGCCACTTGGGAAGAAATGCCAGTAGATAGTCTTGGTGTGGCCTCTAAATGCCAGGCCAACTCAGCTCACCCTGAAATAAACTCACCGAGGAAGGATCCAGATGTGTGACCAAGATCAAAATCCTCTCCCTGCCTAAGTTTGCACACCCTAACTCCTACACCTCATGGCCTATCACTGACACCTGTTAACATACCCACCGCCCACAGACCCTCATATTCCAAAGGTTAGGACCACAGAACAGCTTCTAATTCTCCCCGATTTCTAGCCTAGGATGCAGACAAAATCGGCAGGAAGATGCAGGTTCACTGACCAGGCCTTTGTAAAGAGGAAATCTTTGGAGGTAGGGGATGTACCTCAGTGGAAAAGTACTTGCCTAGCATGTGTGAGGTCTGGGGTTCAATTCCTAGCAGCACCACCAGCACCAGGGAAACAATAAATAAATAAAAGAGTAAAAATAAAGGCAGTTCTCATATAACAGGTAGAAAAACAAATAATACTGTTTTCTTTCAAAATACCACCTTGAATGTGGACTAAAACAACACAAAATCAAGCATTTAAATTCTATCAACAACTAGCCTTTCCTATTACATCAGATTTATACCAGTGATTTAAAATAAATAAAACTCGTTAATCAAGTGTAACATCACTCTAACAGAAATGTGTGAGCTACACATGTAATTTACATTTTCTAGTAGCTACATAAAATGAGAAAAAAAATGGGTGAAATTAACTTTAGTATTCTACTTAACCTGAGATATAAAAATACTATTTCAACATATAATTAACATGAAGCTTATTCATGGAAATCCTGTGGTCTGAATTTTCTGCAAGCCTCAATTTCACAGGCCTGGGAGCTAATGCATGGACAACCACACTGCACTGTGCAGGCTCAGAAGAGGTTTTAAGGCTCAAATTGTGGACACTCTCTGCCCTCCATGGATTATTACCACCAATCAGGCTTTGAACAGTCCCAATTCCAGACTGTCCCCTTTGTCCCTTTGCTGGTGATTCTCCAGCTTTGTTTTGCTGAGTCCAGTTTTACATGACTAGAGTGGTAAGGGGTGGCTAGTGTCTGCCCTGCCTAAGGACACTGTGTGTAAGGTTTCCATACTGCTGCACAATTGCAGTGCATGGTGACCCAACTATCAGGCCACTTCACCTGCTATGGGCTTCTGGGTCATTTCTGTTTCAGTGGCTAGGACCACAGAGATTAAGCCTGGGTGTGTACTTGCATCCCTGGGCAAATACTAGAAAATACACTGCTGGGTATCATTCTAAGACCTGCTAAATCATTTCCAATGGGACTCTACCACTTAACTTCCCCCAGCCATCTGTGCAGGAGTGGTCACCCCCACCCTGCCACCCCTGGTCTGTTAAAGTTTAGCTAGCCCTGTAGGTGAGAAGTGGCATCTCACTGGGATGGCAACGCACACAGCCTATTTGTGGCCTACTGTTCCCATCTTTGCCACATCCATGTTAAGCTGCTGCAGCTTCACGAGCACTTTATAGATGCACGCTGAAGGGTTTCCTTCTAATCTATCACTCGCCTTGTTTTCAAAGAGTTGCTTTAAATGTTGATGCTGTCCGACTGCTTCTAGTAATGGGCTCACAGCTCATGACACTGAAGAAGAGACTGCACCAGTTGTTACACTTCAACTTTTAAGGGTAATTTCACTGCTGGAAAGAAACCCCTCCCCTCACGTTTCCTTCTAGAAGTTTTGTCAGCTTAGCCCTCATGCTCAGACCTCACTGTCTTTCAACTGCTGCTGGCAATCACCACGTGATGTGTGAAGCTGGGTAGTGGTTTGTCTCTGTCTCTTGAAGACGGTGTCTGATATCAAGTTATGCCCTTTCTAGCCAGCTTGCTCCCAAACTGTTTCAGGGTAGAGGGTCTTGTGCAGGTTAGGACCTCCCTGGAGCATCCTGCTCAGGACAAAGTTCTAGGAAAAGACCTCCCACTCCCTCCCCTCCAGGAACTATACCTTCAATCTCTCAGTATGTACCCAATTCCCTTCTCCATAACTGCTCACCTGTAGCAGGCTACCTGCTGGCTGAATTCTGCTCCCAGCCACATCTACCTCCACCGCCCCTGCTCCTGTCAGCCTTTCTCCCCACCCCTTTCTGCTTCAGCTGTCCCATCGGTCTACACAACTGTGACTGCCCTCTTGGGGCTGTAACTCAACTCACAAATCCCACTTTCTGCAAAGGTACCTCTTTGAGTACTGAATTTTCTTGTAACAGCACCCCCACTGAACTTCCTAGTCCCTAAGTTGGGCTGTTCCATCATCTTCTCCTCTAAAGGGGCTCCCCCTGCTCCCTGGTGTGAGGACAATCTTTTAACAAGTGGTACCAACCTGCCCTAGGCAGCTCTCCCTCCCCAGGTCCCGCTGTCTCTCCCAGACCCTGTCTGGCCCTGCTGCTCTTTCCAGCTTGCATCCTTGTGTCCACCCCCAAATCATCATCCCAACTGCTATCCTTGGCTGCATTTCCCTCACCATCCTTACACCTACATGTAAATGTAGGACAATGGAGCCTCTGCATGGCAGAAGCCCAGGCTGACCTCTCCAGCGGAGGCTGCAGACCACACCACAGGCTAAGGCTTTCTCTGGCTCCTCACATTGCCTTTCTCAAGGGCCCTTTTGCTCATGACCACTCATCACTACTCCTCATGGTCCACCTCCCTCGCCTCTTCTGAGCTACATGAAGACCAGTAGTCTGCTTTAGTACATTTGCAGTGTATGCAGCCACAGAGCATGTAAGGGACGATGAAGAGCCTCACTGTACACATGCTCCTCCTCAGGTTGTGTTGTGGTAACAGAGGTCATCTATACAAATAAATGTGCCACTTCAGTGGGATCAGAGGTTTTTAGTAGAAACAGTTGTCCATTTTGAAACTAGAAAAGCTATTTTTTTCCCTCGAATGAAATTAATGACTACATTTTGATTTAGGAAACTTCCCTATTGCTTCTTTCTAGCGATGAAATGACCCTTAAGAGCAACATAACATAATTTCAAATTAGCCATGTGCTTCGTGTGAGAACTGGCCAAGTCTCCTCAGTGGGCTCTATACTACACCACAAATGGCCCATGCTGGCAGGGCCTCCACCCAAGCCTTTTTTACCCTGGACAAGTTAGCTGCTTGTATCTCTCAGCAGAGACAAGGTCTTGCTTTGGTCTGCCCACTATGCATGCTATGGCCTAGGCTGATATTTTTTCCCAATTCTGTCCAAATCTAGATCATAAAGGTGCTGTCAGGTCCAAAGGAAACTCCAATTCCCCAAAAGGCGGTGTATATTTTAAAAAATGACAGTATAGACTCAGCTCAAGCTGGACTATGTCAAAGGACCACTAAAAGCCTGCAGTCCGCATGCCTTAGGAAGCTGTGAAAAGGTTTCTGCCCACAAAAGGAGTCATTTCCAGGACTTGACCTATACCTGTTGTCGCATATCAAAGCCCATGCTGGCCTCCAGACTCCTTCAGTCCTATTCATACTTGTTAGGCATTTCAAAGTCCACACCAGCCTCCAGGCCCTCCCACCTCCTCCTTCTCTATATACTACAACGCTTCACCCTCCCTCCCCCTCCCCCTCCTCTATATACTACAACGCTTCACCCTCCCATCCCCCTCCCCCTCCTCTATATACAACGCTTCACCCTCCCCCCTCCTCCTTCTCTATATACTACAACGCTTCTTCACCCTCCCCCTCCCCTATATACTACAACGCTTCACCCTCCCCTCCCCCTCCTCTATATACTACAACGCTTCACCCTCCCCCTCTTCCTTCTCTATATACTACAACGCTTCACCCTCCCCTCCCCCTCCCCTATATACTACAACGCTTCACCCTCCCCTCCCCCTCCTCCTTCTCTATATACAACGCTTCTTCACCCTACCCTCTTCATTCTTGCTTCTCTTGAAGACAGCCCCGTCCAGTCTGCTTCTTTTTCTCTTTGCTCTGGACAATTAGAGATGCCTCTGACCCCCCCCCCACACACACACAATAAAACCCATTCCCCTAACCATGGAGCATCCATTTCCATGTATATCGGAGTGGTTTCTTTACTGTGCTGTTAGACTCTGACTAAGCATTAGATCAGAACTCAGTAAGCAACGGTGGATAATCAGGACACAAGTCCTCTGCAAGCGGCTCCTGTGGTGTTTCAGAACAGTGACTGGTCACTGCCACGACATGGCTTGGCACTCTGAAGATATCCACCCCTCATCTGGCTGACAGTGACACTATCCCCAGACCTCCTCCCTTCAGATCTGGTTACAGAGCTTTGGGGTTCGGTATCTCTACCACCCCTATATTAGGTCTTTTAAAAACTGGGTCCACTCAAAGCTGCCCACAGAGCTGAGTATGCCATGCACCCCAAGAGTAGGCCCAAATAAGTCACTTACCCGTACCAGTAGCGGGGATCGCTGGAAATGCAGTGGTTCAGGTTCCGGTGGGCCAGCGCCTTCTTCTTGTTGAGAACAAACTCCTGCAGCTTCATCTTCACCTCGGTGCTGGCCACAGCACCTGGGAGGAGTATCAGAGTGAGGAGGAGGAGAGAGGTGTGAAGCAGGGAGCACAAGGTACAAGGCAGGAAGAGGGATCTCCCTCTGCACGGCTCTCACAAGGCCAGGAAGCTTTAAGGGGAGGTCTTCTATCTAAACACTGCATGACTGCATTCTACTGACACTCAGATTCAGCAGGAAAAAGGTTTCTGTTAGCGAACACAACTTATTTCTGCAGGGAGTTTTCATATCCTAGCATTAAATTTCAGAGCCAAGTGCTGGAAGCATGGTGGCGCTACTCTTTCTACCAAACAAGCAGCAAACTCTATTTTAGAGTTCTATGCAAACAGAATTTCCTACAGCTGCCCAGAGGGACAAGGTCTGTTCTACTGGAAAGCTGGTAACCAGTGTCCTACATACACTACAGAGTATGGCTTTCTTAGCATCAAGCACACCTCTGTTCCCCTCTGCCTGGTGCCACACACACTTTTGGCAGGCAGATACTGTCATTTCCCTCAGGTGGAAGTTGTGTATCCCAGGGCTTTCTTGTGGTATGGTAACTGTTGCTGAAAGCTGTGTTGAGGAGAATTGCAAGATCCTAGAGATGGACTGCACATGGGCGCCCTGGCTTGCCATGCACAGTCAGTCTGTGGTCCACAGATCTACTGCTAGACACCTCAGTACTGTGTCCACCCATCCTTCTGAATACTATCGTACAGTGTTCAGGCACTGTTCTGGGTGGTCCCCAACACTTCATGCAGCACACAGGATCAGTAGAGTGATCCTATCACACAAACAGCCTCAAGATATTTTATAACACATTTTCAGGAATGTCTCTACACACTGACACCCTGCCCCATCCATTAGGCACCAGGGGTACAAGTCCTCTTCCCAGAATTCAGGGTTAGCTCTTTACATGCAGACATTCCACTGGTACCCTGAGGAGCTCTGGACAGCTGTGGGACCTACACTTACTATACTAGTTTGGCTTTACTTTATCTCCTGGCTCAGTTCTTCCCAGGAGTTGCCATGCCGTGTGGTGGTGGTGGTGGGGGGGAGATGGGGTAGCTATGCTGAAGGGTCTGCAGACAGGTCCTAGTCACTTGAGTTGTTAGGCTGCATTTATAATTTATCAAGAGCCTACACATTTAAACTTACAAGAAAACTATAAGGAGGTATTCTCAGGCCCAGAGGTAAGGTGAAGGTCTGGAGAGGTCAAGGGCACACATATGCCTAGTCTCATTTCCTGTTAAAATCTGGATAGTCTGATGACCCCACACTACTTTTTATTCTGGGTTTTCCTTTGTCACCAAATACCACCACATCCTCCCTGCTCCATTGTTTTTTAAAGCTCTGCCATTGACTTTTCTTTCTAAAGTTGGATAATCATTGGGGCTGGGGGTGCTGAGGCTCCTGACTGGCACTAGCAAACCCCCTGGGTTCAATCCCCAAGACCACCAACCAAAGAGACAATCCTTTGAGCCAGCCTTCTGTTCTGGTCCTGGGTTTGTTAGTATGGTTTTCCTGTCACTCTGCATGCTCTAGAGCCATTTCAGCACATGGACTGGAAGTGGCGACTATCACCAGAGAAAGACGGTCTCCTTCTCACCTTCGACATGTGCCCAAGGCAGAGTTATCGCTGGGCACACATCCTCTGGTCCGGCACAGTAGACCAACTGCCCAGGCTGATGCACTGTTCTACAGACATGGAGGGTGAGAGGACCTGCAGACCCTATGACAGGAAAGCACCATCCTTCACCACTAGTCACCTGCACTCTAGGCCAACTGTCTGTCAATGCACGGACCTGGAAGGATCCCAGGTTTGTGGAAATGTCTGTTCTACATGTGACACTCCTAGACACTCCTGAAAGCAACGGGTCAACACTGAACAGAAACACAAGCAGTAGAAACCTAGGAAAGGATGATGCCTGCAAACACATCAAGTATCTTTACAACCAGCAATAAAGGAAATGCCCTGTGGTGTGGCTGGAGGCAGAGAGCAAGTCCACAGAAGAGCTACTTGAAAAGAGAAATGAATGCAAGCCCAGATATAAGGCAAACTTAATATCACCATTACAGTGACGAAACGATTAGTTTCGTAATGCTATGGAGGATGCTGCTGACAGACCAGATGATGGTGATGTGGGACAGCAGCCAGGTGGCAAGGCTGAAGTTCAGGGCTTGAGGTTCAGCACCGACTTGGCCTACAGACGACACCATCAAAGCAAGCGCAGAGTCACAGTTTCTCAAGTTCAGAGGGAATCATCCTGGTTCTTGGGTTCCACAAGACGAATTTAAAAGGGAAGTTTTGTGCAACCCACTGTTCCCCTGCTGCTGGCTCAGGCTCTCTTTCTACATATTTCTCTAATAGAGAAAAAGTTCTAGAATCCAAAACATAATAAATGGACAACAAAATTGTTTTCTTTTTCTTTTAACTATATCCATCCTGATTATCACTTATCCACCGCACAGATTTTCAGGGCTCTTGAGAGGTGCCAGCGCTGTCCCAGCCAGTGGGGACAACATTGCTCACACACTAGCAGGCACCAAGGGAGGTCTGAGCAAGCGTCAAGCCATGCAGAAAGAGAGAAGGAACAGACCTGGATGGTGATGGGATATTTAGGGAGGCTGATGGGATGGCAGGGGCTGGGCACCCAGTAGGCTGGGCACAGTGCTGACCAGTCTGTCATGGAGGCACAACTTGGCTTCTGCCTGACACTTACTCAAGTTTCTCATCTTCCCTGCTCCAGTGGGGAAGGCACGGACTCACAAACAGGACAAAGTCACCCTCAGGACTGGGTGACCGACCTCAACCCCAGCCTCTGCATCTGTGTCTCTCTACTGCATGCTGTAGACAGAGTCCAGGCAAGTGCTCTGTCACCAAGTACCACCCAGTCTGGCACTATGTCAAACTGGGTCAAAGTAAGGACGCCTGCCCATCAGGGCTATGCCTGCAGCCAAAGGCATACCACGGTGCCATGCTATCTGCACTCTGCTCAGAGGAGACTTCCTGTTCTTGAAACTAAATGGCTAGCAGGCACCTTAGATTCCCAAATGTCTCCAAATGGGAACATGGTTGGCAAAGGTAATGCTGCTGTTACCTGACAGGGAAAAGGTCATGTACTCTTATGAACCCTGTGGGTCAAATGAAGTTCATTATTTGTTACCAATAAGTAAACTGCAGCGTGATTAAGAATAAATGTTTAACAATGTAAATGTTTACAAATATATACACAATTCATTAAATATTGAATAAAGTCAGTTAAACAAAACCTTAAGATAGGAGATAACAAATACTTTGCACTGGTTCTCAAATGTTGAGAAACTGAAGATGCCTCCTGTCATTTGCCTCTGACGGCGCAAACAAGAATCCCCTTCCCGGCTGAGCTGCCGGGCTCGACATGAGAGCATCTCCCAGTGCTGGTCTGCTGGCTGCCTTCTCCTCATAGGACCACATTCTTAGGACTTCGAAGACATGAGAGCATCTCCCAGTGCTGGTCTGCTGGCTGCCTTCTCCTCACAGGACCACATTCTTAGGACTTCGAAGCCCATGCAAGCTTGCCAAAGACTCAACTGTGCAGTTTATTATTAATAATAAAACCTGACCACCCAAATCCACAAAGTGAAACCCATGGCTGCTGCCTGTGATGGGATTGGCGTGCAGCTGAGAACATTCCAACACCAGGTCAACAAAGGGCGGAGCTTAGCACACAGCACAGAAATCATTTCTGACTCATAAACAGACCTGAGATGTTTTCTGAAGTAGTATTCTGTGAGCCTTGAGATAATATTTTTATTGGACCATTTTCGTAAACTCTGAGAAAGTAATTTAGACTGAGATGCTTTTCAGCAACTAGAAAAACTGTTATTTGTTGGTTGGTTGTAGCACAGATTGACTGGCTAATGTTTAAAATTTGAAGTAATCTTTTCATAAATAACCACTATTTCCCCTACTCCAACAACAACAACAACCAATCCAGTAAACAGGATCCACAGTGAGGCACACATGTGCCACAAACGAGGGAGGGAGTGGCCAGTCCCAGGGCTGGGATGAGTCCAGCCTGGGCACTGTGCCAGTGGCACTGGGATCTGTGCATGCACTCGTCTGTCGGGCGGTACCACGCTGCATGTGCACAGTCAAGTCCCTCACAGACTCCTATGAGGACAGGGTGACGGCTTCTCGGTGGGAGGCAGCCCTCCACGAAGAGCACTAGGCAAGCCATGAACCGCCTTACTTGGAGCCATAAGGCTTGTCTAGACCTCAGCATTCAGCACTGGCTGCACTTGAAAGCTGCTAAGGAGTCTGAAAATCAGATTCCTGACCTCAGGTTCACTGCAGGTCAATTCACTAGAGTGGCTGGCCTGAACAAGTGTCAGGACAGTCGATTACAGAGGCCAGATCTGCACAAATGCCACATGTAAATCCCAACAGGTCTGCACTTCACCTTGGAAAGGCCTTCAGTTGCCTTTAAGGAATTTGCTCCCTAAGGCCACCACTGAGTGAGATGTGACAGTGGCTGGGTACATCATTCAGGCTTAGCATTTCCTTCCAAAGACCAGGAAGGAAACTACCTTGAAATTCTATCAGGTAAAGTGAAAAAGATGAAATATTTTCACATTTCAAGAGTGGAACATCACATTACTGATGATTCTAAGTGTTAATTTTGTGCATGAAACAATTTCTTAGATTTAGAAATCATGAATTAGAGAAATAAACTGACAAGAGAGTAAATTAGCAATAAACTTAAAATATATGTTTTGAAACCATTAATTTAAAAAATATACAAAATTACACTGGCATATTAAATTACTTCCCAATTTAAATTTAGAATTAATTTGGCATAATAACAATCTTTACACTAAAAATGAGCTTGAGAGTGAATTCAAGTAAATTAAATTTACTTGACAGTCATCATTGACAGTCATCATTCAATTCCTTTGAAAACATAAGGACTTTGTTTTAGGAAAGTCCCATTTGTAAATACTTCTAATCTAATGAGGAGTCATTAAAGGCAAGATGTCAATTGTGGAACCTAAAGCTTGCACTAAGGCACACCTCCAAATCTCAATCTGTTCTTTCAATCCCGACAGGATGCAGACCACAAACAGAGCCAAGGGGAGGGAGTCCAGGGAGCGGAGGACAACTGACTGCAAGGATAACTACTTCAGGGATCCGAGCAGGCTGACCTGCTCAGACCTACTAGGAGTGGGCAGGAGACCTACAGGCTTCTACAGCCTCTGCTGGCAGCCCAGGACACTGGGGGACCTGGGACACAGAGTTAAGCTGGACAGAGAGGGTGGACCACCTCGACCAATGGTCTCCCTGTAGGCACCCGTGGATCAGAGGCACAAGGGGCCAAGGCAGCACAATGTAGACTGCGATGAGAAGGAAGGACCCAGGAAGCCCCAGACTCTGAAGCAGGCCCCAGAGAGTACATCTTTTGTGTTTCAGTAGCCTGACACTCTCCTCTGAAATGTTTTAATGCATCTGGACAACTTTGCAAAGCAAAGAGGAAACCCAGTTTCTAGGCCAGTGTGTCACTAGTCCTGAACCCCATCTCAGCTTTGCATTCAGACCAGCACTAGGCTGAGACACTCTGACAATGGTGGGGGCGACAGAAGGAAGGGACGGGCAAGTGACAGGGAGGAGAGAGCCAGCCAGAGGGGCTATGCTAAACTAATGGACTATTAATGGCAGAAATCCCATGAAAACTATAACTATCCGAATAAAAATGTGAAACTAGCTATCTAGCAAGTAAAAAATCCATCAGTTGAGTGTAACAGCAGTTTACTGGAAAATTTCAAATGAGTACAACTAGACATCTGAACAGAATAAATCACTAAGAGGAAGCAAATTGAAGAAACATAGGGGTCATAGAAAAATGGCCTTAACGTGTGCAACTAAAAGTCTGAGATATACTGAATGAGGGAAAAAGCAGTATTTCTTTTGAGACAAAAGGTGAGAATAATCAGTTCTAAGATTTCATAAAAAATATTAAATCATAATATAAGACTATGAATCCCAAGGAAAACAAAGAAAACTGTAGTTAAAAGTATACCTGAGAAATACTTCAAACAAGAGGGACTCTTTATTTTTTGGTTTTTGAGACAGGGTTTCTCTGTGTAACAGCCCTGGCTGTCCTGGAACTCACTTGTGTAGACCAGGCTGGCCTCGAACTCACAGAGATCTGCCTGCCTCTGCCTCCTGGGTGCTGGGATTAAAGGTGTGCACCACCACCACCACCTGGCTGAAGAGACTCTTAAGAGTCGCCAGCTAAAAAAGATTATCTCTGAGCAAGGAACAATACGAATTATAGCATCTTTTTTTAAGGGAATAAGATCTTCAGAGTGCTAAGAGAAAATAAATACAAACCTAGTAAATCTACACAGCAAAATTAACTTTCAAAGACTAGGGAAATAACATTTTAGACAAGAATTCATCACCACTAGATTCCATTAAAGAAATTGTGACAGAAAATCATCACAGGTAAAAGTTCACATGTGGAGATGAGTTCAACTTGTAAATAGGAGTGTGGGTCCTAAACGAATCAACACCACTTTTGAATTTAAGTGAGATTAGATTTGATGGAGTCAAACCGGCTGTAGTACCCACAACTGTGATCAATAAAGGAATGGCAGAATAGTAATTTCCAAGTTAGTAGAAAAGGAAAATTATATCATTCAAATCTAGAGCAAGAAAATGGAATGACAAGAGGTAGATAATTGAGGTTTGTAAAGTACACTGACATACCTAAGTACAAACATACCAATAGTTCTATTAAATACAAATGGAAAAAAATCACTTTAAGACAAATATTAGACTATGTGTGAAAATTTACGGAATACAGATACTGTTTTTCTTAGAGGAAAATTTAGAGCTTTACATTCAGATTTCAGAAGAGAAGGCTGGAATCAATCATTAAGATATGTAACTCACAAAACAGGAAAAGTCACAAACCCAAAGAAAACAGAAGACAGAGAAAGAATGAGGTTACTATAAATGAATGAAATAGAAATACATTCAACAGACTGTTTCCATAAAGCCAAAAGCTAGAGTCTTAAGTAGACTAACATGACTGATAAAAAGCCCCTGGAGAGACTAAAGAAAAAAATTAATGAAACCAACCAATCATCAATAAGAGAAGGTGCAGACATCCCATACCAAGGATGTAAAATGAGAAAACACCACAGTTCATACAGACCAAAGAGAGAAAGGATGCTTAGCTTAGCCTGGGAGCAGCACTGTCATAATGCCAAGCCTGGCAAGGCTTTTCAAGAAGGGAAATGCTGACAGTATCTCTTACAAATATAGTTGCAGATGTACAAAATATGAGCCAACCAAGTATGCAACACATAAAAAAGGATAATGCTTTATGATCAAGGTGAGAGAGGTTATTTAATCTAAAAATGTCAGGTGGAATTTCTATCCAAACAGGTATATTTACCACATTAACTAAATATGTCAAAAAAAATAGTCATGTGATCACCTCCAAAAGATACTGAAATATCTGATAAAAATTAGTATCCATGCATATTCAAACTTGTAACAAACTAACAAAGGAAGGTAACTTGGTAAAACAAATAGGCCAAGGAATAGTCCCTCTGGAAAATGTGACCTGCACCAACAAAAGGGAGCCAGAGCGCCATCTTTAACCCATCATTCTAGTGGAATCTTAGCTAGGTCAGTCAAGTAAAGATGGAAAAGATGTGAGGGCATTGTGATTGGGAGGGAAGAAACAAACCTGCCAGTATTTACGGATGATGTGCTTCTGCAGGCTGAAAACCTAAATCACCCTGCTGATAATTAGAACAGGACTTTAGCATGGTTGCTGGGCAGAGAATCAGCAGGTTGCTGATTATGTTTCAAAATTGCAAAACGAAGCTATGCACAATAGTGCATAGCTATTAAACCAATCAGATGGCTTGAAATATGCCTGCTAAAGTGCATGTAAGTCTCCTGCACATACAACTCTAAAATTTTGTTAAGAAAAAATTAGAAAGGTCCAAAAGAATACTGAGGGATTAGGAATAATCAACGCTGTAAAATATCACATCTCACTAACAGGATGCAGAGTCAGTCCAAGTATCAGATAAAGCCAGGACATGTGTGGATGGCAATAACCAATTTCAAGACTTTTCAATGAAAACACTAAGTGCCAAGAGTAGGAAAGTATGGTAGGTGGAACACCACTGCTCTGGTGCAGACTCCAGCTGCCAGACAGCAGGTGAGAGACCAGTGCGCAGGCCGCACCACCACTGCTGCCACCAACTGGACTCTGTTCCCACATACCCATCCTGCAGCCCAAACCCACCGGCCCATCACCCTCCGCTTTGCCAACCATCCCCGGTAACATCAGCAGCAACTATAGGCACAAGTGCCACCCACACCCATTGGAAGAACAGGTGAGTGACTGGTCTTCAGGCTGAACTGCCCCAATCTCTAGGCTCTAAACCCCAGGGCACAACCTATGCCCCTCCCCTTCCCATCTCAGTGCCAGCAAGGCAGCTGGGCCCTGCCCTGAACTCTGGTGGAATTCCACTGCTCTGGAGCAAACCCCAGCAGCAGGCCAGCAGGCTGCACCACCACTGCTGCCACCCAACCACACCTATCCTAGCATCTTCCCCATGGACAGCCCTCTCCCGCAACATCAGCAGACCCTATAGGCGTAAGCACCACCCACACCAACTGGAAGTACATTAGCCCCTATAGGCGCAAGCACCACCCACACCAATTGGAAGTACATTAGCCCCTATAGGCGCAAGCACCACCCACACCATTTGGAAGTACATTAGCCCCTATAGGCGCAAGCACCACCCACACCAATTGGAAGAAGAGATGAATAAATGCCAGTGTAAGAATACATTCAACAACATAAACCAGAACCCAGTGGCCCTACAACAGCAAGACCTGAACATTCTAATGCAGATGAAGCAAAAGAAAACCACCTTAAAAATAACTTTTTGAAGATGATAGAGGCCCTTAAAGATGAAATGAAAAATTCCCTTAAAGAAATCAAGAAAAAGACAAACAAAAAATTGGAAGAAATCAATAAATCCTTTAAAAAGAAAGCCAAGAAAAACCAAACAGGTGAAGGAAACAGTTCAATACTTGAAAACTGAAATAGAGGCAATAAAGAAAACACAAATGGAGGGAATTCTGGGTAAGCAAACAGGAACTACAGATGCAAGCATTTTCAGCAGAATACAAGAGATGGAAAAGAGAATCTTAGGCGCTAATGATATAATAGAGAAAATAGATTCATCGGTCAAAGAAAATGTTAAATTAAAAAAATTCTTAAAACATCCAGGAAATCTGGGACACCATGAAAAGACCAAACCTAAGAATAGTAAGGATAGAAGAAGAATTCCAGCTGAAAGGCACAGAAAATATATTCAACAAAATAGAAGAAAACTTTCCCAACCTAAAGAAGGACATGCCTATGAAAATACAAGAAGCTAACAGAACATCAAATAGGCTGGATGAAAAAAAAAAAGTTCCCTTGCCACATAATAATCAAAACACTAAACATACAGAACAAAGAAAGGATATTAAGAGCTGCAAAGGAAAAAGGCCAAGGAACATATAAAGGCAGACCCATCAGAATAACATCTGACTTCTCAATGGAGACTCTGAAAGTCAGAAGGTCCTGGACAGACATTTTGCAGCTACTAAGAGACCATGGATGCCAGCCCAGACTACTATACCCAGCAAAAATTTCAATCACCATAGACGGAGAAGATATTCCATGACAAAACCAAATTTAAACAAAACCTATCCACAAATTCAGCCCTATAGAAGTACCAGAAGGAAAACTTCAACCCAGGTGATACTTCAAAAACCTGTACTCCACAAAATTGGAAAATCTAAAAGAAATGGAAAATTTTCTTGATAGGTACCACATACCAAAATTAAATCAAGACCAAACAAACAATTTAAATAGGCCTATAACCTCTAAGGAAATAGAAGCAGTCATTAAAAGTCTCCCAACCAAGAAAAGCCCAGGGCCAGATAGTTTCAGTGCAGAATTCTAGTGCAGAATTTCAAAGGAGAGCTAACACCAATACTCCTCAAATTGCAACACAATATAAACAGAAGGAACATTGACAACTTCTTTTTACCCTCATACCCAAACCACACAAAGATGAAACAGAATTATAGACCAATCTCCCTCATAAATACTGATACAAAAATACTCAATAAAATACTGACAAACTTAATCCAAGAACACATTAAAAAACATTATCCACCATGACCAAGTAGGCATCATCCCAAAGATGCAGGGATGATTCAACATGTGAAAATCTGTCAATATAATCCAACATATAAACAAACTGAAAGAAAAAAAAACTACATGATCATCTCATTAGATGCTGAAAAAGCCTTTGACAAAATCCAACACCCCTTCATGATAAAGGTCTTGGAGTGATCAGAGATACAAGGAACATACCTAAACATAATAAAAGCAATATACAGCAAGCCAATAGCCAACATCAAATTAAATGGAGAAAAACTCAAAGCGATTCCACTAAAATCGGGAACAAGACAAGGCTATACACTCTTCCCATATCTATTCAATATAGTACTCAAAGTTCTAGCCAGAACACTAAGACAACAAAGGGATATCAAAGGGATACAAATTGGAAAGGAAGAAGTCAAACTTCCACTATTTGCAGATGACATGATAGTATACATAAGTGACCCAAAAATTCTACCAGGGAACTCCTACAGCTGATAAACACCTTCAATAATGTGACGAGATACAAGATAAACTCAAAAAATCAGTAGCCCTCCTATATACAAATGATAAATGGGCTGAGAAAGAAACCAGAGAAACATCACCCTTTACAATAGCCACAAACAATATAAAATACCTTGGGGTAACTCTAAACAAACAAGTGAAAGATCTATATGACAAGAACGTTAAGTCTTGAAGAAAAAAAATGAAACAGATTATCAGAAAATGGAAAGATCTCCCATGTTCATGGATAGGTTAAGATTAACATAGTAAAAATGCCAATCTTACCAATAGCAATCTACAGATTCAATGCAATCCCCATCAAAATCCCAACACAATTCTTCACAGACTTGAAAAGAACAATACTCAACTTCATATAGAAAGACAAAAAACCCAGGATAGCTAAAACAATCCTATACAATACAGGAACTTCTAGAGGTATCACCATCCCTGACTTCAAGCTCTACTATAGATCTATAGTAATAAAACAGCTTGGTATTGGCATAAAAACAGCTTGACCTGTGGATCAATGGAATCGAATCAAAGACCGTGACATAAATCTACACATGTAATAACACCTGATTTTGACAAAGAAGCCAAAATTATACAATGGAAAGAAGAAAGCATCTTCAACAAATGGTGCTGGTATAAATGGATGATGGCATGTAGAAGAATGCAAATAGATCCATATCTATCGCCATGCACAAAACTCAAGTCCAAGTGGATCAAAGACCTCAATAAATCCAGCCACACTGAACCTGACAGAAGAGAAAGTGCGAAGTAGCCTTGAATGTATTGGCACAGGAGATCACTTCCTAAATATAACACCAGTAGCACAGACACTGAGATTGACAATTTTTAAATGAGACCTCCTGAAATTGAGAAGCTTTTGTAGGGCAAAGAACACTGTCAATAAGGCAAAAATGGCAGCCTACAGAATGGAAAAAGATCTTCACCAATCCCACATCTGACAGAGGGCTGATCCCCAAAAGAACTCAAGACACTAGACATCAAAATACTAAACAGTCCAATTAAAAAAATGGGCTAAAGAGCTAAACAGAGAATTCACAAAACAAGAATCACAAATGGCTGAAAGACATTTAAAGAATTGGTCAACATCCTTAGTCATCAGGGAAACACAAATCAAAATGACTCTGAGATGCCATCTTACACCTGTCAGAATGGCTAAGATCAAAAACACTGATGACAGCTTATGTTGGAAAGGATGTGGAGAAAGGGGAACATTCCTCCACTACTGGTGGGAATGCAAACTTAGAGCCACTTTGGAAATCAATATGGTGGTAACTCAGAAAAATGGGAATCAATCTACTGCAAGACCCAGCTATATTAATCTTGGGCATATACCCAAGGATGCTCAATAATATCACAAGGATACTTGCTCAACTATGTTCATAGCAGCATTATTTGTAATAGTCAGAACCTAGAAACAACCTAGATGACTCTCAACAGAAGACTGGATCAGGAACATGTGGTACATATACACAATGGAGTATTACTCAGCTGTAAAAACCAATGACCTCATGAAATTTGCAGGCAAATGGATAGAACTAGAAAAAAATCATTCTGAGTGAGGTAACCCAGACCCAGAAAGACAAACACAGTATGTACATACTCGTAAGTGGACATTTGGAGTAAAGTACAGGATAACCAACCTACAATCCACAGCCCCAGAGAGGCTACATAACAAAGAGGGTCCAAAGAAAGAAAGCATGGATTTCCCTGGGAAGGGGAAATAGAAGAGATTTCCTGGGTAAACTGGGGGCAGAGGTGGGAGGGGGGATGGGAACTTGAAAGAGTGGGTTGGGCCAGCTGGGCACAGGAGGTGGGTTAGGGTCAGGACAAAGGAAGAGAGTAATGAAAGAGACATCTTGATGGGGGCATCATTTCAGGGTTAGGGAGAAACCTGGTGCAAAACTCCCATGAATCCGTAAGTATGACCCCAGCTAAGACTCCTAGCAATAGTGGAGAGGGTGCCTGAACTGGCCATCTACCATAATCAGATGGTGACTACCCTAATTGTCATCAGAGAGCCCTTATCCAGTAACTGGTGAAAGTAGATGCAGAGATCCACAGCCAAGCACTGGGCAAGATCCGGGAGTCCTCTTGAAGGGAGGAGGGATTGTAGGAGCCAGGGAGGTCAAGGTCATGATGGGGGAACCCAGAGACAGCTGACATGAGCTCGTGGGACACATGGACTCTGGACCAACAGTTAGGGAGCCTGCATGGGACCAACCTAGGCCCTCTGCATGTGTATGAAGTTGTGTAGCTTGGTCTGTTTGTAAGGCTCCTAGCAGTGAGATCAGGACCTGTCCCTGGTACTTAGCTGGTTTTTGGTAACCTGTTCCACTTGCTGGATTATCTTGCCTATATGCAGGGAGAAGAGCTAGGTCCTACCTCAACTTGATGTACCATGATTTGTCCTAGCCCATGGGAGGCTGCCCCTTTCTGAGTGGAGACAGAGGAGGAGTGGATGCGGAGCGGGGTAGATGGGAGTCAGGGAGGGAACAGGAGGAGAGGAGGGAGGGGAAACTATGGTTGGTATGTAAAATAAATAAAAAGAAATGTTAATTAAATAAAAAAAAAGAGTAGGAAAGTATGAAGTGGGAAGATTAGCACTGCTGTGCTCAGGCTCACTTCCAAGCTGTGGTAACTGAAACTACAAGCACTGGTGATTGCAAGGGCCGATGTCACCACAGGAAGCCTGGAAACACAGGGATGCAGACAGAGAGGGGCAGATGCACATCCTAAACCATGCAACACACACATCGGTGCCAGCAGAATGGATGTCCGTCCACACAAGTGGGAAACTATTCAAATGCTGCGAAATGGTTTGGGAGAAATGAGTGGTTTCTAAAATACAACCCAAAAGTACAGAAAGAAAACTGAGAGAGTGGACTAAGCTAGAACAGAGAATCCTGTGCTTAACAAACACCATTACGAGCCAAAAGTCACCACTCAAAGGGAGGAAAGAGCTGACAGTGCACACAACTCACCACGAGCTTTGTTCCGTAACGTGCAGGGGGTAGCCCTACACCAAGGCAAAGGGAGCTGTCTCACCTGAAGCACAGGTAAAGACCTGACTGAGCATATCCTGGAAGGGGACTGTGCAGACCAGTCAGACTCCTACTTCCCCTCAGTAAAGCAGCACCAGATGTCAGAGGGCCTAGGACAGAGCTGGGATTAAGATGACCGACAGCAGCGGTGTGGGGGAAGGGGAAAGACAGAGGCCCAGTGGTCCAGTTGGTTCTTTGCTGGGTGGATGGTGCCTAGGTGCTAGTATCCCAGCTCCCAGGTTATTCCTTGTTGTCACAGACTTATCTGTCTGCATCTTTGTATATCACATGCCAAAATGATTCTCAAACAACGTCAAATAACAGACTTTACAAGAATGTTTTAAGCATATGCATCTTGTTATGTGGTACAGATGGAGATTAAAATTCATACAAAAATTTGTTACAATGATCTGTAAAGATAGCTAGCCATTTTCAGTGTTTGCAGATAAAGGATTTTGGGGGGTCTGTCCATGTGGTGTCTAAATGACAAATGTCCCCCCCCACAGGCTTGTGTATTTTAATAACTGGTCCTAATTGGTGGTGATGTACATGGACTTTATAGAACCTTTAGGAGGTGTAGTCTTGCTAGGGGACGTATGTCACTGGGGAGGTGGGCTTGGAGGGTTTCTAGCCTTCCCCCACTTCCTGCTCTCCCTCTCCCCCTTTCCCATGTGTGGTTGAAATGTGCTCAGCCTGCTCCTGCTTCTGTTGTCTTCCCCTATCGTCCCTGCTGTAACAGACTCAGACCCTCTGGAACCATAAGCCATAATGAATTCAGTGTGTCTTTAGTGCTTTTGGTCATGGTATATTTCCATCCTAGCAACAGGACAGTAACTAATACAGTCTGCACGGTAGATTTTAGCAATAACGTGCTACCTGTGGCCTCTCAGCTACTGTCAAGGAGGGCTCTTCTTAGGGAGGTCAACCACATCATCTCTGTATCATCAAGCAAGACTATGGGAGGAGTGGGCCTCAAAGGAGGACTGGCCCCACAAGAACTGCATCCTCAGCTGCATGTCCATCTACAGGCTGACACCTACTTCAGGGGCACTTAGAAAATATATCCAAAGACAATTTAGGGAAGACCTCGGAGTTGGAAGGCAGTGTGCTTTACAGCTTTAATATTCTGTGCATCTGCAAAGAGTTCTGTCAAGTAGTCTCAAGATGCCTGAGTCAACATGGGAGCCCCAGAATGCCCCTGCACCGAGGCTGATACTGAGTCCTTCCTGACACCTGGATGAAGCCAAAAGCAGGGCCACTGGTTTGCCTCTACGCCCAAGAGAAGTGACCTGAACTCATCACCCTGAACGCCGATGACTCGATGTGGGGTGACAAGCCCCTCCAGAACTGCTGCCGCCGGGGCAGCAGCACAGGCAGCAGAGGCAGTGGCCGGGTAGGGCCGCCCTGAGTCCTCACTGTGCCCACCAGCACTCACTCTCTTTGCCCTTCTCCTTGTTCTTGAGCTGCTGCAGCTTCTGCTCCCGGTGCTGCTTCTCCAGCTCCTGCTCCTGCCGGTGCCGCTCCAGTTTCCGCTGGTGCTCCAGCAGCTCCTGCTGGTGCTTCATGGCCAGCATCTCCTGCTGCTGCTGCAGGCAGAGGAGGACAGAGGTCAGAGCCCTGGAGACCCACGGACACCCAGGAACCAGCCCACCACTCCCTGACGAGGGGTCCCGGGGTGCCACCTGCCCACCTGCCCACTCATCGACGGTGGCTACAGAGGAGACAGGTTGCCAAGGCCTGAAATTCCTCTGCCCCTTTAAGGGCAAGATTCACAGAACAGCCTTGGATCTGTGCAGAGTACTCAGGAAGAGCAGGTGACCTTTTAGGGTGTAAATGCTCTTTGAGTATGCCCCACAGAGCTGAAATAGTGAGGCCAGTTCGCACAATGCTGGCATTTTCTTAGCCATGGAAGACTTCTGAAACTCCACCATAGGGATTCAACCACCAAGAGTCCACATTAAGAGTGTGCTTGCAACACACATGGCAGACCAGAGCCAAGTTTAAGCTCCTCAAGGTGAGCAACCAGACAATGGTATGCACGCACTCACCTGAGGCAATGCTGCCTACTACCTCAGAGCAGAATTAGTTACCAACAGGCAGAAGCACAAGGCTGAGTCAGAAACAAGCAATTCAACAGGGCAGCAGGTGGCACAGACAAGAGCATGAAGAAGTCAATAAGGTTCTATCACTGTCAAGTTCTGGAGCAGGAAAGACCACTGGGACATGACAAAGAGAAGACGCCGGTGAGGGGACAGAAGAGAGACTGCAGGATTTATGATGCATAGATAAACTGCAGGTGAATACTGCCATCAGTTGAGAAGACTAACGATCTGCCCACGAGTAAGGATTCTGGACATGGTCAAAAACAAACGGGGAAAATGCTTACTCGACTAGGCAGATCCCTGCCACTGCACTGCAAAGGGCAGACAAGAACCCTGCCTCCACCCAAGCAGGGAGCCTGGCGGGCACTTCAGCAGGGCCACTGGCTCCTCTTGGCCTAAGAGCTATTTCCAGCCTTTACTGCATTAATGAGTGGTTACCCTGTGGGCATGGGCACTTTTTGGGTGTTGCTTCCTCATGGAAGGAAGAGTGGCAGGGAGTGGTAATCAAGCAATCCAGGTGGCCCGTGAAAAAAAATCTGACACAGCGTGTCCTCACCAGAGTGAGTGATCAGTGATTAAGTATGGAGCAGACTAGAACAGGACATTCAGCCACTCAGGACTGTGCAGAAGGTCACAGCACAGAATGCAGCCATGACAGGAAACCAACCGGTGGTTGGGACCTTTGGAGTACGTTTCCCCCTCGGGGAAACCTCAATCTTCACAGCCTGGAAGGAGCCTGCGGTGGCAATTTGCCAAGTTTGCTTGCTAATTTGACTACATCTGGAAGGAACTGAAACCCCAATCTGTTATGCCCTCCTGTGAGGAATTTTCTTTTCTTCTTTCTTTCTTTTTCTTTTTCCTTATATTTTGAGACAAGTACATAGTCCTGACAGTCCAGGAACTCACAATGTAGCCCAGGCTGGCCTAGAACTCAGAGATACCTCTGCCTCCCGAGTGCTGGGCGCACCAACACACCTGGTTTTGTGTGGGATTTCCTAATCAGATTATCTGACACAGAAAGAGCCACCCTCAGGGTGGCAGCCCACACAACGGAAACGGAAGAAGGAAGCTTTGCTTTTGTCTGCTTTCCCTCACTCTCACAGACAGGTTCATCTGTCCTGCTACTGAGACATTCATTTCTTTGACAGTATTAGAGCCTACTTCTTTGGGATTCCAACTTAGACTGAAAATAAGGAATCCTCCAGAACGTCTGTGCCAGACTTGGCTTGCTGAGACATCCAACCTCACAGACTGAACAACTGCTGCATTGTAGGCCTTTCGTCATGAGGTTACCAGACCACAGCATGTAGGCCAGTCTACTAACCCCCCTTTAATATACATACACACGGTGTATCAGGCCTGTTCCTTTAGAGGTCCCTGACAAAGAGAGAGCAGCTCAAGGAAGGCCACTGAGGTGAAGGTTTTGGGTTAGGTGGGCTGGCTCCTGAGCAGAGGGTTTCGATGATGCCCACGTGGGCAAACAGCTAGCCCTTCAATCTATGCATGAATGTATGAACTAGCACACAGATGAGGTCCAAGCCTGAGTGCGTCTGAATGTGCACAGGTGTGGTGTCAGTGCACATGAGTGTGAAGATAGCTAGCTGCCCTTCATGGATGTTGCCTCTCATGGTCTCCAGCAAGGCTTTCTGGAAGACAGACAGGATGTACCGGAGACATGTCCAAAATGGTGCTGGGTGATCACTCAAAAGAGGAGCCTGGGCCAGCCTTCAGGCACTACAGACAGTGCTGTATGTACCACGCCAGCTCCAAGGGTCACCTGGACAATCCTCCCCAATCCAGGAGGAAGCCAGGAGGTTAGCCCAGCCACAGTTAACCCTGACACACATCTCTCCAAGTCCATGCTTCCACAAGTCCAAGCCACACAGAGGCTTGGCCTGTACCCTAACCACAGGCCTTGCAGCTCACTGGTTGGATTTCCCAAGACAGTGTCTGTCACCAGCTTCCACAGTCAACTACAGCACTGGATAGATTAAAAAGGTGGGACTGTAAACTGCTCTGAGTTTGTCCTGATCAGAATCGTAATACGCCACTTACTCAGCACATGAAGTTCAAGTCACATCGTTATCAAGAATGTGATGGAAAAGTGACAGCAAGTGTATGATTTTATAAGATGAATATTCTTTATCCACTCCAACAATCAAGCCTGTGCATCCCAGGCATGAGATATAGGAATTGAGCCATGGAGATGACTTTCAGTGAAACCTAAGAACTTCATGAGCAAAACAAACAGGACCACCAGCTTACTCATGCCTCATGCATAATACAGGAGGTACTAGACACTGCCCTGTGGGTCTAGTCTGGGAGATCCAGGCAAATTCTCAGGCTGCCACACCTATCATAGACACTCTGGGGCTGAGGCTAGCCCTTAGGACAGTGACTACAGCTCTGTCCTCACTTGTGCTATGTCCCCACAACCTGCAGAACGGGCATCCTTGGCCTTGCTTTCTTGTTGCTAAGGAAGCAGCCCGGTGCCAGGGCCTCACAGGACTTCTTAGAGCTGTCCAGTCACAACTGTGGTCATGTGCAGCAAAGATTTACTGGCAGACGGAGCAGGTGACACTCGCAACTGCAGAGGCCCCATACTCCCTGTCTGAGGGGATTTACAAGGGCTCTCTTGAGAAAATGAGCTCTGTCTACAAACATATTCACTAAGAATATGCTGGCGCAGTGGTCATTCCTAACCAGGTGTATGGGGATAGATTAACTGAAGAGAGGACAGGCATTCCCACAATAGCTCAGAAATGGGAATGAGAAAACATTGGAAAACTGTGCTCAGGCAGGGGTGGCCTGCCTAGAGTACCTTTCCCACAGAAAGGCCACTTGCAGAAGGTCTCACATTGTGTCCAGAAGTAGCAGGAGCAGGAGGCGCCAGCTGAGGGCCAGCAGGTCAGACTGTTGGCTCTCTGGTTTATATTTCAAACAGGCACTGAAATGGTCTTTTAAGAGACAGCAAGACCAAAGGAAGCAAGTGGCTCTATGCCCTGAGCTGGCATCATGCTTCTGAGGACTGTGAGGTGGCACAGGAAAGGATGGGCAGGCCAGCTGCCTGGCCTAGCTTGGTCTGTCCTTTGCCAGCTGCTTTCTCAATGCTTCCACTGGGCAGAAGGGTTGCCCCACAATGAAGACCAAATGACAAGGGGCCATGAAAACACTCTAAAGGTCTGGTGTGAGGTTGGCATTTGCACTTCAACATCTTACCTTGAGTCTGCTTCTGAAAGACATGTTCCAAAGAGAATGGTGTCGAACAGAGGATACTAAATGTCATCCTGAGATCAAGATGTCAGGGAGACACAACCTAGCTGGATGAATGACCAAGCCCAAGAGATCTACAGTCTCAAAATCACATCTTCACTTAGTCACCCTTGCTGATAGCAGGCAGTATAGATAGGTCTAATACAAGTTGGGATCTAGGCTCCTCCTGGCCAATGGCACTAAGCCACTGAACCCAGCTCCAGGACTTAAGATAATAGCTTCAGAACAGTAACACTTTCCTATCCTTTACAGGAAAACCAAATTACAATACTATACACCACAAGTAAAGGCATGGAGATGAAGCCATATCCTCTATTAGTTTCATTCCAAGAGGCTGTTCCCCATCATTTTGGGGAAACACCATGGACTGTATGGCTGCCAGAATAACATCTGTGAATAAGGGGGTTCATAGAGTGTTTAAAGGTATGGTGGTGGTGTTCACAGGTAATGGCACGTACAAGGTGTCACTAGGCAACTGGCATCAGGTAATATACCTGTTTTAATTACCTTCAGAAAGCAAACATGGTGGCATTTTAAAAATAATATTATAATCAATTTATAATCATCCATTGCAAAAAACAACCCTAATCACCTAGCCCTGTTGAGAGTCACCTAACTCAGGAGCACGGAGTGGGCCACTGCTAAACAGACCCACAGGACTCTCCCCTGGGACCCAGAAGGGAAGTGGGCTTCCTGTTAACAGCCACAAAGACACACGAACTTGAAATTCATGAGGCACAGAAGTCCAGGAAAACTGTACCACAGTCAACATTTTAGATTACAAACAACAATCAGATTCCCAAAGACACCCTACAGCAACAATGCTGGCCCTATGTGAGTGTCACCACATCACACTATTGTGATGTTCTGCACTTTACAGTCACTCAGTCAGGGCAGAAAGGACTAACCAGATCTCTGCTCCTCAGCCCAGCACAGTCGGGACACTCTAACAGTGACCCTTGGCATCTCAGACCCCCGGATCTTAATTCTCTCCTCTATCTGATCACACACAGTATCTGTCACAAGGAACTCCCTCCTTGAGTCCCCAAGGGCAGGGCCTGCATTATCCAGGAAGAAGGGTGGCACACATGTAGACACCCACCACTGGAGTGCAAAACTCAGGCTGTAACAGCAGGCCTTCTGGAAGTGTTGCTTTTACAGTGAGTAAACCTAGCCCTCCTCCCTTGGTAACACTACCATGCCATGGCAGGGGGAGAACTGCTGGGAAGAGATCTCGGGCAGATTCAAACACCACCACCACATGAAATAGTAAAACAAGATGACCATGGTGTGGGGGTCTGAATGAGAATGGCTCATATATTTGAATACTTGGTCTCCAGTTGACAGAACTGTTTGGGAAGGATTAGGAGGTATGCCCCTAGGGGCAGGCTTTGAGGTTTCAAAAACCCACACTATTCTCAGCTAGCTCTTCCTGCCTTGTGACTGTACCACAAGATATGCCTTCTTGGCTACTGCTCCCACGCTATGTCTGCCTGCTGCCACACTCCCCGCCATGATGGTCATGGGCTCACCCTCTAAAACCATGAGCCCCCCAATTCTGTGACAGAGAGCACAAAACAGCCAGGAGGTAAACCTTTTGCAGAGGAGGCCACTGTTGTTTGTCTCATATACAAGTGCCTGCAGTGGGAATAGGAAATTCTTTTCTAGAAGCAAAGAAATATGGAACGCTTTCTTCTTATCAAAGCAATAGAAAAGTAAGACACATGGCCTAATTTTTCTAACAAAATCAGCAACAGCAGCCCCACTATTCTACTCGGAACTTAAACCGGCTCACCTTTAAGCCAAATCTCAGTTTTGAAGCACATACTCATCCCAAACTTAGCTTATTTGACTCCAAGTTTTGAATTACTTGACAATTTAATAGACATCTTTTCAGTGTAAACCCAATCAGACTTTTCAATAGTAAACAAAAATAGGAGCTTTCTATGCTGAAAGGCCTGATGCTGAGATCAGGTGTTCGTCCACTGCTCCAGCAGGACAGGGAATCTTCTGGGTCTCCAGGAAGTTCCCATTATCCCTAGTGATTACTGACCAGCCAACGAGAAGAGGTTACAGCCAAGCTCAATCTGATAGTACACACTACTAACATCATAATGCTGTTCACAACACTGTTCAAATATCAACGTCTCAGGTCCAGCCTCAACAGAAGCTGAGGCCATGGCCATTTAGGAAGCTGTTTCTTGGACCCCAGGAGTACTATATGGCCCTAATATCCCTAGGGCAGGCACGTCAGGTTTGTGAGCCTGTGTGTGTGTATCCTACAGCCACACGTGCCCAGGGTGTCCTGATGACCACAGCTGATCGAGGAGGCACACGGACTTTAACATGGGGGAAGGCCCAACAGCAGGTGTCTTCTCCAAAGTGCCTTTGTTGTGACGGAACATCTGATGAAAGCAGCTTAAGGAAGTGTATATTTTGGTTCAGAGTTAATGTGCTGGATAGTTTTATGTCAACTTGACACAAGCTGAAGTCATCTGAGAGGTTGGAACCTCAATTAAGAAAATGCCTTCATAAAATCTGGCTGTAGGCAAGTTTGTGAGGCATTTTCTTACATGGTGATTGATAGGGGAAGGCTAGCCCATTGTGGGTAGTGCCATCCCTGAAAGGCTGGTGGTCTATAAGAAGAAATCAGGCTAAACAAGCCATGAAGAGCATGCAAATAAGCAGCACCCCTCCATGGCCTCTGCATCAGCTCCTACCTTCAGGTTCCTGTCCTACTTGAGTTCCTGCCCTGACTTCCTTCATGATGAACTGTGATGTGGAAGGAGAAGCTGAATAAACCCTTTCCTCCCCAAGTTGCTTTGGTCATGGTGTTTCACTACAGCAATAGTAAGCCCAATTAGGACAGCTGGAGAACACACAGTCTATCATGGTGGGGACCAGTCAGGAAGCAGAGAGAAGAATGCTGGTGCTCAGTTTACTTTCTCCTTTTTATTCAGTCCAGGACCCCAGCCTGTGGAACAGTGTTGCCCATATTTAAGGTGTATCTTCCCAATTCTCAATTAATACAATCTAGAATGCCATCACAGACACACCAAGATGTTTGTCTCCTAGGTTATTCTAGGTTCTGTCAAGTTGACAATATTTAAAAAGTTAAGGGTGTTTTTCTGATTAAAACTAATACTAAGGGGCTGGAGAGATGGCTCAGCAACTAAGAGCATGGGTTGCTCTTCCAGAGGACATGAGTTCAATTCTCAGCACCAATATGGCACCCAACTGTCTATAACTCCAGTTCCAGGGCTTATGATACCCTCGCACAGGCATATATGCAGACAAAACACCAATGAACATAAAATAAAAATAAACTCTGTGTGTGTGTGTGTGTGTGTGTGTGTGTGTGTTCCAAACGTGGAACTAAGCATAAGCAGATCACCTATAGTTGATCGCTTATAGTCCGGGGCATCTAGCTCAGCAATATGGTAAATCTAGACTCAAAACCACCCACAGGCATTGAGCCAACTTCCTCACATTACTGGGCCTCATACTGTATAGTTGGATTTGTATAGCCCTTTAAGCATATCCAGTATTTTCAATAAAAGCTGGTCCCTGACTCATTTTGATGCTTAGAGATGGACTCCTACACCCAACAGCTGGCCTGATGTACTAGAGACTGTTCTACAACTGCTAGGCTTATCACTTGGAATGAGTGAATTTATTACGTATATAGCAAGCAAAGTAACAGGATAAACAGCAAGTAGCAGATAGACAAAAACAACAGATAGATAAACAACTGTAAAACACCATTAAGCTGGGTAAGCACAGCATCAGAGGAGACTTCAGGCTTAAATAACTGGGAAAGCCCCACTGAGACAGTCTGCTGGAGTTGCCAACAGAAAATGTCTATGGTGCAGCAAAGTGTCCCTTCACTTCAGGTGAGGCTTCCAACAAAAGAACAAACAGTTGGGGGCTGGAGAGATGGTTCAGAGGTTAAGAGCACTGGCTGCTCTTCCAGAGGTCCTGAGTTCAATTCCCAGCAACCACATGGTGGCTCACAACCATCTGTAATGAGATCTGGTGCCCTCTTCTGGCCTGCAGGCATACATGCAGGCAGAGCATTGTATACATAATAAATAAATAAATCTAAAAAAAAAAAAAAAAAAAAAAAAAGAACAAACAGTGGTAGATAGATATCATCCAGTTCTGCTCACCACATCGAGCAGAAACCAACTGGGTTGGTTGAGCTAGTCCGCTGGAGCTCTGATTGAGCTCTCTCTATGGCTGACCTTCCAGCTTCCTGTTCCCACTGCAGGCACTTGGATACTACAAGTCAAACAACAGTGGCCTCCTCTGTAAAAGGTTTACCTCCTAGGTACTCTCAACACAGGGTTTTATGCTCTCTGTCACAGAGAGCATACACCTATTCCCAGACAGGGGAACTTTGAGACTAACATGTTTGGGTCTGAAATGGGGAAGGGAACCCCACTTCCAGGGCCAGTTCTTCAGTTAGTTCAAACAATACATGACAATTTATCAGTAAAATGTACACTGCATACCCGTTCCATGTTGGGGGTACAGCCGCCTGCCTGCTTCCCAGAATGAAAGTATGCACTGATCTTGCCTCCATAGCACCCTCCTGGCTACAGTAACTTCAATCCTTACCCTCTGGGTGCCAGCAGGGCCAGAAGGTTGTCAGTGAACCCAGGATAGTCACACATCTGATGGCCAGAGTCAGCACAGAGTAGCCAGAGAAGGGCTACTATCACCTCTGATGTGGGCCAGATAGATCCAGTCCAGCTAGACTTCATACTTAACATGTTAACACCAAGGAAGAGATGAGAGTTGTCACCCTGTAGATGGGAACTACCAGAGACAGGCCAGATAGCAAGGGCAACAGCAGTGTAGCCCCTATGGGCACAAGTCCGCATGCCCCGTCCTTGCACACACCATTGTGGGACTCAAGCCAAGCTAAGCAAATGCATAATCTTTCTTCCCTTTCACTACTGCACAGACTTTTGCTACAGATGGACTCTGTTCAAGATCATGAGTGGCCGTGATGGTATAGCCTACACCAGTTTCCAAAGCAGCTTGTCCTGAAGCACAGCTGGCCTGTTCCCAAGCTTTCTGCACTGTGAAAGACCCATTAGTCTACCCAGATGTAGACTAACAGCTCCCTTGCCATCTACCCTCATATTATTTAAAAAAACAAAAAACGATAACATTGGAGATAAAACTAGGATAAGTCAAACACACTCTGGAAGAAAGCGTGAAATCCAAGTCTGGGGCAGAGTGTGAGGAAGGAAAGAGAGGAGACAACCAGACTGCTGTGTTGAGTCCCATCTGTCTTGACGGACCTGGACATTTGTTTCCTTAAAGCCACCAAGGCCAAATATGCTGTTCTGCAACTATACTCAAAGATGCTCAAAGAGCCTTTAAGGCAGATCTCATGTACTTTCCTGAGATAAGCACAGGGCAGGCACCATTATTCTCTTTAGCTGAAACATATTAACAGAGCAAAGAAATAAAGTCATCCATGGGCGTGAAGCTGTTGACTGGCAGGATGTGTGTTGTTTGTCCAGGGTTTGTAATGGAGCACCGGGGACTAAAATGTCCCAGGGCTCTCAATAAGAAACCATTTCCATCTCCACTCACTGGACCAACTGGCTCAAATCCAAAGGCAACCTCATTACAGCACCCTGGAAACAATCTATCCTTCCAGGTACGCCCAGCAGTGAGCAGCACCCCCCAGTGGGTCTGTCATTCACCATCTCCACCCGAAACCAGACACTTAAGTGTTAAAGACAAGCAGGTGCACCGTCCAGCAGTAAGGTCCAGGAAAGGGAGGTGAGCACCAACAGTGGAGCCCGTGCCAGGGTTGGAATAGGAGGTATCCCAGGGGCTGAACTACAGCATCACCAGGGTATAGGGTGTAAAGAACAGTGGAGGTGTCAGGAGGACAGAGATGGCAGGAGCAGTAGACAAGAAGATACAAGCACAGAGACCCAAAGCAGCACAGCAGCCTGCAGTGTGTGAGTGAGTGAGTGAGTGTGTGTGTGTGTGTGTGTGTGTGTGTGTGTGTGTGTTTTCTCAGGGAGGCTGTGCACCTCCTAGAGTATAGAGCTCTTCCAAGCCTCTCCCCATCCATCAACAGCTTAACACCAGCTTTTCCTTCAAGCCCTAGCTCAGCACTATACTCTCCTGCCCATGGTAGCTTTAGATCTGACCCTTCAGGTGCCAGCAGGGCCTAGTCTTCATCATCCTAACACACAGAAGGCATCAGAAAACCTGGGATAGCCATACAACTGATGGCCAGTGGCAGCAAAGAATGGCCAGTGTTACTGCTTATGTCCTACCATATCCAAGGTTTTATGAAGATTACCAACTTCCACTCTTACCTGGAAATACAATGAATCTCACTCTTGTCTGCAGACACCACAACCCAGAGGAGAAAGCAGAGTTAAAGGACATTTGGGAAACATGAAGCCTGATGCTCAGAAGCCAGGAGCTCCTGGCACAAATGAGGCATAGTCAGGATGGCACCAGAGTGGCCATCACTGCCCTTGGGCAAAAGGTAAAGTTGGGCCTGTCACAGAGAACCTCAAGCATGGGGCTGATCTGCCCCACTCCTGTGGCCTTAAGGCTGACCAAGTAACCAGGGACATGACTTCCCGGGTACCAGGCAGGGGCACAGGTTCCTTTCCAATCATGGGCTACTTGGAACAACAGGTAGTCTGAAGACTAATCTTTATTGTCAACTTGATGAGATTTAAAAACATCAAGAAAACAACCCTGGGTGCATCTATGAGATGTTCCAGAAAGATTTAAAAGATGAAAGGTCTTCCTTAAATGTGATAGTATCATTCCCTGGGCTGGAGCCCTAGATTAGAAAAAGAGAAAAGGTGGTAGGCATCAGAATTTGTCTCTGGTCCTGACAGATCCCAAATGACAAGCCACCTTGTACTTCTGCCACCATGCCTCATTGGCCATAGACTGGACCCCCTTTTCAACTGTGAGGCAGAATTAACCCTTCAAGCTGCTGTCTGTCAGGCATCTGGTCATAGCCACAAGGAAAGTGACCACACAGGTATAAAGCAAGCCAGAGTCCCTTTCCTCTGGTGCTGACTGCCTGAGTTTGAGTTGTAGTCTCCACCTGCTGGACTCTAGAGACTGGGGAACGGGACGGAGCACTTGGATGCTGCTGGGCCGTCAGAGGCAGCAATCTTGGCCAGCAAGAAGATGGTGGTAGGATCTAAGTCAGCACCCACACCTCAAAGCAGGGACTACCCCACAGTGCCAGGGAGAGCATCACTGATCTTCACAGAATTATGAAAATTTCAGTTAATTCAGGAGAATAATAAAAGGAAACAATTTTTGTTTGCAGGTAACATCAGTAACCCAGAAGACATGAAAACAAAATCAATCCCAGAAAATTCTATCCAGTTATTCTAGATAACACAAAAGAGTGAAATGCAGAGCTCATCTATAGACTGGCAGTAAGAGAGCAGGAAAAATAAAAATGCAGAAACAGATTTATCTGCAATAAAAACAAAAATACAAACTATCCCAGATTAAACATTTATATGCATTACATGAAAAATAAAAACAACAATTTACTAGGGTAGAAATTCGAGTCAAATAACTTTTTTTTTGGAGTATAAATTCAATCCTAGGAAGCTATTACCTAACAATTTCAAATGGTTCCCAGCATAATTGTGAAGACTTCATGAGAATGGCTGTGAAGTTCATCTGGGAAAGAAACAGGCCAGACAAGAGGGACAAGGTGTGGGGAGGCGGGCAGGCAGTCTAGCGTCTACGTGGGTATCACTGGAGCTGCCTGGTGCCAGCACAAGGATGTAGCAAGCTAGATAGAGGACAGACATATAAATATGCACGAGAGGGAACAGAGGTGGCATTTTAAATCTCTTCAGAAAGAACATTTGATTCATGATACGACAAGTGGGGAACTACTCTGTATCAAGTGAGAATGAACAGTGGAGGCTGGAATAATGTCCCTTATTCATAAAGAGCACTCCTACACCTACATGAAAAGACCAGCAATGCAACTGAAAATAGCAGAGACAATGTTAGAAGAAATGCAGACAGTCACAAGGCAAACAGAGATGGTTGACTACACTGGCAGCCATAGACGTGCACTGTGCGGGCTCATTTTCTACTGACTTTACACAGGTTACAGTTACCTAAGAGGAGGGACCCTCACTTGAAAAATGCCTCCATAAGACTGGGCTTGGGACAGGCCTGCAGTCTATTTTCTTAATGAGTGACTGATGTGGGTGGTGCCATCCCTGGGCTGGTGGTCCTGGGTTCTATAATAAAGCAGGCTGAGCAAGGCAGTAAGCAGCTCACCTCCATGGCCTCTGCATCAGCTCCTGCATCCAGGTTCCCATCCCAAGTTCCTGTCCTGATAAACTATAGATGTGGAAGCATAAGCCAATATAAATAAAATAAACCTTTTCCTCCCCAACTTGCTTTTGTTCATAGCGTTTCATCACAGCAATAGTAACACAAACTAAGACATGCAGGAAATGTGAGAGAGGATAGAGAGGCCAGCGAGGTAAGGACAGGTGGTCTAGGAGTGTCCCTGGTCCTGTCCCTCAGGCTCTAAGAGGAGTGGTCACTGCTTCTTGCTGTGGCTAACATGTTGTAGTACCAGCCCCACAGCAAGTCCCTGTGCCCAAGGGTCTTGTATCATGGCAGTGCAGATGCTCTTCTCTGCTCCACAGCAACATGCATGCTGTCTTAATCCTTCAGCTGCCTCCCACCCAGCCTCTCTGGATGCATCTGTGTCTATCCTAGGCTGAATGCTCTTGCAATTTCTGAGGAAGTTCTCTGTCTTGGAAAGCCAGTTCCTGTGCCACTCATTTTAGACTGGCCATCAGCCCCTCAGGTTGGGATACTGGATTTACATAGGAAATTCAATGATCAGAAAGGGAGATACTATGAATGCCAGAAAAACCAACAGCTACACAGGAAAGGTCATCTAACGCCTGTCCTAGGGAATTTAGCTGAACAGCACACGTATGAAAGTCACAGTAATTAAACATTTAATTCTTTAACCAGAAGGACAGGTGAGGCCACACCAGGCTCAGAAGGTTCATACATGTGCATTCAGGATGTAGTGAGTACGTGAGCAATCATCCTCCAGAGGACAGAACTTCTGTTCCAAGTCATGATGGAGAACAAGGCTGGCCATGTGTCTCTGGAGTGGCAGAGGGGCAGGGACCACTGCTACCTGCTAACCCCACGCTACTTTTCAAGTAGAAACGCTAGGAACGTGCATTACTTTGGTAGAGAATACTTCTAAATACTAAAAATAGTACTGCAAACCCACAAGGTGGCTATTCTAAGTCACTGTCTTGATCTTCCATGCCACCTGGGTCTGAAACAGCTACCACCTTTACAGGGGCAATTCCAGAAATTAATGCTAAGGGAAATGAGCAGAAGAGCAGGGCTTACAGCAGGGATAGGGTGATTCTGAGAATTACAACCCCTGGAAAGACCTTGTTTACCCCAAATTAACAACTGAAGTTCTACTTTAAAAACTACTCCTGTTCCAATTATAAATTCTATTCAAATTCACTGATGATTTAATGACACTAATTAGATTGTGTGTTCAAGAAATCTGTCTGACAAACACCACTGCCAAGTGTTGTTAACAATATGATGGCATGAAGAGAGTTTAAGCCATCAAAACAAAGGACTGCTAATGCAGTGACACAATTATATAGTCTAAAGGCTTTTATGATCTCAGTTTTAATGAAAAAATTAAAACACACAAAAAATGTATCCTTCAATTTCTATGATTCTGAGGTCCTATCTCAACGGCCAGCTCTACAGCCAGGTTTCTAGGCTTCCAGCGTCTCTCCTAGGGTCTAGAACTGTAGGGTAGAAAGGCATGCTCCTAGGGACTGAGCTGAGCTGACACCAGGCACCCGGTCACCCTGGCTGACGGGACCCTAACTCAAGGTTCTTTATATTCTTTATGCTTCTTGAAAATGCACATAGGCAGGGAGATTTATTCCTGAGACTCTTACTGCTTGAACCATGGGAACAGATAATCAACTGACAGGAGGAGAGCACAAAACTACTCCTCACCACACCTGATAGAGCCTCCCACTGCACACCCAGTCCTGTCTTCCTGCCATGCTGCTTGCTGCTGACAAGGCTCCTGTGTATAAACAGCTATGGGGAGGAGGAATGCTCAATGGCAAGGACACCACAGGTAAACTAAAACTCAGCAGAGCTCTTGAGTCTGTCTTTGGCCGGGATCCACACTGAATCTAAAGGAAAGTCAGTGCGTGCATAGGTATGGCTGGTTCTGAGGTAGCCAGGACAGTTAGGCTGTGTCCAGCCGAGGTCTACATCCCTGAACCTGTGTCTCATGTCACAGGGCTCACTCTATTGCTTACTCTGAGGACAGAGAGGACCTTTGACCTATCCTCATTATCACCACCCAAATGCCTGGAATTAGCCTAGGTATATCCCTGGCAGAGTGCCCGTGTTCAGGGCCATCCTTCAGAGAGGGACTTAGCCCAGAAACCCGACTACAGTACCAGCCTCTGGGACAGGATCTCCAAAGCACAGCAAAAGCTCAAGGTTACAAGACAGACATCCTACAGGCCTGTCCAGAGCTGCAGTGCAGCAGCAAGACCTGGAAGCACAGGGAGGGGACAGACCGTGAACTTGTAAAAACAAACGGTGAGACGGGGTCATGCAGAGACTAAGACAAGCAGCCTGGTGAGGTGGCATTCTGTCAGCTGGCACACCAGGGTCACTGGGTGCCATTACCTGGAATGACTTCTACTGTTTTCCAGCTGGCATATGGCCCCTGCCTGAGGCCAGTCTCAAACACCCAGCTCCTCGTCCTGGAAAACACGGCCCCATGGGAAGTGGGCCTGGCCGTCCAGAGCAGAGCACTAGGCAACTGTAAGCAAGGCTTTCTTCCCTTGGCCTGATGTTGGCCTCTCCTACCAGGCAGGAAAGGACTGGGAGTGTGAAGAGCCTAGTGCTGATGGAGTCCTTAACTAGCCGCCCCCCTCCCCCCGCCCCCCAACCCAAGAGAACAGAGCAACAGCAGGAGCAGCAGCAACAGCCCTGCATCCCAGGACGACTACCCAAGACCCTGGCCTCCTTGTAGACAGCTCTCAGAGCCCTGAGTGAGGTTTCCTAGATCCTCTTTTCTTATAAGGCCCAAGCAGGACAATGTTCTCAGCACACACATTCCTGAAAGGGGAACCAGGGCTGCTGCTGGGCCTGCTCACCAGGGCAGGCAGGGCTCCGTAATGTGTTATCTGAACCAGGAACAGCTTGTGCAGTCTCCTCAGCAATCCACATCATGACCTACAGACAGAAGTCATTGCCCAGGGCCCTCCATGGTTGGAGACTGCTCTGGTGATGGCAGCACTGCAGAGGTGCTTAGTGCCAATCCAGGCTCAGGGGTCTTAGATGCTGGGCGCCATCTTGGTCCTACTGGGTGGGCAAGGTGGTTCTGGGAAAGTACTGCTGGGAAGTGAGTAGCCACCATACATCCTCCATTCCGAGCCCAGCTAGGCCTCCTTCAGGCCTACCTTGAGATTACCCTGACCAACACAGTGCAATCACACGAGACTTGGCAGGAGCCAGTGGCTGTTCCTGAATCCCTGACCTGCAGAAATCATTATTGCTGAAACCGTGATGTGTTGGGTGATTCTGTTACACAGCTGTGGGCAACTTGTACAACTGGTATGGGAGGCTTTATGCTTTAATGTGACTACTGCAGATGGTTTTTACTGGACAGTGTGGCTCAACATGGTTCTTAGTAGAGACATTCCTGGCCTTATAGCCTCACCATATAGCATCTACATGCATGTTTCTTTCCACTTATTTAATTTAAATTCTGGGATCAGATTGAGCAACTATAGAGAGTAAGCATTAAAAAGGTCTTTGTTAACAGTTTTTTTCTTCCTTGTTCTTTTTCTTTTTTGGGGTGAGGGCGTTTAATTATGAAAAGTCAATGGGAAAATCTGATGAAAACCACAACGAACCCTGAGTCCTCTGAGGTGTCCACCACTTTGGGCCTGTTTTCTCACTGGCTATTTTCTTACATGGGTATGCACTTTTAGAAAAAAACTTCTACACCATGAGTTCCTGTGTCCTCTGCAGGAGCCATAAGGCCTAGGACATTTACAGCAATCTTATGGTGAGGGTCACCTGGTTCCTGGATCTTGACACTCTGGGTCCTTCTTGGGGACAGAAGGAATCACGTGCCACCCAGAGGCTATCTGGTTCTCAGGTCTTAGCATTCCATGGATGATCCCAATCCTGAGGACAGAAGGAGCAGGTGTCACCCAGAAGTTACCTGCCTGGTCCATGGGTCTAAGCACCAGATGGGTGCTGCCCATCATGGGCACAGAAAGGGCAGCTGTCACCTGTCCATACCTCAGCACTAGATGAAATCACACCAACCATGGGGAAGAAGCAGGGGTCACCCAGGGGTAGCTAGTCCACATGTCTCAGCCCTCCACGGGTGAACAGACCCTGGACAGAAGGACGGGTATGACACGGAACCCAAGGATGCTGCTCACCTTGATGTGTTCATGCAGCTGGGCTTCATGCTGCCGGGACAGCTGCTCGTGCTGGCGCTGGAACTCAGCAATGAGGATCTGCCGCTGGATCTGCTGCTTCTGCTTCAGTGCTAGAAGCTCCTGCTGCAGCTGCTGCTCCCGCAGCGCGGGTTCCAAGGGCAGAGAGAACTGGTGGTCCAGGCGTAGGTCCATGGGTACTGCTGCAGGGGCCACTTGCAGAGGCAGCGCCGTAGCCACGTCCACTGTGGAGAGAGTACAACATGGGAGAATGGGTCACTGAGGCAGCAAGGCTAGCCCTGGGGTCTGGGTCCTTCTTCCCTGTAAAGCCTAGATGACAACTATCATGGGATGTTAGCGGCTCAAAGGGCATCTGGTGTCCCTTGGTCAATGGCCTGACAGGCTCAAAGCACAAAGCTCAGGGAATCCTGGGGCTCTGTCCTCAAGCACAAAGATCTCAGGGCAGTGGCAGATCTGGCCAGGAGACACACTTGCATGGAGTTCTTACTCCCTACCCTTTGCCAAAGTGGAGGGCTCCACTCTCAAGGGACCCTATTGCAAACCCAACGGCCCACCTGACGTCATATTGAAAAGTCAATAAAGGGAAACTACAGTAAAAGGCTCCGCTTAGCCATGCGAGGAGCCAAGTGCCAGTACTTGGATGGGCAAACCGCCTGTACTTTGTTTCTGCCCCTTCTCCTAATGAAGCCACTGCAGAGCTATGTATGAGCCTCAAGAACAGTGTGTGCCATAGAAGTGGTCCAGATAGACACTCAAGCGGAGAGCCTGTTGCCATGGTAAAATAAGCACCCTCTTGAAAAACATGTTTACCCAACCGACTGCAGCCAATAAAGTGTGCTCCTGGCGGGCAGCATGAGCGTTCATCAGTGTGTTCTGCACTCACACTGTGCCCATGTTCTGCCAAGGAGAGGCCACCGCGATTCTGATTTAAAGCAGAAGCTGAGTCAGTCTCGGTGCTTACAAAATTAATTGCAAATTAAAGCAAGAGAAACAATGTGGAGGAAAGGTAAGTTTTCAATTATCAACACAGGGTCAGGGAGATGGATAAGTGTATGAGCAAAGGTACCTGCCACCATGCCTGACAACTTGAGTTCAGTCTCCAGCACCCATGCAATGGAAGTGCAGATCCAACTCTTGAAAGCTACCCTCTATCTATCTTTTACAAGTGTGCCATAGCATGCATGACCTACCCACCTATGCAGGTACACAAATGCACATATGCAGGTACACAAAATTTTTAAACCATAATTAATGATAAAAGAGTAAGTGTCCAACTTGAAGCGGCCCCTCACGTGTCACAGGCCGTTAGTTATGAGCAGTGTGTCATGCATGGGGCTCCTTCCTGTGTGGCGCTTCCATACAGCAGCTGTCAACAGGCATCTCTGCAGACAGTCCCTGGGTTAGGGCAAAGGCTCTGTGGACCCTACCTCCAGAAAGCCCCTCCCTCCCCACTGCCCTGGATGCAGGGCTTCATCTGCCCCCACACAAGCACTGAGCCCGAGGGAAGGAGGCAAGAACACTGTCCCCTGGAAGGGACTCAAGGTTAGAGGGAAGTTCAAGTGCAACACTGGTGGCAGGTGCCTGACGTCAGCTCCTGTCCCTTATGGATTTCGCCTTAACTAGAGTCCTCTAACAGTGGCTATTCTGTACCCTTGCTTCTTGCTGAATTTTTAGGGCTTTCTACTCACAGATGCAGGATGGTCTTGGACCAAGACCTGCCTGAAGCCCTCTCCCTAGGTTTATAAACCATATTTGACAATCTTGAGCCCACAGACTTGAGTAAGAAAGGTGCTTGTTTCTATTGGTCCCCTGTAGCCACTCCTACACAGCAACTCCCAAAACTGGCCTTAGTGGCCAAATGATTGGATCCCTGGTCCCAGGACTCTTCCTTGTCCTTCTAGGGTAAGGCTGGGAAGAGATCTAACAGTCACCAGAACCCTAGAGAGAGTACAGGATAGGACCAAGGAGGGAGGGGTATAGCCATAATGTAGACCCTCTTGGGTTCCCCATGAAAATCACCATCTTCACATCCCATGTCCCTGCACCACCCTGGTTTGTGATCTGGCCCTGTGGTCACCACTAAGTCCTCCAGGGCTAGACTGACAGAGGGGTAGGAGCAGATAGAACCCAAGAAATATCTGGGCCTTGAGACAGCAGCCTGCCCAGCCACAAGAAGACCAAGCAAGTGTAAGGCAACTGGAGATCTTCATGTCCAACAAAACCCCCCCAGAGGTCCATGAGACTACCTGGTCTTACCAAGCCAATGCTTCTGCTCCTCCTCATCAAGGAGGCAAGGCTCTGGCTACTTACAGAGATGTTTGCTTTCTGTACCTTGGCTCAAGCTAGGTACACTCTAAGCTTTTTATTTGCTATATGCTTGCACCATGGGCAGGATTCTCTCTCTCACACAGGAACAAAGACTGGATTACTTATCTTTCCTTTTTGTCCTTTTTGATCTCTTTTATTATAAAATGAAACAAGATGGAAAAATACAAATAATTCAGGTTTTATAGAACAACATTATTTCCATGTTTACTCAGTTTCTCTTTTAAGGATAAGACATTGTAGAGGATAAGGAATTAAAGGGGACCACTTCCTGAAGGAGACTCAGGGCAAGTTCCTTCCTCAGGGGCCAGCTGTGCTGTCCGACTGAGCAGTAGGTAACTGCAGGTGCTTCTTGCTGGGGTTTTACCTATCCCCCAGTTTGAACTCACAGCCTTTAACCTGTCAATCTCTTGATTAAATGAGACTGCCGCAAGCTGGTTAGCTTGCCTCTGACTGCCTAGGATAAGTCACATCATCTTTCTTAGTTATACACACATATGGTCCCTGATGGGCTTAGTCTGTGGCCACTTTATTTTAGAATATGAATTGACTAGGGGTGAAAACTAGCCTATAATTAATCAATTATATATTCTTAATGTCTGGTTAAACAGGATAGTTTAGTTTAAATAAAAACACATGAAAAATTAATGAAACCATGACACTGTCTCACAGCTTGTAAACTATCTTTTCCTGTATTACTTCACTTGGCTCTGGGGGAGAGGGCAGGTGTGACTCCTGCTACAATTTTGCTGACATGACCTACGATCTTACATATTAACAAGGTTGTATCAAAGATGCTGGGCACAAGAGCATGCTATCTGCCCATTTCTAATTTCCACAGAGGGGTACCATTAGGCATGCCTAGCATCTCTTTAAAAAAACCAAATACACAACCTTTAAAAGGATTGTTTTGGTTAACTTCAAGAACATGATAGGCCAGTCATTTCTACTACTGTATCCACATACTGGTAACAAGGATGGCGGGGCTGGTGAGATGACTCAGAGGTTAAACACACTTGCTGCTCTTCTAAAGGACCAGAGTTCAGTTTCCAACACCCATGCTAAGTGGCTCACAGCTGCCTATAACTCCAGCTCCAAGGGATCTAATCCCTTCCTTTGGCCTCTGTGGGGCACAGCCGGTACAAAACTGAATGCTTAGGGACTGGCAGGGCAGAGTGTGCAGAGGGCAGCTGGGGATGGGATGCTTAGCTCCAGGCAGTGGCCAGACTGAGCTGCTCAGCAGCTCCACCTCAGTCACAGGGCAGAATGACAGCCAGCTGGGACAATTTCCATAGTAGTTCTTCGGCCCTGAGGCTGGCCTTAGAGCCTGTTACAAGGAAAGCACCTTCACACTTGGTCCAAAGGATACTAATGTGAGTGTGCTAACAAATGACCCTCTTTCTTCAATCAGAGGCCAGCTACACAGCACTGATACACTTCCCATTGCAACACAGGCAGTATAGCTCCTGAGCTGCGGGTCAAAGGTGGCGAGCACCCCACCAAGTAATGTAAAGGGGTCGTGGGGTTCTCTGAATGTGGGCAGGGCATACTCTTTGAAGAAGAGCGGGGAGAGGGGACTCGGAAGGTGCTTACCATGCACTGAACATAGCCTTATCATAACAAACTAAATCTGAAGACAGGGCAGGACAGATCGCATTGTTTGTTTTGAATTTTGTTGCTTCTTTACTCAATATGCTCAATTTACTGATGTTTTAGTTCCTCAGGCACTATTTTTAAAGCTGTAATTGAAGTGTAACCCTGAGTATTTAAGGTGCCCTAAATCTGTAAGCCAGACTGAAAGGTGAGTGGAATGGCACCATGCCCACCACACAGGATGAAGACGGCTGGACCTCCTCTTCACTCAAGCGTCATCCATGTTTACTGCCCCACAGGTATCTGACCTTTCTGTACAAGTACCATCTATCCCAAAGGTCAGTTTCTGCCCAGATCTTCTTTTCCAATCCCTAATTCATGAAATGCATGATGGCCAGGCCCCATTCCCTAACTTCCAGCAGCCCAACAGCTAAAGAGGAAGAAGCCAAGGGCAGGGCTAATTCCAAGCTCTCCTGTTGTGAGCTCTGTGTGGACTACAGGTCTCTGAGGGTACCTACACTGAGGGTTGAAGAAAAAGGGAGATCTTCTCTCCCACAGTCCAAGAACCGCGAAGCCAGCAAGACCCATGTGAGAGTCCACTGAGACCCTCCTCAAATCCACAGTGGGCCTGCTCTCAACTGTTGGACACGAAGAGCAGAAAGGGTGGTGTTGGGAACCAGCACTGTCTGCAGTGGAGTCTGCCAGTGAGCTCCAAAAAGCATTTCCTTGTTACACTGAGTGCTGGGAAGGGACCGAAAGACTGCCTGGACCTGCATCGTGAAGTGCCAATCAGAACTCCATTCTTGGCTACAGAAGCTGAGAGGAAGTAGATCAAAGGCCCCTTGTTACCTGCGACTCACATCCCATAACTTAATTACTGTTGTTGTTTCCTCTCAAGTAAGGCCACCTTGGCAGATACAAAATGAGGCCTGGAACCGACACAGGCAAGGAGACTTGGCCAAGGGCTCCTGAGAACATGGCCTGCCCATCCCCACAGCCATCATCAGGAGGCCAAGAGGCGTGGCTGTAGCTCTGCTCAAGTGCCAGCTGCAGAGATTGAGGCCATGGTCCCCATTCACTCATGAGAGGACGGCACTGGCAGTTGCGTCAAGAATGACTTGTGCTATTTCTGTATCAAAACCACTGGAAATGCCACAAGTTCCTAACAGAGGCTGCTGGTGCTTTTGACCCAGGGCTCCAGGAGAAGAAAACGAAATCCTCTCTTCTTAAAGAACATAGCATCAAAACAAAACCGCCTGTATTCTCAGGAATAGTCTATGGAGGGCTGAAAACCCCTCCATAGGCTGTGCTTTGAAAAGCTTATCAATACAATTGGACCTATGACGTCAGTGAGGACACAAAGACCACATTCAGTGCTCCAAGGAGAAAGGCAGGTCTGCTGGGAGCAAGCCCTCCTACAGGAAAAGCCTCCAGCTCTCCCCCCAGACCCTGCTTTCCATTACGCGGGTCACTCCTCTTTCCCTGACACCATTTCACACCATCACACAGACACGGAATGAAAGCAGCACTGTTCAGGAAATATACCAGAGTCGAGGGTCGCCTCAGTAAAGAATAACTCATTCAGCTCCAGGGAAAAATAATAGATATTTCAACTATGTAACCATGACTTCCTCTCACTGACATTTGCCTGTATGGGGGTGGGGGGAGAGTTAGGGTGGGAGAAGGGAGGGTGAGGACACTGGCGTGTCATCGACATCCAAGGGCACAGTCATCAAGTAAAAGGACAAAAAGGAACACAGTTCACATGCCACCTCAGCACAGAGTCACTCTCACCGAGTCCCTGGGAACCCCATGAACCTACCACCCTCTTGCTTCTCTGTGGCACAGGCAATCCTGAAAGTGTAGTCCCTCTCTGGTCAGAATAAAGGCAGTGGGCCTAAGTGAGATACAATGACACATGACAGGCTAAGGTCGAAGAGTTCTTTGGAGCCCAATCGTCTAGGACAAATGACTAGAGCCTATCTGGGGCAAGTATATGAGTGACGCCAAGCAGCAAGGACTGCCCAGCACTGTGTCTGGTGGGGACTCAGGAGGACTTCCCATGATCCAGGAAGCAAGTTGCACAGCATTGCTCTTCTCCCTGTACCGCGGCCACTCTAGGACTCAGGTGCAGCTGAGCAGCCTCTGAGGAAGGCCCTCAGAGGAAGCAGTGTCCTCAGGTAACGGAGGTGGCGGGGCTAAGAGTAGGTGGAATGATGTGGTTCAAAATAGGTCTACACGGACTCAACTGGGTACCCAGTCCTTAAGAGAGCAGCAGCAGCAGGAGCAGGCCAGCCGCAGAAACGCCTGTCTTTAAAGGTCCACTTGCTCCCATGTGGCCAGGCATCCTGGGCTCCCGCACAACTTCCTACCAAGATTTGCCCTCCCCATCATCTCCTGGCCTAAGTCCTACGGTATTCTCCCATCACTTCTGTTACACTTCTTGCTCTTGGTTTCTTCTCATTCTGCAGCAACTCAGACCAAACTGGACTTGGAAGAGGAGGTTTGAGAGGTACTCTCACATGTGTGAAAATGTGCTTCCTTTGGCTATGGACAGCACTCCAGATTGAAAACCATTCCTTCAGAAATGTGAAGACAATGATGAGCCATGTCTTCTTATTGTTGAATCTGCCACTGAGAACAGGAAACCATCTTATCTGGACCCTGAATTGTGACTTTTTTCCCCTGATGTACAGAAACCACCTACTTGGGCTCCCTGTTCTCAAGCTCTGTATCCTGTGCAAAGACCTCCCTGGTCCTTCAGTGCTCAGTGCTGCTCTCCAGCTGAGGGATATTTCCCATGGGTAGTTCAGGGTCACTCTGGGTCAATTCTTTCAAAACCACCTATTTTCTGGATCTTCACAGGCATAATAATGAGTCTTCTGAACCCCATCTTTCTTTCCCATTACTCCTAGCTCCCTCTTTTTTCCTTATACCTAATGGATTTCTTTAAATGTTTTCATTATTTCCACTATTTCACCTTCGATAAACCACAGAGCCACATTTAAAGAACAATCGCTCCCGGGCATTTACGCTGTCCAGTCCCATAGCATTTGGGGGCATGGAACAGCCCAGGTAAATCATGGGGGTATCCTTTTCTCAGCAGTCCCCTGTTTCCCAGTCTGGCCTGGGCCACCTGTCTCAGGTGGAAGAGAACTGAGTGGATTCTCACACTGAGCTTCTCAGAGGGCATCAGCTAGAAGCCCCATCTTGGTGTCATGGCCTCTGCTAAAGAGGACCATTCCTATTTCAGCCCTGGAGAACAAAGGCTGAGCCTTGGAAGCCTCTGACCTGGGTCAGAGTGACCTGGGTCCCTGTTCTAGTTATACATCCAAGTCCTCAACTCAACTGTGTCCCTAGGCAGAGGACCTCTGGTCACAGTCTGTAGTCAACAAACCTTCAATGGACACCTCAGAAGGGAAGCAGTGGCATCCAGCTCAGCAAAGGGTGGGGTTCTGCCTCCACATCACCAGGCTCCTTCATCCCTTTTCCTGGGGGAAAGGCATTCTGTGGCATATCACTCTGTGCTCTGGAGAGGGATCTGGCTTTTGGTCTGCCAGGTACGCTGAGGTTTCCCAAACCTGCTTTTCACATTTCTGGATGTGTCCCTTGTATCCCTCACCCTTGCTGGCTTATGACCCTTCCCTAGAATGTTCATCCTTAAGTGTTTGGGGCAATTTCAAAAGCAGCACACAAAACAAGGCCAGTGAAATGGCTTAGTGGGTGGACGTGAAGAGTTGAGTTCCAGCACCAGAACCCACGTGGTGGAAGGAGAGAACAGACATGTACGATATCCAAATCAATTAGTAAGAATTCCATTGCTATCCTGTTGCCCAAAAATAATGGGTTTATGCTCTGTTTCAATCAGGACCCAGTAAGGTCAAGCACTACCAGAGAACTGTATCTCCCAAAGCTACTGTGATACACACACACACACACACACACACACACACACACACACACACACACACACCAGTCAGAAACACTTGCTACCTGCCCTATAGCTCTACTGATGACGCTTGCCTGGATCAATGAACTCCCGGCCCTGGCTTTCTGTCAACTGTATGTTCTTAGGGCCTAGCAGATTTGGCTGTGATTTTCCAGCAAGAGCAGGAGAGCCTGGTGGCAGGCGACTGGGACAGCCCAGGTGGGTATTAGCACTAACCATGCCTGCTGCCAACAGCACTCTTCTGGTCCTACAGCTGCTGTTTCATGTGCTCGATGGGTTCTTCACTATAAAAAAAGGCAGGGCAAGTGCTTAACTCCCCTCCCCCCCTTTTTTGGCTAAGTTTTAAAAATGATGAGTGGTCTCGCAGTATGGGTAGTGTGTTTTACAATGTCTTATGTCCTAATGACCTGGGTCTCTCTTAGCTGCAGATCTCAAAGATACTCAAACAGTACTGTCCTCAGCCACAGGGAATCTTGGGGCTGGTCCAAGTTCTAAAACACAAAGGTTTCAGAATAGCTCTGTTTCTGATGGGACATGATGGCCTGTTCTTACAACTGTCTTGCCCTTGACATGGGTTACATGTTTAGCAACAAGACTCTGGCTATTAGGGTGATTGCTATTATGGGTTGGGACTTAGGACATGTTATGTTCTTACTGTCATTCTTGTACATCTCTAAATCGAATGAAATTACACGTGTTTCAACCTCCATCTTGCCTTGGAACTTCAGAGCACAAAACTTATTAAAACTATCACTCACAAGGACTGAAAAGCTCTATCTAGACGCCACTCAAAATTCTGATTTATCTGCAATAACTTCTCTCCCAAAGATGTCTGAAATGGAATTACAATTATTTAATGTGCACATGAGCATGCAGGTGCAAATATATGAAGGAGGTATGGTGGAAATGTCACAAGCACTTTCCAAGACAAACATCCACGAATGTTTTGTAGGGAAGAGCCACAACCCAATGACACTGCCTGAGCCTCACAGGCAGGGAGGTCTTCTGCACCATCTTTCTGTGCCTCGCTGCAATGCTTGTATGCAATGCTAAGAAATCTTGTTAACAATTCACCAAGATAGAAAACATGCTTGAAGAAGAAAATGAGGATACAAACAGAGGATGCTTTGTAGTGCTTTCTTTTCAGCTGAAACCAAAATGTAAAGAAACGTATTTGTGAGTGTGTATATGGAAAGGTTTTCCATTTGGCACTGGGCAGGAGAGACACATACCATATACAGCTTATGCTAAATGTAATCTCTAAGCTGAATCTTCCATGAACAATTCTGGAAGTCAGTAAATGGTGGCATACTTTTCTAGGTACTGATTCACCCCACATTTCTGTATTCTGTAATGAAAGATAAACTGTTGTCTCCAATCCTACAAGAAAGACTGCTCCACGCCAGAAACAGGAAAGCTGTATAGGCAGTCCCCTTTTCTTCCCAGTATCTTGGTCCATACCATGCCCTGTCTGTAGGCTGGCCTGTTGGAAGCCATATGTATGTATATACTGACTTCTTTCATGTGCATAAGGATTCCACAAGAGTCAGTGCAACTGTGTCCTATCAGAGAAATGTAACACACGTTGCTAAGTTAAGTTGCTGGTTGACCCATAGCTAGTCAGCACCAAGTCCAGGAAAGGCCCCAGTATGTACAACTGGCATCAGGAATCCTAAGGAAGATGTACAGCCCAGGGATAGCTAGGACTCATAGCCCAGTCAGGGCGGCAGTTCTCAGGGTGGGCAGGGTCAGGAACCAAGCTCAGGCCCAGGTCCCATCCCACGGCTGCCAACTAGCCTCAAGGAGCCCCCACTGCACTGACACAATCTGGGTACCCTAGAGCTTGAGAGTCTGTGTTCTGGAACCGACAGTCCACCATTACACAGCTCCCCTTTTAAGGAGAAATGCTCAGAGATGTATGGTAAGAACACCAGGGATGAATCCCTCACTAAAGGGTTTGCCTGACCACTGGCTCCTCCTTTTAGCTGAGACTTGGGTTCTGTTCTTAAGCAAAAGCTGATCCTCAACTACTGCTGGGCTAGAGAGCCTGAAGCCTGAGGACCACAAAGTGCATTCTCTTTCCTCAACAGCTCCTGTGTCCAGGAACAGCCACCTACTTACCCAACCCTAGGAAGAACAGGAACAGCAGGAAAGCCCTGCCTAACCCTACTGTAGCCTGGAGGTAGAAAAGAGAATCCTTGAAATGTTATTTTCAGTACCAAAAAAAAAAAGGGGGGGGGGCTACAAGGCTACAATTAACACCCGGTGGGTGTGTCTCCCTCTGCCGTCTCATTCTCCCCAAGCCAGGGCTCACCTCATACACTTGCACCATTTTCCTCAAGAACACCTTCTTCCAGGCAGAAAAGGCCCAAGTAAACCACAGACAAGGGACAGTCTCATCACACTGAGCCCAAACAGCTGCTGCCAAACAAGGTGATCCTCGGCGGTTTGTGCCTTCCGTACTCAGTGGGGTGATCCTCCACGGCCTCCTGCCTCCTGCAGACAACCATATAACACAAGGCCAGAGAGTGGCTACATCCACATCTGGGTGCTGGCTCCTCTGACTACTCACAGAGCCCAGAGGCAGGGGACCTACTCTGCAAGATTTCCAGTATAAAACTAAGATACAAGAACACACGCTGGCACAGAGATGGCAAGGCAGTGGGCCCTGGAGCCAGGTTTGAGTTCAATCTAGGCTCAAGATTCTGAGGACTACACTCTGTCCTGAGTCAATAATGGACACCTCCTCAGTACCAGGAGTGCTGATCTTCTGTGACAAGTGCTGAGCATGGAGCTGGCACTGGTGTGCGGTCTGGCTCCACCCTGCACCAGGACACACTCTGGGGTAGGCACCATCCATTCTGGAACAACCAGGAGAGGCAGTGCAGGGCCTCCTGGTGAAACGGTACAGGCTGGGCCTGGGTCCTCTCGCTACTTGTTAGCTAGAAAGTGGGTCAAGAAAACATTTCTCCACACAGGTGAACAAGAGGACAAGAGAGAGCCTGGCAGCTGGGGTATCTGGGAGAGTCTGGGAAGGGCAGAGGGCTATACTGAACTGTTTCTGGTTAGATAAATTCATGAAAGGAAAGCCTTCTGACAAGAACAGGGGCAGGACAGCCCACACAGCCTGCAGGACAGCCGGCTGCCGTCCAGCTAGATCTAGTGGTGCTCATGCAGGTAGGAGGGCTGGAACTGTTCGGCTCACACTGTGCCCAGCTGGGGCAGCCAGCTCTCCAGGCAGCCAGTGAGCTGTCTGAGAGAAAGCCCAAGACAACATCCAGGGCCCAGAAAGCATGCCCCATAGGCAGCCCTCCTGAAACAGAGAACATAGAAACAGACAGATCTGGAAAGAATTCCCCACCTCCTTTTTAATAATCCATCTTAGGCTGACACAGGGTCAGGAATTAATAGGCAAAGGCACACTGGAACCTTCCATTCACATACTATCCAGAAGCCAGGCAGTCTGACTGGTACACACAATGAGTGACCATGCTTTGGGTGTCTTTTCTACCTTCTAGTTACCAACAGTATGTGTCCTTTGGCCTTACTGCCGCTTTTAACTTGAACAGCCTGAGGTTTGCTAACACAAGGGGCTGAATATCCAAGGACTGCTTTCTTTAATAGGAATGGTGGTGGCTGCCTGAATCCCAGGCATAAATAGAGGAAGGAAAAGAAAAGACAGCAGAGGTGTTCTGGACTCCCAGAGGCAGTCCAATCTCAAGAGACCCCAGACAGCTGCAGAATGATGAGTCCCTCAACATGGGGACCCAAATTCATGTCATGTCACCTCTATGTCTCAGGACCACACACCAAACCCCTGGATGGAACAACCCTATCCTTACCTAGACCACCTCGGACAGTTGGCCTTAAGCCAGGTTTCTTTGCTTGCACATGATATATACTGGGCACACAGGTGAGGGGTGGCCAAGAGCCAGGGGACACAGAAGCAAATTTTTTTATCAGCCTACCTCATGTAAGGAGAACTTGGGCCCTCCAGTTTCATCAGGCATCAGAGACACTAGAGAGGTGAAGAAGGGCTTCCTTGCCCTAAGTCTACAATCCCTGGTTAGGTGTCTGAGGTCAGAGAGACTGATACAGTCCAACACCCCCACCCCTGCTGGGAAATGAAATGCTCTCTGTAGTGTAGGAGAAGGAGGGGAAGAGAAGCAGAATCGAGGCTACCTTCACATTCCTGGCTGAGCCAGAAGCCATGGTCTAATAAAGCAGCTTCTGTGAGGCTGGGACTTACTGAGGCCACACAAACGAAACCAGCTCTGTAGAACAATCCACAGCCTCTAGCCAATATGTCGTGTGCTCGTTGAGTTCAAGCAGAGGGTCCTACACCCCAAACACCGCCCAGTGGGAACTCAGCCTGAAACTCGAGAAAACAGGAAACTGAATGCATCAAGCTCCACTCGAAAGGTGCCAGGCTGTGAAAGGCTCTAGAACAGAGTGAAGACTTTGGGCAGATAGCTGGAATAAGACAGTGACCAGAAGGTTCTTGGCACCTGCTGACCAAAGAAATCAGCCAACATTGCTGCCCTTAGAACTCCTGTCTGGGGAAGAACAACGCTGTGATGCTGGATGCATGCTCACAAGGGGGCTGAGGACTACCTAGGCCCACCATGAGTGAGCTGGCTTTTCTTTCAACAGCTAGGAACAGTGACATGCTGAGTATCAGCCCTTGCTTTCTGGGACAGACTCAGCCAAGTCTCCTCTGCAGCCCCCAAGGAAGGCCCTAAGTGCTCTGGGGAAGTCTTAGCAAGCCGTCCTCTAATCTGAGAAGCCCAAAGCTTCTTGGGAGTTCCAGTGTCCCACAGCACACCCAAGACTCCACAGCCTGGGGACATGGAGCGGCTCTCCTTTCTCGTCCACCCACTCACTTCCCTGTACACTCAGTCTCCCTGCCTGGCCATCCCACATGGCAGGAAGAGGCATGCCAACATATGTCTCAGTCCTAGGATTCAGGTTCCAGAGTCAGAGTCTGGATCTGCCAGAACTCTTGAGAAGCAAGATTTCAAAAAAATCAACAGCTAAAACTTTCCAAAGTGGAAGATACACACCTACAGAGAAAACACAACCAAGTGGAAAAGTGTAATACATTAAGACAGTGTCATGAAGAAACCAGAGCCCCCAAAATCAAGGCGTGAGATCCACCCCGCCTGTGTATGAAGTGAGCTCTTCTTACAGAGGGGTCATGGAAACAGGAGCCAGAGCACAGCTCCCCTCTGGGGACCAAGGAGACCAGCTGCTACACTAGAGGTGCGGCAGAGGCTAGCACAGAAGCAGCACTGACATGTGTAGCCTGAAGCCAGGAAGCTGTAAGCCATGGAAGCCCCAACGATGGAGCTATGGGCTCTCAAGTGTGACACAAAGTAACGTACAGGTGGCTCTAAGAAACAAGCTAACAAACAGGACATGTTCCCTCGGTCAGGAGATATCCAGAGGCATTATGCCTGGTGGCAGGCAGCAGGAGGTCTATGAAAAGCGTGAGTCAGGCAGAGGTGCGGAGGGAAATTCTGAAGCACCAGCACAGCTGGGGTCCCATGGGACGACTGCTGCTGCACAACTGACTGCTGGAAAGCAAGGAGACAGGGCGTAGAGTGGGGTAGGATGAGAGCCACCAGGGGAGGTTCTAAGTGGAAAGATGGCCTTCTTCTCCAGACTTCAGAAAGGCACACCCGGCCACCTCTGGGCAGAAGCACACAGTTAAATCTAGTAAGTTTACCGCAGACAGTCTCGATCCTATCAAGTCTCTAGGTGCAACTACCAAAGACAGGCAACAGGAAACAAAGACCCTTCAAATGACAGACAGGGCTGAACACAAGCAAAGTCTGGAACACAAAATTCCACTATAAGACCAGCCACTTCCTGCAGATAAATCTCAAGACCACAGAATAAAATGAGGTAGGGAGGAGAAGCCTATGGACTGACCAGAATTTGTGGTATGTACCAGCCATCTACCTGGTCCCTGAGGCAAACAGAAAACTCAAACTCTTACAGATACCCCCAGGGACATTTAAAACAAAACAAAACAAACGGTACCAATGGTGTCACACCTGCATTAGAACCATAAGACCCCTGTGCTGGTGGCCATGGTGGCACATCTAGCACTGTGTGGGCAGAAGTAGGAGAATGACTGAGTTCAAGGCTAGCCTTGTCTATATATCAAGTTCCAGACAAGATTCTGCTAACAAACAAACAAGCAAGCAGGTGTGCATGTGAGAAAAAGACAGAGCTCAGCGTTGAAAGGCACTTGCTGACAACCTGGTGACCTGAGTTTGATTCCTGGAGCCACACAGTGGACAAAAAGAATGAACTCCACATGGTGTTTTCTGACTTCCACAAGTATGTCATGTGCATGCGTGCATGCGTGCGCGCGCGTATACACACACACACACACACACACACACACACTTAAAAAAACAAAAAGACGATATTTTCTTGGGGAATAATGAGCAAAGCAGGAACATCATCTCTGACAATAAGAATACAGATTTATAAGTTAGACCTATCATTAAGAAATTAAACAATATCAGAACAAATGCAAAAACAAGTAAGATAAATATATGAATGAAGAGAGAAACATTCACTGCATGCTCACACACCAAATTAAAAAACAAAGAACAATGGATTCTTTGAAATGACTAAGAAGATGACAAACTTCTAATAACAGGGATTCGGAAAATAAAGAAAAGTCACAAATTAAAAACTAAGAGACAAGCCAGGGCATGTGGCAGTGAGTGAGCACATGCCACATGCTGGGGCTCAGGTTCCATCTCAGATACTGCACGAACATCTTTATTTACATATATACATACATAAAAATATTAGAAGCTAAAAAAAAAAGACCAGTTACTTCAGATATGGCAGCGACTTAAACCAATTCACTTTAGAGCCAGTGTAAAATAGGCACATTTCTAGAAAACATAACATTCCAAGGTTGATAGACAAGAAAAAGGTGGGGAGCAAAATAATTCTATACTATTACCATAATCTGAGACAGTATTTCAAAATCTTGCCATAAAGATCATTCCCATGGTATTCCCGGAAAAGTTCCAACCAAGTGATCATTCATTTTAAATAACACTCTTCAAAGAAACACAGTATGAGGAGCCCTAGTGCACCCTACCAGGGCGTGGAAAGCCTCATTACAGAACCATACAAAGGCACTGTGAGAAAGACAGAAAGATTCCGGGCTGGGCCACGAAATTCTCCAATGACATTAGCCAGTTTGCCCCTGGAGTCTGCACTGGAACTGCCTGCATGGACAGGGCTAGGAAGAACATCGTTCACAAAGTCTCAGCAAACACAGCTTTTGGCTTGAGGAAAGCAGAAGACATACTCCCAGGGACAGACAGGAACCTCTGGAGATGACTGTGCAAACGACAACACTTACTGAGCATGCTGTCACAGAGGGCTATTTCTGTGGACAGGAGCACAACTGTCTCGACTCACGCTTTAGATCACAACGAATCCTACATGTACCAAGACTCAAAGTGAAGGAAAAACTGATGACTTTCAGACAATATTATTGAACATTCTCATATTTCTGGAATGAACTCAAGATGTAGAAGGAGCTTCTTACCATGAAAAATTAAACCAGTACAGTAGATCTGATGAGCAGGCCAGCCTCAGAAGACTCCTGACACATGCCAAGCCAGCTGTCTTAAGTTAGAGTTTCTAATGCTGTGATAAAACACCATGACCAAAAGCAACGTATTTCTTCATCATACAGCTTATACTCCATCACCCAGAAGTCATGGCAGGAACTGATGTAGAGGCTACGGAGATGTGCTCCTTACTGGCTTGTTCCCTCTGGCTTGCTCAGTCTGCTTTTTTATACAACCCAGGACCACCTCCTGCTTAGGGGTAGCACCACTCACAGTGAACTGGGCACTCCCCCATCAATCACTAATTAAGAAAACACATTATAGATCTGCTTACAGGCCAATCTTTTGGAGGCATTTTCTCAACTAAGAGTCCCTCTTTCCAAATAACTCTAACTTGTGTCAAGTTGACAACAAGCTAGCCAGGACACTAGCCCTTCACAAAGGACTGTCCTGAGCATAAAAGCAAATTTTGTAAGGCAGAAGACCCTCAAAGATGAAAGGAGGACCCACAGGCCTAACCACCATCGGCAGTTTGGTGATTCCAGACTTGGGCATCAACCCATGCCCATCCGGTTTCACAGCTACACCTTCTGACCATACCAAGTGCTGCAGAAGCACTGAGCTGCTATCATGGGATGGAGAGTCTTCCGGAAAGCAGTTGTTCTCTCTTAGAGAACCTAGTTTTGTTTCTAGGACCCAATGCTTTAGCTGAGAAGTGGCCTCAGGGTTTTTGCAGAAGCGTGGGCCCGAGTGACCATGGGGTAGGGGACTGCTTTAAGAGGTAGGGACAGTGGGATCAGTCTTGCAAGTTAACATCTAGCATTCTCACATGCAATCTTCCAGCTTTATTTAAAAACACTTTCTCACAGAAAATACATTTACATTTGTTTTTTCTCTATACTCTATATCAGGTGGATTACACCAATTTATTCTTTTACAGTCTTACTATATATATATAACCTGCTTAAAACAAATCCACCTATGTTAGATGTGCAGTTTACTGAGTTTCGGCACATGTATATAATTTCATTTTAAAACCAACCTATTAGAAATTAACTTGAGTAAAAATTTCTGAAAGCTATAAATGAACTTATTTTATCCTATTTGGTATAAACACAGAACTCTGGCTCTCACAGTCAAAATCACCAAACAATACAACTCAGCTCAGAACACTGGAGATAGTCCTCTGTATCTTCAGGAGGGCCCTTCCCCATGCTTCTTAGAGGAAAGTCCTACTACAGCGTGTGGTCCAAGATGGCTGTACTGGCTAATTTTATGTCAATGTGACATGGGCTTGTGTCACCTGAGGTGGGGAACCCAATTGAAAGAATGCCTCCAAACACTGGGATGTAGGCAAGCCTGTAAAGCAAGAATTCTTAACCTGGGGGTCAAATGATCCCTTCACAAGGGATCACCTAAGATCATCAGAAAACAGATATTTACATTATGATTCCTAACAGCAGCAAAATTGCAGTTTTGAAGTAGCAATGAAAATAATGTTATGGCGGGGGCCATCACACCATGAGGAACTGTATTAAAGGGGCACAGCATGAGGAAGGTGGAGAACCACTGCTGTAGAGCATTTTCTTAATTAGTGTTTGATAGGGAAGGCCCATCCAATTGTGGCTGGTACCATCTCTGGGTTGTGGTCCTGGGTTCTATAAGAAAGCAGGCTGAGCAAGCTTGGGGGGCAGGGATGCAGTAAACAGCACCTCCTCATAGCCTCTGCACCAGCTCCTGTCTCCAGGTTCTGGCACCGCTTGAGTTCTTACCCTCACTACTTTTGATGATGAACTTTTTTATGTGAGTGAAATACCCCCCCCCACACACACACACAACTTGCTTTTGGTCACAGTATTTCAACACAGCAATAGTAACCTTAGGAAAATGGCCCAAGCCACACAAGTCTCCTTGCCAGGCTTAGTAAGCAAAGGCACAGGAATGGAATACACACTGATGACTGCATCCTGAAGTGAGAGAAAAGCCAACAAATAAGCACTGGACCATGCCATGCCTTTCTGTCCCTATGTCCCCTCTTACTGTGCTGAACTGCCGGCTGGAGTCTCCCACCAGCTCCAATTGGCTGAGGAGTTCTCTGAAGCAAGACCGCAGTTACTCAGCAACTAATGCTGGAAAGACGGGATTAAACTCCCGGCAGCAGGCCGCAGTGCAGTTTAGTGCTACAGGTTCCCCCACCATCCGGGAGGCCTGAGGTTCCCAGCATCACAAAGAATGTTAAATCATCCACATTCAATTTTAAAAATAAAACAGAACATCCAGGCAGGGATTCACTCTCCCCTCTGCTAACACAGACATGTCAGGCAGGTGTAGTCAAGCCCTGGGATGTAGTCCCCAGACCCCACAGCTTCAGACCTCCTCAAGGACTTCCTCTAGAAATTGAAGGGCGCCAGGTGGTGGTGGAGCACACCTTTATTTAATCCCAGGACCCGGGAGGCAGAGGTTGGCAGATCTCCGTGAGACTGAGGCCAGCGTTGTCTACAGAGCGTCTTGAAAACAAACAAACAAACAAACAAACAAGGGGGCTATAAAGCTGAAACAAGCAGAGGCACCAGCAACGCTGTCACTGACAAAGGCGCTGGGGTGGACTGCTGTTTGGAGCTGCCGGCCCTCCTCGGCCTGGTGCCGGGAACTCAGAGCAGCCCTGCAGTGCGCAAACTGCTCAGAGACACTGGAGCAAGCTCTAAGAGCCAGGGAGGGCATGTACGGAAGCAGTCTGGCTACCTGATCCACACAAGCGTCAATCTGCAGCTCCATCCACGTCTTCAAAAAGGAATGGCTAGAGCTGATTGAGAACAGGCATCTTTTGAAGTTATGAGATACCAGGAGTCTAGTAACCTGTAACTTAAACTGGGGTGACAAGTTCAAAGGGTCTTGGCCTCCCAGCCTCCTGGACAGCAGAGGGCCTTAGCTCACCACACATAAGGAACTGCTTTGAGTAAAGGACTGGCTGGTGGCACTGACCCCAGCTGTCCCTAAATGGCGCTCTGAGGACAGGAGGACAAGATATCATGTGAGGAGACACAGCCACAGGATTCTAAGGTAATAAGCGGCTGGCCAGGCAGAGGGCTGGCTGCAAGGGTGCTAGCTAGCCACCATCAGCTCTACCTCCATCCTCCTGCTCCCTCTAATGGGAAGTAGTTTTCCTTCCTGAGAGCTTCCAGACTTGGTGCTGCAGGGTGCTGACCTGAAACAGCGCACTGAAGCCTTCACAAGAGAAGCCAGCGCTCTGCCTGGGTCTGAACCGAGCTAGAGAAGGAGTGGCAAGTGACAAGGCTTACAGGTTGAGGATGTGACTGAAATCTCCATGCCACTCTCTGTGGACCCTCAAAAGCCAGACATAGGAGGCTGCCAGAGAGGAAGTAGAGAGAACAACAAGAAAGGGGTAGAAGACTGATGTCCCCCCCAACTAAATCCAGAACAGTCATTTTCAAGGCTGCAGCCGGGTGAAAACCAACAATCCTCACGCCTGTCCGTGTATGTGACGTGCACACTTTACAAAGAAGTTGTAACTGGTGCAAATGTACACAGCTTAGAGGAGATATCAGAGGACACAGAATGCAGAAGAGCAGGAATGGACAGCCAGAAATAGTATCAGCAGATGAGAACTTGCCCTTGACTTGGGATAAGCAGGTTCACAAAGGATTGGTGCCATGAATTTAATAGCAGAGCAAATACTGTGGTCACACCCATGCTTCCAGTTCTATGTCAGTTTATTTTTGCCTTCCCATGATGCACTGACAAAAATGAACTTCAGGGGGAAAAAACAAAAACAAAAAACAGCCAACTTCCAAACAGAGCTTGGTTCAAACTACAGGAACAGGAATCCTCTCTTAACAGTTATATTCTGATAGTCTGAATATATGTGAACAGCTATAAAATAATAAACATAACACACATAAAAAATCTTATAAATTCTGGGTGGTGATGTCACCCAGCACTCAGGGGGCAGAGGCAGGAGGACCAGGCCAGCCTGGTCTACACAGTGAGTTCCAGGACAGCCACAGCTGTTACACAGAAGTCCTGTCTTAAAAACCAAAAACAAGTAAGAAACAATAATCATCATCTTAGAAACTGTCTAAAGTTGAGCACAGAAAACAATTCCCAGTCTTATACACTTGAATAATGGTAGCAGCAGTAGTAATAATAACAACCACAATTATCTAAACAAGAACAGAACTCAAGGGGACAAAGCAGTAAGAATAAAAGGGAGGTCACAGAGACACCACTAAGTTCTTCCATGCAATTAGGGAGGAAAGGAAGTGAGCAGAAGGGTCCCAGGTACCAGGAAGAGTTCATAGGAAAGCCCTAGGAACTGTGACAGCTTCCACCAACCACACTACAGGGATCTGCTTGTTCCAAGAAAGCGCTCAACAGTAACAACAGCAAAAGGCAAGCACACGGGAGGCACTGTGGGGCTCCTTAGGCTGACCAGAGCATGGCGGACGGGGAAGGCTGTTCCCGTCCTTCTGTGTACCCTCTTCCACCTCCAACTACGTCTCCCTGCATGTTGACAACAGGACACAGAAGCCCTTCACGCAGAAGAGCAGTCACTTCCACATCTGTCAGTCCTCTTAAGTGCCCTCCTGCCAGCCAGAATTGCTACAGACAGTGGCATTTTGATAGGGACACCTAGTCTGGTGCATTGTTTTTCAAGACTCTTACCAAACAAGCATAAATTTAGTCCTGATGATGTTGAAGACATCTAAGGAACAAACTGTCTTTACAAATCACTTTCAAGGATCTTTGTCAACAACATAGAAGGCTTTACTCACAAGAGTGTCCCAAATCTGACTGGGACAGACCACAGTTCTCCTCTCCTGGGAGAGGAGCAGCAGCTGTTTGAGGAGTTCCTAGTGCCACACCTGCCTCAGGTGCGAGGGGCAGCACGATGCTACACGGAAGGCACACCTGCTCAGCTCACTGCACCTCTCTTGCATTCCTGACGCTGATTTTATTTGGAGACTAGAGCCTCCCACAGCCTAGGCAGTGCTTTGCAGGCATAAAGTCCTCTACACTGACTGCAAGAGCAAAGGTCCACCTGAAGATGGCTGCTCTGCTAATCAGTGAAGTCAGGGTTAGATTTCTCCTGCTGCCTATTTCAGAACTACCCTCAAAGTTCTCTAGAAAAAAAATGCTTTTAATATTCCAAATTCATTCTCTACCCACCAAGAAGATAAACCTACCATACGCACACAGTGGACTTGCAAGCACATATAACAAGAACTAAAGCTCAAGCCTGGCGCACTGGGTGCTGGGACTGGAGAAGCACACAAAGGCATGCACTTCCTGAAAACTGTACAGCAGGCTTACCCACCACAACAGTGAACGTGCCCCACACTGCATGTGTGAGTGCTGCTACCAAAGACAAGCAGAATCTCCAGACATAACAAACGGGCAGAACCATACCCTGGAGACTTTGCTGTAATGATGTTATAAACCAAGTGTTATCAGGAAGGAATTCTAAGAATTGCACAGAAACATCCAAACTAGCCTTTTACTGTTGAAAACTGGCACATCCCTGGCCAGAGCCATGCTCTTACAGGTGGAAAATTGGCAGCCAACTTAGTCCTCGCCCGTAAGTGTTAAAGTTGGTCTAGCCAGGGCCCTGTATGAAGTTCCTCCCCAAAAAGTGCTGGACCTGCTCGTAGAAGCGTACACCTCAAGCCACCTTTGAAAGCAATCTCATTACCCTAGACTCAATGGGTGAAAGTGTATTACTGGAAAATTAAAAATAGTCCTAGTGGTCTGGGAAGGGTACCAAATCTGCATTGTCTTTGCCATTCTAGTTACATAAGGTCACTATTACATAAGAACACAGAATTTCAGAATTTCCTTCTTAGCAACCTCCAAACACTTGGTTATATATTTCATCTAACAGCTGGGCCACAGTAGGAACCACTCTTACCCAACACAAACAGCAGAAATATATAAAAATAGATGTTTCTTGAACTTGGTGGAAGGCGGGAACAGGGCAAACTGGAAGGAAGCCGCACTGCTGGGGTAGTGGGACTCCTCCAGCTCCCTCCTTCCCTCCAAGGCAGCAGGGCATTCAACCTGAGCTTTCTGAAATCAATCTGACCTCACCTGACCTTAGATGGCCGAAGAGGAACGCAGCATTCTTCAAGGGCTTCCTGGGTTCCTAGGGATAGAAACAGTCCAAAAAGCAGCTGGAAATCTGGTGTGTGTTGGTGGTTCAGATGTTGGCACCCAGCAGGATCTCACGGGCGCTTGCTGTGAGTCAGCCAGCAGATAAATGCGTAACCTTGGGGAAGTTACTTGGTGTGCCGGTCTATTTCCTAACCTGTACCTACTGAGTACTTCCTGCAAGACTGAAACTGCAGAGAGCACATGGCACTCAGACGAAGGACAAGCTGTGACAAGGGAACAGCTGTCAGCAGCGTCACCACTTCTACTGAGCTACCAGAGCAGGGCCCTGAACAAGTCCTCCTGAAACCTACGGCACCCAGTTCCTCACATGTGGACACCCACTCTCTGGGATCAAGCCAGTCCTGTGGCACAGTCTCTGGCAAATCGGCAACACGATGTTCTGCTACCTCTTCGAGACGGCTTCTGCAGACTACCCTGGGACAGAGGCTCTGTGGTAGCCTTGAAGTGACACCCTATTTGCCCCCAAGGCTCACTTCTGTGCGGTCTGAATGCTCTCACACTTGCTACCTGTCCAGGAAACCTCTCAAGCTTGCACTCAGATTCACTGTGCTTCTCCATCTAATTACTAATTATATTACTGCCCAGAACTTGCGGGAGTCTCTCTCCTCTACCTAAAAGCTAACTGCCCAGGATATTGGCAAGTGACTAGTAATGGTGGCGTAACATGGCCAGCACTTCCCTGCCCTGCCTCTTCTGCCTGCTAGCTGGAACTAGGGTATCTGCCAAAGCTGGCACCTCCCAGCCACCAATATCCCTCAGGTGTATCCCTCGATGCCGGACCAGTTTCACCATCCAGTGTTGCTGAAATCATGTCAGCTTCTCAAGAAAACTCCACCCTGCCCTCAGTAAGGTCCTGTCCCCTTCTCCTGCCCCATGATCACTCTGATTTGACTGTCCCTTCCTCTAGGCACAGCCCAGTGCCACAGAAACAGGGATCTCTGTTGAGGTCGCCCATGCACATACCCCAAAAGCTAAAGACAGCTGGCTACAGGTAAATCCAACCTGCAGGAGTGAGTGAGGGAGTGGATGAGCTAGTTAGTCTATGGCTTCCTAGACAGCCCTCCAGAGTCCGTCTTCCTCACTGTCTTGTTACTTCCCATGGCACTCAGTACCTCTGACCTCTGCTTCAATTCTACACAAGTGACACACTGGAGTCTCCCCAAATCCCCAAGGGTCAATAACTTCTAACATGCAACAGCAAGCTAGTATCCTGGCAAAGGTCTACTGGAAAACTCCTACTTTCAGATTTTAAAAATACCTAAGTATCATTTTTTTTTAAAGAACCATAGAAGAAATTTGAAAGTAACTCTCTTGAAAAACATGTTTTACAGAGTATTGATGTAACACATTTTACAAATTAAACACCACAAATTAGAACTTATCAAAAGCCATCTCATTTCTACCCAGAGAGAAGGGTATGACCTAAACTCTCTTATCAAAAAGGAAAAACCAAAATAAATGAGCGGAATGCTTAATCCAAAACGAACGAAGACATCCAAATCAACAAAAGGAAGTGGCATGGGGAGAGAGTGCACACAGGCACAGCGCAGGGAATCTACAGGAAAGGAATGGGTTCTCGGAGGGCAAACTGGAGGTACCAGGGCCATGATGACCCACAGGGCTCTCCTCTCAGTCAACAGACACAGTCAGCTGGAAGCATGAAGGAAGGGGCGTGGCTAGAAATGCAGGAGAAAGGGAGTAAGATACAGCTCAGGCTGCTCACAATGCTCAGGAGGCCTTAATGAGATGGAGATGGCATCCCCTACCTCAAGCTCTTTACCAACCTGACTGGGCCACCTGCTTCTGCCCTCTGTTCCAGCCAAACACTCAGTCCAGTAGTCAAGAGGCCCCTTGATCTAGGTTCTGGGGTTCTGGTTCCACATGGCAGCATGCGAGCCATTTGGGAACACAGAGACCTGAGGGTTCAACCAAGTATACAGGGTATGGCCCCAAAGGGATTATCCCTAAAGGTAACCAATTGTTGGGAGTAGGAAATATTATGCAAGGCTAACATGTAGCTACTGAAAACTGATGCCACACCCTAGCTACCTAAGGTAGACAAGGGCTGACAAAATCCTCTTGCATGTCCTGGCTAATTTACCTGAGATACCAAAGTCTTAAAACCTGTAATAAAAATTGATGATAAACACGGATTCAAAGCGCACTGAGAGCGAATGTCACATAAATCTGTCTCTGTACACTAGTCCTGTCTAAATGACACTTCTGACCCCAACACTTAAAAGCAAAACCTTCCTTCCTGCCCTAACTGCCCAGAACTCTCAAAAATCCATGGAAAATACAGCTAGTTTTCCATCCTTTGTACAGTCAAAGACCTAGATGTTACTCGAGGCCACTACACATTTTCCTTTTAAAATTAAGAAATGGAGGAGGAGGGTTACGGAGAGACAGTTTAGCAGGTAAAACGCTTACTGTGCAGGCCTGCGGACCTGAGATCAATCTCTAGAAAATACGTAAAAAGCTGGGCAAGGTGGTGAGTACAGGTGATTACAGCTAAGGAAGGGGAGAGAAGAGGACCGACCCTCAGGGCTTGTCAGCCTAGTCTAATCCCAGACCTCTAGGTTCCCTATCAGCAAAGTTGGATGAGTGCAAAAGAACACAAAAAGTTGACCTCTGACCTCACACATGCCCCTGGCACACACATGTACATCCACAGATACAAGTTACACACACCCCCCCCCACACACACACACACCAGCCAGTTACCAGCTTCATGACACGGGAATCCGTGGAATTAAGACCCTTTGGGAGCACACCACACACAATGAGAACTGTTTGGTTTGGACAGGCACCCTCAATGTTCAGCACCAAAACAAAGAGCTACCTACCTACCTTTCCTACCTCACAGAACATCCTGTGGTGGACAAGGAGCTTTTCTGGTGTATAGCTGCAGCAGCAGCAGCTACAGGGAACTGAAGAGATGGACCACTGTGCGAAGCGTAAACAACCCCATATCCACCCAAAAGGGAAGGCTTCTTCCTTCCTTCCTGAGTACTGTGGTGAGGAACCGGCTGGGAAACAGGCTGGCAGAGCAGAGGAGGGCAGGGTCTAGGCTGGGGGTGGGAGAGGAAAGCCAGCCAGTCAAGAGGGTACCTTCCAAACCAGCAGCACTTCTCGGAAATGATGGCAGTGAACACAATCAGAGTGGAAAGCGGGTTGTTTAGAGATACAATGCCCGCACAAGCAAATAGAAATGGAGGATAGCACAGCGGCAAGCACATCGTGTACAAGAAGTGATAGAACGTGGACAGGTCCTGGAGCAGTGTCTCTCCAGACACAGACCGGCTCAAAAGCCATGGGAAACATGGTTCAGCTATGACGTGCTCAGAGGCACAGCGACGGCAGCACCCGGACCTGGAGCAAGGCAGAAGTAGTGACAGTCATCTGCTCAGGAAGGCCAGGCCACCTGGCTCCCTATACTCACGCCACTGGCAGAGCCAGAGATCCCTCGCTACAGAGGAAGAAGGACCGAGCAGAAGCGGGGCAGGGTGGAGGCTGCAGGCTACCTGTTGAGATGCTTGCTTGGTCTCTTGCTCTCTTGCTCCAGGATGCCAGTAGCTAGCACCCATCAGAGTGAGGTTACAGGGGTTCAACAAGACTGGGAGTTTAAGCTGTAAGAACTGGCCACGGTCTTGCCAGCTAATGGGCTCACAAGTTTAAAAAAAAAAAAAAAAAAAAAAGACTGAAGGCAGGGCCCTGACGGACCAAGAGACACACGACATTTGTGAAGAAAACCGGACAGCACCTTTCCCCCCGCCCCAGCCCCAGCCCCCCGCCCCAGCCCCCGCCGCCAGAGAGAATAGGAGGAGACAGAAAACAGGAAAGCAGGCAGCCACATAGCCAGAGAAAGACCCCAAGCATAACTCTTCACCCAGTCCCATCAGCAATAACACATCAGAGTGGACTAAGAGGTCAACACTGGGAAAGTAGCTCTACCTCACATCCAACCAGTCACTTCCCCCACTGGGTGAGCACAAGGTTGTAGTGAAGGGTTGGCAGGCAGAAGAGATACTGCCAAGTACCCCACTCCATACTGGGTCACCCAGCACCCCAGGCCCCTGCTGGGCGCCTCCCCTTTACCCTTGCCCTTGTTGATTCCATCTACCAAGAGCCCTCAAGACTTTCCATCCTAGCCTTTCCATTGAACTTCCCGGGGTCGGCGGTTTGCTTCATTTGCTACATACACTTCCTGCTAGTGACACTCCCCCAAGCCTCTGGGATGGAATAGAAGGTAGTAACACCCAGAGACGAGGGGCAGGCCCGCCAGACGAACAAAGAAACCACACTGCAACATGGCCACAAGATGGTGTCTTGGGTAGGCTCAGGACGGGTCCTTTTCTACTTCCTTCAATACTGAGCCCAGAGCAGAATGAAAGAGGGAAAGAAATGGGACCCGAACACATGGAGCCCCTGGGAGACTGCCCCAGTAGTGGAAAGCAAAAGCAAAGAGCAGAGCAGGATTATTTGAGCTGGGAGTACAGGGAGGCCTGGGTGGGCTGTCTTTGGGAGTTCTTTGAGAGAGTAAGTCTTAAACTCCCAAGAAAAACTCCAATTTGCATACTCCTCAGCACTGCACCAAGGGAGCAGGTAGAGCCAAAGAAAATGTTAGGGCAGCTTCTAGTACTAATAATTCTTGCTACAAAGTAGCAAGGCTGGTTTGTCATCACCAGAATTATCTTATGCTCATGAACGCAGGGCAAGGAATGGTCCAGAAGTGAGATGTGATTGGCAATGAGAAGGACTGCCTGGGCGCCTGGGCACTCTTCCGACTCCAGTGAAAGACAGTTTGCTTACATGGGACACACTCTCATGGCATGTCAGAAAATAGGCAAGGTCACTCAACTGTCAGGAATACAGCAAAAGCTGATGACACAAAACACACTTACTGTTTCTGTTCCGTAGTATAAAAATGCAACATGAAAGATACTTCACACCAATTTTCAAAGTCTTTGTAGCCTTATTTCTGTGAGGCATCTGATACTTGGTTGAAGTGACCAAAATGGAGTTGAAAGCATGTCCTCTATGCTACATGTAGGCTCCATGAGATGTCCCACACACCCTGTGGATACATGCCTTTCTCTACCTACTCACAGCACTTCTATACAGGCCTAAACTCATGCTGCGAACACTCTGACCTTCAGTACTGCAAAAATGTGCCACACGTGCTAGGAAACAAAGGAGCCTGGCTACAGAGGTAAGAGGAGTGTGAATGTCATGCGGGTAATCCTTGCTGACACACCATCCCTAGAGCAGAGAAAGAAAATGAGGATAACGGGCACAGGAAACACTTGGTTCTTGAGCTGGCACATCAGAGCTACATCCCACGCCATCTTCAGTACCAGTCAGTGTGCCATTAAGAGACGGCATTTATTGAAGAACTACTAAAAAGCTAACAGATATGTGAGCTTAGTGAGAACTCCATAGGGAAGCATTATCATTGCTGTCTGAGGAGTGAGTAACAAAACCCAGGTATTCAGCAGCGGGACTCACAGCAGCAGACAGCAGCAGACTGAAGGCAGGTCACAAGGCAGCACTGTGAGCCACAGCCTGCCCCACACCGAGCGACAGGCTCTCCAAGAGCATGGCAGAAAAGCTAACACAAAGCTTTCTGGTTTTCTCAGAAACTTATTTACCATTTTTTTCATAGCCCATCAGGGCATGTGAGACATTCTTATCTCACTCCACACTGGGAAGTACTAGGAAACTATCTCGAAAAGCCCAAACTATGGCAGTGTTAGACAAAATGACTCGAGCAAACTGAACTTGAGAGAAAGTGAAAGTCAGAACCTCTCCAAAAGTTCAACTTTAAAAGCTGGCCATTTCCATGAACTATTTCGGGTGAAGCCAATGGTGTGGTAGGTGGGAATGGAAAGACAGAGCACAGGCCCCCAGCTGAAATGTCATCTGGGCAGGCACCAAGCCCGGCGCACTGGCTCTATCACACTTACTTCCACTTCTAAAGTGACCTGCGCCTCTCACCGTGTCCCTCCTTCAAAGCCCAAGCAAGTGGGTTGACTTACCCGCGCTGGACATGTGGTTCACCCGGGCAGGATTCAGCAGCTCCACCGGCTGGTCTCGGCCAGAAAGTCCATCTGAGGAGAGGAGACACTGGCTTGAGAAACGGTGAGTTGAGCAGAGTTTTCGGCAACAAATGGTACTGGAAAGCATGTGCACCCCCAGCCCAGCCCAGCCCAGCCCAGCCCCACCCACCTTCTTTTAGAGGACAGTTTCAATTCCAGCACTGATTATTTTTACTTGCCAGAAAAAATGAAAGACTCTTTGTAGAATAATCAAAACAGCCCCCAGTTGAGATATGGTGAACTGGGATTCCCGCCTGAGGGCATCTGGTTGAGCTAGCATGGCTCACTTATATTTAGCCCAGACTGGGCTTATCAGAAGTGGGCTTTTCTGCAGAGACCATAAGCATTAAGATAAAGAGCTCCCCCTCTTCTGGTCTTGGTCACAAACAAAGCAGCTGGGGCACGTGAGGTGGACAGAAGGAAAGCAGGGTGCTGGGGTGCTCCAAGCAGCCCTGGGGAACGAATGCCTTGCCAGCACCAGTGGCCTTACAGAGATTACACAATCATTTCTTTGAAATCCATTTTTAGATCACATTCAGGAACCAATCTGGCTATTCTGACTTGAGGCAAGAATAAGACTGGAACCTACCCACCATCAAAACCTGGCACAAGATGGATGTAGACCTCCTGGTATCTCTGTGTTCCCCAAACATGAAGGGAAGAAGACCCACACAACCCCACAGAACCAGACTTTCCCTTTAAAATCAGCTTGTGACAAGTGGTATTAGATGTTCTGCAGTGACATGCATACCATTGCAGACCGGCATCAGCAGTCACCCATGACAGGGCAGTCATGCGGTTCCCACAGACAGGGTTTCAAAGCAGAACACAAACAGATAACAGATTTGGTTGAGCAGAGGAGCCAATCTGTGTGTCCTCAGAGGAATTCCAACTCTGAAGACAGAAGCCTTGGCCCACGAGACCCAAAGCATGCCCTTCCACAGAAGAGATGGCACATGCAGGAGGTGATCTGAATCACACAAGAGACAGAGTGGGACTGTTCCTCAGCACCACTCAGAATCGAGGTCCAGCAACTTTAGCATTTCATAATAGAAGAAGCACACTGAGCCTATCTGGGATACCGTAGTCCATGCTCAAGGGATGAGAAGGAAGACTGAGAAGTCACTGTCACACCTTATAGGCAGCCAACCACTAGTCCCAAACAATCACCTGCCACTTACAGACTGAAGGCTTTCTCAAGAGCATGGCCATCTGAGACGTCCTGACCACAGGATTGTAAAGCCAACAACAGTCTCCTTGAACCTTAATGACTACTCAACAAGAAACCTCAAGGGGCAGAAAATACTTCCTACGCCTTTCTTTCCTGCAAAGAAACAAGAGTCCATTGTAGAAAGCAATAAAATGCTTCAAAAGGGATAGGTAGGTAGGTGTGTGTGTGTGTGTGTGTGTGTGTGTGTGTGTGTGTGTGTGTGTGTGTGTGTGTTTGAACATTTTAAATTCACCATGAATACTTCCCAGAAATCCAAAAGGCACCTAGGCTGGCTGCAGGCTTCCAACAGCTAAGTGCAGAGGAACTACAGCCTGCCTTGCTCTGGGGATCCCTCAGCGTTCTTTCTGTCCCTGCTGCCAGTGCATCAACAGAAGGCCTCCACCACTCTCCAACCTTCCCACCTGTTGTTGTTTGTTATTGTTGTTGTTTTGCTCTTTTGGGGGTCGCCACCCAGCTCCCAAATACACAGAGGCTTATTCTTACTTACGAATGCCCGGCCTTAGCTTGCCTTAGTTTCTAGCCAGCTTTTCTTAAATTATCCCGTCTACCTTTTGCCTCTGGGCTTTTCCCGTTCTCTTACTTCTGTAAATTTCACTCTTGCTCCATGGCTCACTGCGTAGCTGGATGGCTGGCCCCTGGAGTCCTCCTCCTTCTCTGGCTACTTCTTCCTCTTCTCCTCCCAGATTTCTACTTCTATATATTCTTTCTGGCTGCCAGCCCTGCCTATCCTTTCTCCTGCCTTGCTATCGGCCAGTTCTTCATTAAACCATCAGGTGTTTACACAGGCACAGTAACATAGCTTCATAGAATTAAACAAATGCAAAATGAACAAAAGTAACACACCTTAAAATAATATTCCACAACATCCACCTTACACGTCCATCTGGGAAAATGCCAGGTTTAGTAGTTAGCTAATTCAGAGCACTCCAACCCTGGCACAGTATGCCATCAGGTGTGGAGCCCGTTTCTGGAGTGTGGGCTTGAGATGGTGTCTGCCCTGGGCTCTGAAGGCCCAATGACTCTAGAGGGCACATAATAGTACCTACTATACTCCCACAAGAAACTTTACATTTTGAAGTAGCTGGTGCACAGTGTAAGTTACATAAAGTCTCTCTGTGTGCCTTTGTATTTTCATCAATGTGCAGTGTGACTGAGTCTTGGTCCATATACAGGATGTCTTGGCTTTTTACTGGCATCTGTCTCTTAGCCTTCAGGATAATGTTTACTGTGTATACAAATTACCTGTCTCACCGTGGGCAACAATACAATGATAAGCTAACATGGATTCTACATATAAGTCAGACCTTAAGCTTGACATGTTCCAGCCTTTCCTAGAATAGCATATGTTGTACCCTGACACCCACTGATTCTGCCACCCGTTGAGTGACACTTTCTGATTCAACTCTGACACTACCTATTGTTCACATTGATCCCACTACAGAGAGGGGGGCAACTTCAGGTCTAAAATATAATAATAATAATAATAATAATAATAATAATAATAATAATAAAATAGCTTGTTCTAAAACAAACAAAAAATTTATGTCTTAAATTGCATGTCATTCTGAATACCAGATGAAAATTTGAGTTCTTCGGACCCATCTTGCCCAAGATGTGAGCCAAACTTTGCCCAGCATATCCACACTGGGGATGTGCCACCTACCTTTTACTCAACTACTTAGCAGCCACTTCTCTTACCTACCAAGCCAACTGTCATGGTACTACAAAACTAGCATTCATGTAGCTCTTGTTTTATTTACCAGCAGCCACAAAACACAAGAGCAGTCATGTGAGCAATTCAGGTACACCAAGGAGAAGCTGCAAAGGCCACTCAGTCCATCTCACCATTATCTTAAGAAGGCAAGTAGTACACAGGACAGTTTTGAAAGAAATCACACACAGAGAACTTACATGAACACTCTGTTATGTGTGTTCTATTATATATATTATTAGCTGTTTCTCTCTCGCTCTCTTTTTTTGGGGGGAAGGGGGAGCGGGCTTTTCAAGACAGGGTTTCTCTGCGTAGTTTTGATACCTGTCCTGGATCTCGCTCTGTGGACCAGGCTGGCCTTGAACTTACAGAGATACGCCTGGCTCTGCCTCCTGAGTGGCTATTACTCTCTTGATGTGCCCAATTTATGAATTCAACCTTATTACTTGGTACACATGCACAGAAGAAACAGCACTTGCAGGAGTCAGTACCCTCTGTGGTTCTGACATTCACTGAGCATCTTGAAACACAACCTCATGAATAAGGGACAACTGTCTTTGCACCCTGGCTTACTACTAAGGAGAAAATGAACGCCCAATGAAAATGCACATGATTCCCAAAGTCCCCAGGTCCTATCCCCTTAGAGTCGGGGTGGTTGTGAGATTAGTTTTAACTGTCAGCTTGATGATCTATGCTCACATAGATAGAAGGTCTTTATGAAGAATTATCTAGATCAGGTGGGCCTGTGGGGATGTCCATCAGGAACTGTTGTGATTGTTAACTGATGAAGGAAGACCCACCTTGAATGTAGGCAGCACCATTTCACGGCTGGGCCCTGAACTGTGCAGGAGTGAAGAAAGCCACCAAGATGCACTTATTCCTCTCTGCTCTGGACTGCGGTTGTGCTCTGATTAGCTGTTTAAATTCCTGCCTTGACTTCCCCTCACTGATGCAAGTGTAAGCCAAATAAATCCTCCCAAGAATTGCTTTCAGTCCGCTTTTTTAATGACAGCAACAGAAATGAAATTAGAACAGTGAGCATTCATCCTTTTCCTGGCTCACTGACCTGGCAACAGGTCAACTTCACCAGTCAAAAGATTTTATGAGCTGATCTCTAGTCCTCCTACCTCCATCTTTATAAATCAGATCAGAGGGTAGGGCTGGCAGCTCCAACCCTGGAATCTTTGTCTTTCTAGTGACCAGACTCCAAGCCATCTCATTAGACTAAACTGATATGAATGAAGACCCAAAGACATTCTGTTGCTCAGGAAATCCCAAGGACTTCAAGGGTTCAGTGGTAGGATCTGGCCCCAAAGTCATATCCTGTTCTTCTTTTACTGGAGAGACTGCTGACTCTAAAAATGGTATCCAGATCCCAATCCATGCATCTTCACATCTTTGAAAAACAATTTCAGACCGCTGAAAACCCATCATGGACAGATATTCAGCACTACTGTATATGACATGTTGGCCTCCAAGGTAAGGAGCGACTCTGAAAAGAGGGTCATCTGCAAACACACATCAACTCTAGGGAGCTGAGCCTCCTGAAGCCACTTGCAGAGCTCGGCTCAAGGTTGGTACAGGCTCTCCTCCTTTGGGTTCCTCCATGAACGTTTATTCAACTGTTCACAGTAAGCCATACTGCGTCCTGTGCAGGGTGCGTTACACATGGCATGAAGTACAATGCTTTGCTTCTGGTTGGTTGGTTGGTTGGTTGGTTTTCTCATGAGAACATCCAAGAGGTCCGATCTTTTACCATCAGTCAGTAGACTGCTGTGTTGCAGCTGGCATCTCGATGCTCAGCCAGCTTGCTGGTCCTGTGCCCAGTATCACATCTTTTTTTGCCCACAGTAGTTCTGTACAGTTCTTCACACTCAGCAAAGCAGGGCCCAACATTCTTCTCCAGAAGCAGTCAGAGTAATGGTGGCCCCTGCACCATCACACTCACAGGAATCTGTTTCTGAATAATCCCCCACCTCTCCCACACACAGAGGAGAACCACAGCCTGGCTGCGCCTGTGATCCTATTAAGTCTCTCAGCGATGCTTTCAAGTATTCAGTGTCAAACTCGCGAACTACTTGGACTTCTGATATTTTCATTACAATATTTAAAAACGTTACTAAAACAGAAAGGTTTTAAAAAATGGTTTAAGCATTTTAAGTTTCTATTTTAGTTTGCTGATGCATACGGGTGATGGGCATCCTTGGATCCTGTTCAACTCTGACCCTTCCGCTCATCTGTCCACAGCTTCTCTCAAGCTCTCCACATGAAAGTAGCAGTCCTGCTTATTCTTACAGCACTGGACTGGGGCTAACAGCACAAGGACAGTGGCCAAGGGCTCCTGCCCTGTCTAGTCTTCCCGGCAATGTTGTTTTGGCAAGAAGCATGGCACCTGCTGTAGGTTTCTGACTGGTAATTTTTTACCATGCTGAGGAAGCTGCCTGGCATTTCTGGTTTGCCAAGACAGATCTTTAATCAGGTACGTTTGCTTAATGCATTTAACTTTTCTGCATCAATCCAGACCACTGAGAAACTCCTCCTTCCACCTGGAAATATGGTGATCTTCTTTATCTCAAATGCCACCAAGTTCTTTCCCTTGGGAAAAAGACGTGGTCAAGTTGGTCGAGGTCAGAGACAGTAAGAAGTTAGAGTGGGGTCTGAAATCCACTCTGGAGTCAAGTCTCCCAATTCTTCTCAGGCTTAGTGTCACACACTTCAATCCACTGTCACAATCATAAGAGGAAATCAATGTATCAATTGATTACTTGGTAGGAGACTGTTTGATACAGGAAAAGCTGAGGTGTTTATAATGATGAATGGTACGTTCTCTTTCTACCGAAGATGTTTTTTCAGACATGGTTAATAGGGAACCTATGGATAAGTGGCAGCTATGATAATTCAAATCTGCATGGTATCCTGTCTTCCAGTCCACTTTTAACAACTTTTTAAAAGCAATCTTTACAACAGTTGTGGGCTCCAGGAAGTTAGAGGCAGTCAGATTCTCCATGTATCCTGCCCCACCTCCTCGCTAGCACCTACTTTAAGATGGTTTATGCCGACAGCTGCTCCTGAAACTCAGGTTAGATCTCCTCAGGTTCCCTGGTTCTGATACCCCTAGCAGTGTTAAGCAGGACTGGTCAGGTCGTGCCTCTCCCCCATCCTCATGAGCATACTTGAGAGGAAGACAATGAATGACCAGCTATTCCTGTCACATCACATCAAGGGCACTTCTACAGCACAAATATGGTGTGTCCACCAAAATACAGGTTGAAACCTGATTTCCAAGGTAGCAGTGCTGTGTGGTGGAAGGCACTGAAGAGGTGACTGGTTCAATGGGAAGGATTAGTGCTACTCCGGAGGAACGGCTTCTTTCTTACAGAGCCAGATTAATCAGTGCACACATGGTTACTCTAAAGACAGCCTGGCTCGCCTGTCATGCTTACACATCTAACTTCCACCATGTTATTTGGAACACCATACCTTTACCAGAGAATGGCCAGATGCCAGTGACATGCTTCTGGGCTTTACCACAGCCTTTTATATAAATTACTCAAGTCTGGAGTATTCTGTTACAGCAACAGAAAATCAGGCTTTTAAATAGACGTAGAACACCAACTGCCTGTGTGAGCGCTGACCACCCACATGACTGATGCACATTTCCCCACTGTTAAGATACAGCTTTGATCCCCTATCCATTCTGTCCTCTAGGAAACGTCATGAAGTCCAGGTCCTCCATGAAAAGTTCCATGTACTTTCTTCCCTGCCTGCATCTCAGATGATGTGAGATGACAGACAGGGAGCACCGACTGCACGTCAGGCACTAAGAAGTTAGGCACACGGGTACAGGTGCAGGGCCAGGTCGGATGTTGCCTCCATGGCAGCAAGGGCTTGGACAGTTATGAAGGACCTTGAAAGGTACCCACACACGGTTCCAGGCCTGGCTCTGCCATGCACACACAATCTTGAGCTCTGGAGGCTCCATTCCACACTCCTATTCATCCCCAAAGCAGGGTACTGATAGCTCTGTCTCAGAGATCTGGTTGAAGACATTTCCTCTGTCTTCCTCGTTGTCCTAGCCCAACCCCTAGAGAGCTCAGCTCTTGCCATACACAGAGAGGAGATGACCCCACTCCTCTCAGGCCCACCTCTATCATCTATTCCAGCCACCGAGTTCTTCGTGAGAGGTGAGAGGGCACTGCACAAGGGACAGGAAGAAGGGAGCACCCAACGTCACTTTACAATCGGAACCATGTGGCTCTGAGAGAAACTGCAGCATACTCTGGGACAGGAGGCTGCAGGATACAGAAATGCTGATGCTGAACTAAAATCTGACTTAATGAGAAACAAAGAATTCCTGAGTTAAGGATATTTGTGTATGTGTGTGTCTTATTAAACTAGGTGACAGGGGGAAACGTTTTTTTAAATAGGTTAGGGCCAGCATGATGGTTCAGTGGGCAAAAGGGCCTGACCCGAAGCCTGATTTAAGCTCAATCTTTGGAACCCAGACGGTGGGAAAAGAGTTGATTCCCAAAAACTGTCCTCTGATCTGCATACACATGTTGTGGCACACACAAACACAAAACACACACAAATGCATGCACACTCAAAGTAAATATATAACAATGTAATAAAAATAAATTTTAAAAAAAGTTTAGCTCTTACAGGCTAGAACAAAAAAATTAACAATCATGAAAAATGATGTACTGAACAGAGAATGAACATAAATGGCTTACTGTTTGTCTGAGTAGAAGTGAAAGAAGTCCCCACCCCCTTCTCCTAGGAGTCCTGGCCCTGAGAACAGCAGCCTGTGGCCTCTGCAGTATGGGCACTGCTCACTGCTTCCTCACCCAGCAGCTCAGTGTGCAGTCACAGACCACTCTACTCCCTGTGTGTATTCAGTGTGGCTTTACTGGATTTGTTTGTATACAGTGGCCAGCGCACCCATCCCCTTGGTTCATGGTAAGGCCACTGTCCCCTGGCCCTGGCCCATGTGACCATTGGTGGGATCCTACTGGCACCAAGATCTATCATTCAGTTACCTTACACAAGTCTGCCATGAATGGCTCAGGGACAGAAGTGGTCAGCTACCGGATTACCCAGCACTCCTATACCCCACTGCTCTCCTCCGCTGAGCACTCCCAGCCCCCATGTCCCTTTACTCCACAACCCCTTCCAGGCAAGGGAGTATCGCACACCCAGCTTACACCAGGCTCAGCTTTCAATAAACCCGGCTCCTCCCTGTGTGAATTTCACTAATAGCCTTGAGTGCCCCAATCCATTAAGTTCTGCTTTTTCTTGCCACACAGGTTATTGAGAAATACCAAAGTTCTATAATAAAGCTCGCATCTGCCCATTAATAGGAATTAAACTTTAATGAGTAAGTGTCGTGAATTCCTCAGGCATGCCCAACATAGTTTATGTGTATTTATTAGAGAAAATGAAAATGGAAGAAAGAATCTCTTTCTCTAAGCACTATTTTTCCTTTGGGGTAATCAGGCAGACATTTAAAATGTCAAGGATAACCTATGAGGTGTTCTTGCTGTTTTCCCCCTAAGAATCACAACTAGCTCCAGCCACAGTGGGAAAGGGGGGGAGGGGGAGGAGACCAGTCAGGGATGATTTTTTTTTTCCATCCTGTTTTGAACAAGTAACCAAAGAAGGGGGTGGGGGGGAGCTATTAAAACAGAACACCAGTGACAATGGAGTTTGGCTGTTGGAAACACCTGCTCGACAATGGACACTCCTAGCTTATGGGCAGCTCTCACCTACGGAACACCTTAACCTCAGTGCACGACAGAGGCAGCTGCCCACTGTGATCTTGGAGCTGAGTGGGAATTGGCTCACTGCCATGGCCCCGAACTGAGAGAGAACCAGACTGCAGGGCCACAGTGGAACGCTGGTCCTCAATATCTGAAGTGTAGTGTCTATGAGTTTGAACCGCTTTCACACTGAAGATTCGAAAACTGTTAAGTGCACATGGGAATATGATGGCATCTGGGATTTGCCTGAAATGCCTGGGACATAAGTAAGGCAGGGTGTATGAAGTGGGCATGGCAGAGAATCCCAGGGCCTTAAACAGAGAGAAGCAGGGATCACACCCCTTTCATTTACTTCTGTTTGAAATTGTTCTTGAGCAGCCAAGAATAAAGACAGGCCTTCCCTTCTTCACACCATTGAAATCTGTCTAGCCTGTCTTCTCACTAATGTTCCCATGTTCTTTGGTGTGTCGCCAGCCCCATGCTGGCCAGTGAATTCGCATTTCTGGCTCCTGGTCAAGATACAAGCAGGTGCTGAACTTCTAGGGTGTGAAAAGAACACAAGTCAGAAGCCCAGAACCACCAACACATATCGTGCCCAGCTACATCAATCCTGCAGAACTAGCCCTCAGCTGGACTTCCTCCTCTGTTGAGCACAGACTGGCTGATGTGCAGTGGTAGCAGAAACACTGGTCCTTAGACTGGCTATTCATGGTTCTCCAAAGTTCTATCTTAGCACAGGCAGCACACTTGGCTTTTGTCAAATCACCAGGAAGGCTCACTGTCTAGGACCATGCTCTCTCTAGGACATGCTCAGTCAATCAACTAGGACAAAACACGAAAACAAAACCTCTGCCCAGACACTCAGATACCACGCAGAAGTCTAAACCTGCATGCAAAGGGAAGCATGGTCAGGCCTGAGCCACAAAGCCGGCTACCACTCAGAAAACCTCTTCTAGGAAGATATAAATGTAGAAAAATGACAGTATCCACAGAGTCAAGAAGCTCTAGAAACAAGGAACACACAGCATGCCCAAAGACGAACATATGTAGAACACAGCACATCCACAGGCAGACATTGTCCAGGAGAGAACAGGCCTGACCCTGGGGATATGGGGGAGGGGGTCCTGGCAGAGCACTCGGCCAGGTGTGTCAAAGGCTCAACAAGCACCGACTGAACCAGCAGGTGAGTAACAACAAGGATACAAAGGAATATGCAAAAGAAACATCTTTGTCTAGATGGTCACCATTGACTGGGCCTATCCTCCCCTGGCCAGGGGCAGATGTCTTGTGGAAAGAGCTACACAGTGGCTCTCTCTGGCTTCTTTCCATGGACAGGTCTTCCCCAGAGAACAGAATGGTCCATCAGACATTTATAAATGAGCTCAGAGATCAGGAGACAATGTCTTGGCCAGCTCTGCAAACAGCACTCCTCTCCATGCTCAAGAACATGTCCATCTACCCTGTCGGGGGGGACCAACTGGGTGCACTGTTTCAGATAGGAGAGGAGAGGAGATGTGCATGTTTCCCAGAACCTGTATGACAGGTGATGGGTAACAACTACAAAGGATAGCACAGCAGAACCCACAGACTCTTGAACTATGTGCAGCAGCTCTCAATATGGGCACTTTCAGTTAGACAGGGACACCGTTGTCTCAAGCAAAGATGCAGCCCTAGCGCTGATGCCACTGGTGAAGAACTTAAATCCTCCAGACACCAGTTGTCCGTCTGTAGGACCAGAAGCTGTAGTAGTTGCAGCCTCTCTTTTCCTGCCAACTCCTGTTTTCTGAAATAGCACCTTTAAAGAGAGCTTGGGGAGAGGGAGAAGGCTGTGACCTGGGGCCTTGTGGCCTGTGGGGCCTGGTGGCCTGAGGTCAGACATGCCCAGCTAAGTCAGTCTTGCAGAACCAGCCTCCAGCTGGACTTCCTTGTCTGTTGAGCTGACCAAGATCGGCTGATATGAGGAGTTAAGTTGACTTACAAAGAGGGAGGCCCATGATCTGAGTTCAGCCAGAGTCTAGGCTAGCTCCTCCCTAAGGTGCTCCACCCTTCGAATGCCAAAGCATCTGATGGGAGTGCAAGACTCCCTGCAAAGTATGAGTCAGCAACCAAAACTCCTTTACGGGGAACCTACCTCCAAAACACTTTCTACATCACTGAACATCGCGAATTAGCTAAAGGTGTCTGTGGTCAAGTGACAGGAAGCTAGAAAATAGGTAGATGTTAACAAGCAGCTCAGAGGGATGAGTCACTAATCCACAATACACTCTAACCAGCCATTAGAGGAAGTCAGAGGCAGCTCAGCCTGTGGCCAGACAGTGCCGAGCATTTTACCCATCCTCCCTGCGTTGTGCCGGCCCTGCGGTGTTCTTAGCTTTCTTACTGAACATGCCTTTCAGAAAGACTGGTCTGCCTTAGACGCCAGAAGGAAAGAGGAGGGCTAGCACAGAGGGGGTGGCAGCAAGTGCCCGAGGGGTGGGCTGGCCACAGGGGTCCCAATGGGTCAAGGTGGACTCCAGGAGCACTTTCCCCTCCACTAGAAGGCCACTCGGGTTCAAAGACTTCCTCCCCTGGAATTCTGTGAAACAGTATTTGCTTCAATTCACTAAACTGCATTTTCTTTTTCTAGACTGATCTTACGGGATCTTCCCAGTACTGAGCCGCCGTCCTGAATGGGGAGCCTGACAGAGGCTACTGCTTTCATGGTCAGGCACTGTCTAAGAGCTTCCTGCACCTGAGCTTAGTCCTCACCAGGGACAAGGACAGTTACTGCCCTTGTCCCAGATTAACTGAGGAGAAAAAGCCTGCACTGAGCAGGCTGCAGACCAGCCTCCCATGCAGCGTTCAGCCCACTGGTCTGCACATAGGACACTAGCGCAGGGACATGGCATCACTTGTCCATGAATGCACTCACAGTGTGTTTCCCTGGCTGGCTGCTGAGCAGCTGGCAGGATTTGAAGAATACCCTTTGGGGAATACCAAGTCCTGGCTCCCCAAACTCCCAACAGCCAAAAGGTCTAGTAAACAGTGTGGTATCAGTGCTGGAGACTGAGCCATTGGCATTTTAGACAAAAGCGTGTGAGGGACCCATGTGAGCTTGTGTGGCCTCTAAGGAGGTATTTGAAGGACATTCGAGAAAGAGTCATGTAAAGGGCACCAGAAAGTGCCCTACAGGAGGAGGAAGCCACAGATAGAAGATAGAACACGACACTGTATGTGTAGAAGAGCACAGTGGGACAAGAGCCATGAGGAGGATCACGGAGCTCACTTCAGATGCCTTGAAGGAGATAAACTAGAGCCACAGGACTAAAGAGTAAAGTGGGCATGGGAAAGAGGGTGTGGGGGCTCTTCCAGAGCCCCAGGGCTGGGAGCAGCACAGTCACCAAGGAGCTGGAGGGGCACTCTCTGGGGCCCTACTTTGAAAGGCAAACCCTTAGGACTATCTGGTAGCCTTTATGCAGCTTGGTCAGGTCATGCCATTTTTAGAGGTGCAGGAGGCAGAGGCCTGGCGAGGGCATCAAGCCTGCAGGGTGAAGGACACGAATGGCAGCATCTGCTGACTCTTGGAGACCTGTCCAGCGCTTTGAAGAACCAATACCTCTAATCTGCTTGGGTCATTAGATTTTCTCAGAAAAACAAAACCACAATGTGTAGGATTTGTTCAAGGGTTCCAATCTCACGATCCCTAAAACCCCATGGTGGGTTTTGGCTTTCCTCGCTCTGCTGATCATGTGTCAGTTCTAGGTCCACTGGCCTGTGTGCTGCAACAGCACACAGCTGCCCTAAACAAGTGCAAGCACCTCCCCATCCTGGGCTAAGCTCTGGCCTTCTGAAATAGTGCATCCGAGTTGCAAAAGGAAGAGGCAGTGGCATACTGCAATCTACAGTCTACACATCCCACCCAGGCTTGTGCAAGAATGAACGCGCAGTGAAACCCACAATGGAGCTGGCTGCTTTATTTTAGTTTTCTTGTTTGCCTCACTGTGGCTTATGCTGACTGAGACAGGACTTAATTAAGTACAGGGCCACTGTCTTGGTGTGTTGCTCTTGTCTGGAAGGTGAGACCTTGGCCTGCACTATCTCTTAGAACAGTGTCTCCATAATGGTTCTGGCAGCAAGTCAGGCTGTTCTCTGTTGCCATGAAAGTTGAGAGGCATCCTCATACTAAATGAAATGCCTGCTTTAATTTCACAGCTCTGACCATCACTATCAGGAGCAGACCAAGGTAGAGCCTGCCCTCCAGGACTGGGGCCTTGGAGAAACCATCCAAGCCATTCCATCATTCTGTCCCCAAACTCAGGTCTCCAGGAGAGGATGCTACCCAAGACCTCAGGCCACCGTGCTGAAAACATCAGGGGGCAACAATGAATGGCAGACTGGAGGTTGCAGAGAGTCTGAGGATACTGCCTTCCTCTGCTGGCTCAGGTGGCTGCAGTCCCCATTACTGTTCTGCTGCTTGCAGGCCATCACTGGCTGAGCCTCCACCAGCTCACTTTGGTACAGAAATAGGGTGTGCTGACCCATACCACTGTTTCCATTACAGGCCGTCCATCTAAGAGTGTCTTATAAACTCTACGTGTGCTGTCAACAGTGCTGCTGACACTTGATGCTCCTCCCATGGGAAACAACTAGAAAAGAGCTTTCTTCCTGGAAGCCAGCAGGGTCTGCCCAGTTTCTCTGCTCTGACCGGAAAGATGATTTCTAGTAAGCTAAGACTGGCTTTACAGCAAACCCTGTGGATGAAGACCCAGAGTAGGGACTGGAAACCCAATCTAGTAAATTATTCTAGGAGAGATGTTCAAATCAAATGGAGGTCCTGGAAACAGGACTCTTACCTAGGTCTGTTTGGACCCTACTGTGAAGCTCAGGATTCATCTGGACTTTATCAACTTAGGTAGCCAATAGGACTGGATGGACTCCAGGGCAAGCACCTGGCCCTCAGCACTGCCAGCCCCTCTAGACCTCCTGTATCTAGAGTTTTCCTGAGGGGGAGGGAGAGTAATACAGAGTGGAAAGAGGAGGTTGTAATACACAGTCAACTTTTAAAATGTCATAAAACTTTCCTCAATTTTTGTGCTAACAGTGCAGAGCACAGTGATTTAATTCTATCTTTTAAAATTTTTCAAAACATAATTATATTTAAAAGAAAGGACACACATCAAAGCATGCAAATGTCACCATGATTACCAACATGTTAGGCAAAGTGTGTATAGTTTCCATCCTACCAGACACTGCTAAAGGCCATGACCACACAGGGACTTCAGTCTTGCCTCCATCTCCACATACTTCTATTTGCTTTCTGGACTCTTAACCAATGCTCTCCCACTGTACCGGGTGCATTCAAGATAATTACATCCTGGCTGTTTAAATCAAGAATCCCATAGCACATGACTCACCCCAACAAAGGCAGTCTGCCCCAGTCTGCAAGCTGTAGCAACTGACACATTTCCACTATGCTCAGTATGGATGGACTCACGTAACTTCTCCACGCTGGGCCTAACTAAGGTATAACATTATTCCTTTTTAGACAACCAAAATTCAGCTTCTAAAAATACAGTGATTTCATTGTATTGTGTTCTATTTTAATCTTCTAAAGATAGAGCTAGCACCAGGAGAAGCAATTTGCTGCTGGCTATGAACTACACTAATGTCACAGACAGGATGTGATTTCGCCTGCAGGTTCCACATGACAACTGCAGAGGGTGGTATCAAGGTTTTGGGCAGTGCAGTATAGGAGGACCCTGGCCACTGGTTTCCAAACCATGACTCAATGGCTACAGTGAAGTTCAAGGATAAAAATGCTTACCTAGAAGGCTACATGTTCCACCTAGTGGGCCATGCAAGTGACTCTGGAAAGCTGAAAAAGATGTTCTAGGCAAGGACAGAACTCTCATGGACTGCCCTAAAGAACTCTTTCAACCAGGCCAGGGAAACAGAAGGGGATACTAAGAGAGGGAAAAAAAAAAAAAAAAAAAAAAAAAAAAAAAAAAAACTCTGCAGAAGGTTGGGACCCCCAAGCAAGTGTTCATGTTAGGGGTGGCCTCCTAGATCGTTATTTGTGTAGTTCTGGAACCCCAGGTACAGGAGTTAAAGTAAAACTTGTCCAGAACCTGGGAAACCTAAGAGTCCCATGAAAACAGAGAATGGCTCATCAGAGAGCAATGTCCTACTATAGATGAGTTCTTCCAATGAAAATTTAAAATTATAAATGATGGTGACAGCCCACAACCTAAAAATTAATGAAGGCAACAAAACAGAAAAATAAACTGTAATATAGCTATAAATACTGTAAGGAAACATAAGAGACTATAAAACATGAATTTTAATTAAGTATTTATATTTTAGAGAAGTTACTAAATAAAATAATATTTACACTTCTTTATAAATTGTATTTATCTACCTGCAACATGTGCTAAGGCAATGGTGGCATAAGCCTTGTGGGAGTCACAACCAATGAATGAACTGACCTAAGGCCACTCCATGAGATGGAACCCAACACTGCTTTGAGTGACCAAGAACGAGAGAACAGAGAGCCCAGGGACCATGGATAAAACTAAATACCACTGGCCTTTAAAAACAAAATGTAGTGATAAAATGAATCCTAATGATATTCTACTATAGTCATAGATCAGTCAGTGCCTTGCTCAGCCACAGTGAGAGAAGCTTCCTCCTGTAGATGATGGGAACAAATACAGAGATCCAATAGTCAGACATACACAGAAAGAAAGACAGAGAGAGAAACTGACAGAGTGAAAGAGACAGAGAGGGAAGAGAGAGGGAGAGAAAGAAACAGATAGGCAGGCAGGCAGGCAGAGACCCAGACACAGAGAGAGACATAGACACAGAGAGATAAAGACAGACAGAGACAACTTGGAATACTCAGCACTAAAAGGAAGTCTCCATCACACCCCTCCTCTCAGGGCTCAGGGAACCCCACTGAAGAGGAAGTAGAAAAAAAATCGAAGAGCCAGAGGTGATGTAGTACAGCAAGAAAACAAGTGGTTCTCAGCCTTCCTAACGCTGCAACCCTTTAATACAGTTCCTCATGGTGTGGGGACCCCCAACCATAGAATTATTTCTGTTGCTACTTCATAACTGTAATTTTGCTACTGTTATAAATTGTAATGTAAAGATCTAATACACAAGATATCTGATATGCAACCCCTGTGAAAGGATCATTGGACCCCAAAGGGGTCATGACCTACAGGTTGAGAATTATTGCTCTAAATTAGTATGCTCAAAGTTCACATGAACTCAGAGGCTGAAGCAGCATGCATAGTGCCTGCATAGTTCTGCATCAGGTCCTCTGTATAAATATTATGACTTCCAGTTTAGTGTTTTTATGGGATTCCTGAGTGTGCACACAAGTGGGTCTCTGATTCTTGTGCCTTCTCTTCAGTTCTTTTCCTTCTGTTTGTCTTGACAAATTTCAAGGTGATAGTTTTTGCTTTATCTTATTATATTTTATTTTGTTATCTTTTATTATTATCCTTTAGAAGCCTGTTCTTTTCTAATGAGATACAGAAAGGGAGTGGATCCAAATAGGATCCACACAGGAGGGAGATGGGGAGGAACCGGAAGGAGTATAAGGAGGGAAAAATCATAATCAGGATATATTATGTGAGAAAAGAATCTATTTTCAATAAATGTATATTGATATCATATACTTAATAATAAAAGTTAAAGGGGCTGGAGAGATGGCAATTAAGTGCACTTTTTGCTCTTACAGAGGACCCAGGTTTGGTTTTTCAGTACCCACATGTTGGTTCACAACCATCTTTAACTCCATTCCCAGGAGATCTGATGCCTTTTTCTGATCTCATGGGTACCAAGCACACACTTGGTGCACACACATACATGAAGGCAAAACACATAAAATAAAGTATGTAAATCTAATAATAGTTTTAAATAATAAGAGTTAAAGAATAATAATTATAGGGGGCTAGAGAAATGGCTCAGCAGTTAAGAGCACTGGCTGATCTTCTAGAAGATCCAGGCTCAATTCCCAACACCCACATAGCAGCTCACAACTGTCAGTAACTCCAGTTCCAGAGGATCGGGCAACCTCACACAGACACACACGCAGGCAAAATACCAATGCACGATCGATAGATAGATAGATAGATAGATAGATAGATAGATAGATAGATAATTTTAAAAAAAGAATAATAGCTATAATGAAAAAAAAAAAAGGAACCCAGAAAAAAAAAAAGAGAAATTAGGTTTGGTTTGGTTTTGGAGGCAGGTTTTCTCTGTTTAACTGCCCTGGCTGTGCTGGAACTCACTCTGTAGACTATGCTGGCCTCCAGTTCACAGAGATCTGCCTGTCTCTGCCTCCCTAGTGCTGGGATTAAAAGCTTATGCCACCACCGCCCAGCTAGGTTTTTTCTTTTAAGGAGCTTTTAATGCAAATTTTTAAACAGAATACGAAAGAAATTTTCTAGAATTGATAGATTAGATATAGTTAAAGAGAAAAATAGAGAACAAGACTATAGACGTAGACAACTGGAATGTAGCACAAAAATAAATGAACAAGGAAAAGGAATGAATGAGTAATGAATAAAAGAGTGAGACAGTCAATACAGAACTAGTGTGGATTACTGAAGTAAAAACACAAACATAATATTCAATAATGTAAAAATCTAGAATTCAGAAACTTTAGATTTGTAAGTAGTATAAACAAGTACAAACCAGCATCTAGAAGTTTTGCAGCAAAAGATCTAAACATCAGCATGGGAAGATGTCCATATGGCACCAAGGTAGTACGGCAGGCTACCCATGAAGAAAGGAAAACAGGACTGATGCTCGGTCTTTTGGCTAAGATCAAGTGATAGTATCTAATATTTCCTCTATCTGAGAACAACGTATTAACTGACTGTTTGGAGGTAGGCGATAAAAAGCATAACTGGACTGAAAACTACTTTCTAATTGCAGTAGAAGAAGGAAAAAGGAATAAAAGATAAAGAAGCACCCTCAAATTGCTAAAAGGTATAGCTAACTACATTTCTGTACCCAGCTAAACTTTCATGCAAAAACCAGGGAGTCAGGGAAAAGACACTTTCAGACAAACAAAAATTGTTTGCTGGGGGCTGAGAAGATGGCTCGGGAGTCAGAAACACTTGCTGCAATTGCAAAGGACCCAGGTTCAGTTCCCAGCATTCACATAGTGGCTCAAAACCACCTGTACCTCCAGTTTCAGGGCATCTGATGCCATCTTCTGGCCTCCACAGGAATCGGGTATACACACAACACACATATATACATAGAGGCAGAACAATTATATACATAACAAATGAAACTAAAAATATTTGTTTGCCATTCAGAAATCATGTGTCAAAATAACAACTAAAGGATTATTTCACAATGAAGAAAAGTCATATCCATGGTGGAGTGAGATGATCAATGCAATGCTAAGATAAAATATTAGTAAACATGTAAGTACACACAGTTGGTACTAAATAACACACAGTTCACATAATCACCAAGACCACTTTTACCACAAGTAACTGTTTCCTCAGACTTATTTCCCAGTATAGCGTGCATGTGCGCTAAAATAATTGTTTGAAACACCTTGCTAACTTCTTATATAAATGCAAATCCCCCAATACAAATTCCCCAATACTAGAAAACCCAAATCAGTGCATTTTCGAAGGTTGAAGCTGGCTGTGCTTCACTTCTAAGAGCCCATCGTTCTTCCTCAGAGCCAGTGTTTTTATTCTTGAATGAATCACACAAAGTGCAGCTGTCCCTGAAAACAGAGGGTAGAGACACCGACTGCCCACTGTGGCTGCTGCTTTCGATGAAGAGTAGGCAAGTGACTGCAAAACTCTGCTGAGACAGTCTAGTGCTACTCTAAGTAAGACACCGCTCATTAAACCTGCTTGGAAACAGAAGCTACCCAGAGCTTGAGTGACAGCAATCACTGATGCACATGGGCTCTTCTCAACACAAGCCACTTGACACCACATTTGCATGTCCGAGAACCTTTCTTTGAAATCAGCCACACTTATGCAAAAGCAACCCTTTGTGAAAAATAATCAGCAAAAGATTGCTTAGTTAAAAGTAACTAGCTTTGGGGTAAGGATAAACCACTCTATGCAAATAATTTTGTATTAATGCAAATATTATGTTTGTCTTTTATTTGAATGCAAACAGCATCTGTTTTGCACTGCCACTGCCACTGCTTTGTAGTTTGTGCTGAGACTCAACTGAGTTCCAGCTGCTCGTTAAGAGTGGAGAGCAGATTTTCAGAGAGCTGAACACACCAAGCAGCCCTTCAAAAGAGCAGAAAGCAAATGAATCCCATGGCTTTTCTCTTACTGAGGAAAAGAAATAAACCCAAGAACAGATCCCAGAATCTCTTTTGTGGAGGTTTAGGTGGGTGTGTGTGTTGGGGGGTGGGGTGATCCTTTGCTAAAAGTTTGGGAGGGAATTAAGATTACTTTTCATAAATTCATTTGCAGGAAAATCCATTCAGAAGACCACATTTTAAAAAGGAAAGCTGAATGTGACCAGTGGGTCTCTAGCTCAGCACTGTGCTGTCTAACTGCCCAGCTATCCAGCCAAATTCTCTAACTCTGGCAAGGAGGGACTATCTGTCAACACCAACCTCCCAAAGTTACTCCACTAGTAAATACTTTTCTACCTCTGTCTACAGATGGGGAGAGAGCTCTGTATGTGTGGGGGGAGGGGAGAGGGGGTGACCTTTGTACCCATGATGCTGGGGTAATGACTTTCAGAAGCACAGAGTGGACAGGTAAGTGAGTAGGTGGGTAGGTGGACAAATCAGGATACTATATATAGGGAAACAAATTATATAGGAAAAGAAAACCAACTAAGTTTCTTCTGACTTTAAATACATTCAAATTCCAAGTCTCTGCTCCACCAAGAACACCTGGCAACAGCTGGACCTCAAAACACAAAGACATGATATACACTCCACTCCTACAGAGCACAGAAAAGCACAATCACAGTCACAGTCACTAGTCCAAGTGTCCCCACGGATGAGGCCAAGGAGAACCACCTGTGTGCTGTCAGATGGGCCTCAAAGGAAGTACGTACTCTCACATACACCTGCTGCTAAAACTCAAAAACACCCATTCACAGGACTGTAAAGATGGCTCAGAGCTCTGTAATGCTCTGCACAGAACCAGGGTTCAGTTCCCAGCATGCAGCAGACTGCTCACAACTGCCTACAGTAGCAATTCCAGGGGATCCAATGACTTCTTCTAGTATCCATGGACGCCTGCATTCATGTGCACATACCCAGACATAGCACAAACATACACATAACTTAAATATCTTCAAGTAAATCCACCCAAGCAATTTTTCATGTGAGTAACAGACCAACCATTCTAATAACCTCAACAATTAGTTTGACTTTACTTTCATTCCCAGTAACTGTCTTATGCACTCCTGAACACCTCACGCTATTCTCTGTTGCCTCTAATAAATGCAAAGGAATTTCTGGTCTTGACAAAAATACCACAATTTGATGAATAAACTTAAAAATGTAAGAATGGGGTAAAGTGACTTATCACAGAAAACATTCGGAAGCTAGACAAACCTATCTTTAAAGGTACTGGTAAATTAGCTAAGTAGGGATTACAGCAGCAGGTGGAGGCCTGGGGTGAGCCTGGCATGTGGGGCATATTTCCACTGAGATCCCACACAGAGGTCCCAGAGAACTCTCCAGAACTTTCAGCACTCTGACCCTCTCTTACACACATTTCATGAGTAGAAATCTAGGGACTAGAATGAGTGAGGAAGGAACAGGACTCTTTCAGTCTAAAAAAAAAAAATCCCTAGAAATCTATATCCCTGTACCCCCAACCCCCAGGCCAAGGCAGCTCCATTTGTAATGACTGAAACCCCTGAGTTGAAGAAAGTCAGTAAATAATAGTTTGGTGTACTTCTAAAAAAAACCACCAATCAGTATAAATTACCACATTAACAAGTAAGAAATTTTACATCATCTCAGCAAAGAACCAGAAAAAGCATTTATTGGTAAGATTCAACATGGACAGGCAAAGGCCTCATAGAAATTTTGGAACAGAATCCCACAGCCCTGATTAATAAGGGTACTCCCAAAAATCAAACAAAGGGGACTGGGGAGGTGGCTTAGGGGGTTTAGAGTTCTTGCTGTACAATCACAAGGACCTGGGATCAAATTTCCACCCCCAAGGTGGTTTGGTGAGGGAGGCAAACACATGTGGCTGCATGTGCCTGTAAACTCAATGCTGTGGGGGTGGAGGCAGGAGCATCTCTGGGCTTACTGGCTACCAATCCAGGTTTAATGAGAGACCACATCTCAAGGTAAAAAGAGCAGAGTGGTAATGTAAGACACCTACCAACTTCCACTGGCATTCAAATGCGCTCTCTCTCTCTCTCTCTCTCTCTCTCTCTCTCTCTCCCACCACACCCCAGAGTAAACAAAGATCTGTAGCAGGCATCTTAGCAAAAACACAATGGAAGAAGTACCTCTCACTCCTCATCCCACCTCAACCAGAGCAAAATAAGAATGCCCTCTAGGCTACTCTTGGAACTACACCTAGCCAATGCTAAATTCAAGAAAAAGAATGAAAAACAAAATGATCATCACTTGACTTGGCATGTAGAGAATCAAGAAGAATCATCAGGACCAGAATTAATTAGTAAATATAGAAGGTCAACAATATACAAAAATCTACTGTGTTCCTACATACAGCAACGAACAATAAAAGAATTGTAAGATACCAAAGATGGCTCTGGAGAGATGGCTCAGCAGTTAAGAGTACACACTTTTTTTCCAAAGAACCCACAATCCCATGTAAATCCAGCTCCAGGGGACATCTGTACATGCACACCATGCACACACAAAAGTAATAAAAGTGGATTTTTTTAAAACTTCAAATATAACAGCATTCATCTTGAAAGCCTGCGAGATCTAACAAAAGACACAGAGCCTTTCTATGCAGAAAGCCAGGAGCCAATGAGATAGAAGTGGAAGCCCATGGAAGTCTATGTTCCCTTGGCACCCCATCCCCACCCACATATACATAGTGGTATTCAGTGAGTAGTTAGTGTGGACTACGAGAACTGGGGCAGGTGTAATGTGTCCCAAATCGTCATAAGAATGAGAAGAATGACACTGAGACCTGAAACAGGCATCAGGTGTCCTGAGCCCTCTTCACAAAATAGGAGACCAACACTTTGGACCAAGTCATCTTAGAAGAAGCAAAGATGTCAGAACACAAGCTATACTGGGAAACAAGTCTGAGGAAACAGTTACTTGTGGTAAAGTGGTCTTGGTGATTATGTGAACTATGTGTTATTTAGTACACAGCTGTGTGTACTTACATGTTTACTAATATTTTATCTTAGCATTGCATTGATCATCTCATTCCACCATGGATATGACTTTTCTTCATTGTGAAATAATCCTTTAATTGTTATTTTGACACATGTCCCCAGTGGTTTCCACCTAGGGTATGAACCTGTCTCCCCTTTCCCAGGGAGGGCAGAGGCCATGTCCACTGCACTGGGAGAGTGGCTTGGTCCTTTCTGGGATGGAGATTCTCACCTGAACCCAAGAAACATGCAGAGAAGCCCTATCCTGTCAGCAGCCATTCTGTGAGCTGTGACCCAGGCAGACAAGAGAAGCACCACCCAGGGAACACTGGACCCACAGTCTCCATCTCACAGAAGCAGACAGAGTTTTAGGTCAGCACCAAGGCTCAGAGGACACATCTCAGTCTGTGTGTGTGGGAGGGGTGATATATTGTGCACCCCAATAAACTTATCTGGAGGTTAGAGAACAGAACAGCCACTATATTAAACAGAGGTCAGGCAGTGGTAACACACACCTTTAATCCTAGCATTCCGGAGGCAGAGATCCATCTTGATCTCTGTAAATTCAAGGCCATGCTGGAAACAGCCAGGCACGGTGGCACACGCCTTTAATCCCAGGAAGTGATGGCAGGAAGCAGAAAGATATATAAGGCATGAGGACAAGGAACTAGAGGCTTTTTAAGCTTTCAGGTTTTAGCAGCAGCTCAGCTGAGATCCATTCAGATGAGGACTCAGAGGCTTCCAGCTTGAGGAAACAAGATCAGCTGAGAAGTTGGCAAGGTGAGGTTAGATGTGGCTTGTTCTGTTTCTCTGATCTTTCAACATTCACCCCAATACCTGGCTCAGGGTTTGTTTTTATTAATAAGACTTTTAAGATTCGTGCTACAGTTGAGGACTGAGCATGGTGTGGGAAGGGATAAGATTAACAGCACTTATCAGATCCTACAAAGATAAACAGAAAACAAGTAGTAAAGGCTGAGCTGAGCTTCAGACCAGCTCCCAGGTCTCTGCAGAGATTAACTCTCCACTGGAGCACGTGGCAGCTCCCGCGGATGAGAGGAAGAAGGAAGGGTGTCAGCCCCAAATCACTGTAAGTGGAGCGAGCCAGTGTGTGCCCACACCTTCATACCCACCTGGGGTCCAGTGCCTCAGGAGGCTGCTGTTTATGCTTCTGTGCACATCCTGAGAGGACATGATGAAATACTGTTCAACTATTACCCCAAACAGACACCAGCTAGTGTACTGAATGACACTAGAAGTCCAGTGAGGCACCTAGGATGCCACAGGCTCACAAAGGGAATCTTCTGGTTCCCCCAACAACCTAGGAAGGAAAAGGAAGCTTTGAAGGTATCTCCTTCCTGAACAAAAGGTGGTATACTGAAAAGGGATAGCAAGACAGAGGAGAAGGCCTGGGGGAAAAGCAGCTGAACACCCACAGAAGGCTAAATATCCAACAGACTATCTCTCTCCATTACCCCAACAGGACAGAGTAGCTACCATCACCTTGTGTTAGCTGGTAATTGCCAGGAGTCTAAGCCAGGGATACCAAGGATTCTGACAAAGTATGTATCCAAAGGGGTTTGGGGTCAACTAAACACAATGATAGTGCCCCAGGAGGAATCCCACTCCAGGGGATGCAGCTTTGCCTAAAAGCCTTGGGCACAGGGACCGTTGGTACTTGTCCATAAACTTGGAGTGTGGACAATATCCCACTGAAATCCCCTGACCTCATAACTCATGAAAAAATGGCTATCCACACCACACATGTGCATAGCTCCCTGTGGCTATTCAAAGCAGCATTATTTCCAGATGAAATGGGTTTTAACAGATTACAACAACTTTGGCTCAGTGTCAGAGGCCACAATAAGTCACTTCAGGAATGGGAGGTTAGACCTCCCCCCCAGATAAAAGAAACAGGATAGCTTTTTAAACTCTGTGGAGTTATAAATGGAAGAAGAGGTTTTCCCTAAGACTATAAAAATAATTAGGGAGGAACAGGAGAAAGAAGCTTCTGTGTGGGCACAGGTGAAAACCTAATTAGAAGCGGATTAGAATTTTCTGAAATCACCCTTTTCCTTGCTTGACCAAGTCAGGGATGAGGTAACGACGACGATACTACCTGGCAGGACTAATCTCCACCATGTAGCCCCAAGAGCTACAGGATGGCGCCCACCCCTGCACTCTCAGCCAACTGTCAGCTACCACCTCAACCTCACCCTGTGCCTAAGCCTAGGTAGGGGCAGAGCAGGACACCTGTGTGTACCCCACAAGGGCAGGGAGAGAGCTACAATCGGGTTGGTGGCTGACCCTCAGCCCAAGAGTACAGATGTGTTCTGGGGGCTGCAGAGATCATAAGGCACTCAGATAAGAGCATGAGGTTCCTAGTGGGTGGTCTCCTCTAGGAATCTAGGTCCCAGTACCCATGAGTTCACCTGATACCCCTGTGCTCTGGGAGAAACCCCAACATGGAGCCCAACAGAAGCTAAGACGTAGGTGAGGTTCTTCCTGCAAGAGGGAGATGCTTAAACCTCAAAACAATGAGAAAGGGCCCTCATACTACCCTAGTCCAGAGATAAAACTTGCAGAGACACTGCATTTACTGCAGTGTGGCCTGTGGAGAGGGGATTCTACCCACAGCACTTGTATGGTAAGATGATCAGAAGCCCCTCTAGACACACATTTTATCTAAGTTCTCAGTTATCCTGGCTGAGCTCATGGCGTATTTACCAGCCAGGCAAAGTGATGGCAGCTTCCCTGTTCTATTTGACAAACACTGCACTTCTTTACTATCTGATGAGTACAGGACACAGCACCCAAGGACACAGTGGCCCCAATGGCCACCCCAGAGAGTGCCTTACCCACTATGTAGCAGTCTCCCTTCCCCTTTTTACTCAACCCTCCAGCATGTAATGCCTCCAAGTCTACAGAGTGACTGGTACTCATAGACTAAGCACAGCACTTACCACCTCTGTATCCCCACAGGCCTATAGCTGGGCTAACAAATGGCTGCTGTTGGAGGAAGACGGGCCTAGAAGTAACCTTGTAAAGAACATGTTCTAGAAAGACAGATGGTCAGGGGAGGCCCTGAAGTCGGGGGTGCCAACAACATCTGAAGGAACTCCAGGAGACAAGACACCATGATGAGTGATGGCAGCCCTGACACTGTCCCTGGAAGAGAAAGGAAGCTGCCTGGCTAACTCAGATCATCCAGCATGCTGCCCGGGCTGCCTAGTGCCCACACTCTGTGCAGAGTGAGAGCTTGGTGAGGACAGACTCCTGTGTCCACCACTCCCCCAGGTTCTGAGAAGTAAGGGGGTGCGGGACACAGTACACTTCATAGTCAGTTAGGACTTTAAGCAGCAGAAGCTTGCCCAAGGAGAGACTCAATGACAGAAGGACAAAACAGGGCAGGACAATGCCCTAAAAAAGCAGAGACGCTCACAGTCCCATTCAAATAGGGAGGCTACTTAGCTACTCAGGAGATGGCTCACAAACAAAGGCCTCCTCAAACACTAGGGATTCCCACCTGCTGGGTGGATTGACCCTAGTATGAATCAATTAATCTCACTTCAGTCCAACTCACAGATGTATCTGCTGAAGGTTAAATTCTGTTTCGGTTTGCAGAATTAAACACAGGTATTTACACACACACACACACACACACACACACACACACACACACACACACACTCATAAATGTAGTGCATGTGGGGTGGGGAAATGGCTTTTGTATGGTTGGTTTTTAAATGTCTGTCCTAATGTAGGATGTCTCATGAAGGTCACTGGGCAGATGTGACAGTTTATCTTGGTAAAGAAAATGTGGCTGTCTGAGACTCTGGGGGGATGAAGCCACCAGCTTCCACAGGTCAAAGAGTTCCGTGGTCAGGGAGTCCAAAGACACCCGAGGAGGATCAAGGGCACTGCGGCAGATGCTGGGTACACTGCTTCTCCAGTTGGGACTCACAGCCCGGTGGGTCGATCACACGACCCACATTTTCATGAGCGATCATTCCCTGTGGTGGGCCTGCCCTGTGGCAGGTACCTAGGCATGGCATGAAGGATGTGGGTCAGGGCCACTGTTTCTTCCCCATGCCGTTACTATTCCAGCCACCCCACACTGTCTACAACACAGCATTTGCCTATCTTTTCCTACAAGCTGGAAGTTAGCTCTCAGAACTTTGAAGATTTGAAAAGTTTTCAGATGTCTCTCCTCTCCTTACCCACAGTTAGCCAAAGGGACAGGCAGGGGTCAAGGCTGCTGAAACACCTGCCAGTTATCAGCCAAAGAAAATCATGCTACCCCAGGTCACCCTGACCCCTAGCTGACAATTGAGGTTCCCCACAGGGATGTGCTAGCCCTATGACAAACACTGGAAGAAAAGAAAAAAGAAAAAAAAAAAAAAAAAAAACCTGTTTCGAACAACTTTTAGAAACTGCATGTCAAACTCTTCCTTCCAAAACTTGTGACTTCTAGCAGACACAGCAATAGACTATCCTGTAGGAAATCAGTCTGGAGACACCAAGGTCACTCTAGGAAGTATGCTTGTGGAAGACAGGCTCATTGTCTGCTGCATCCAGCCCTGGGGGGTAGGGGGTGGAATGGGGAGTGCACTGCAGAAAAGCCCATTGGGAATCCACCTGGATGGGGAGCATTTTGGATCCCATTAAGGCCCTGTCTGGTTGTGGAGGGAGGGGAGAGGCACCCCATATAGGATGTGTGTGTCATTCCCAACAGCCTACAAAACTAAGAGGTCAGGAAAATATTCCCAGACAAGGCCCATGAGCAACTTCCAGAAGAGTCACTGTGAGGGTGTACACCTAAGGACAGTGACCCTAAGACCACAGAGTCCCTACCATCTAACACAGAGTACCTGAACAGCAGCTGCAGAAGTAACACCCATGTGGCACTCTGGGGTCCTAAGTAGTAAAGGAAGCAGCCTGGGAGCTAGCAGGTTAGCCTGGATGGGATATCAGTCCTCTGACCTGTATACCCTCCTGTGCAGGTATGAGGCATGTGGTAGCACTCAGGACACAAGCCACCGCCTTCTTGTTCCTAAAGGCAAAGGGATTCCTTGATGAGAGAGAGAACCATTTCACAGGATGGTGAGTCCTGGAGGGAGAATCCACAGTCCTGGTATGGCCCCGCAGAAAAGGATCCAAGTCACTGGAATCTACACACATCTGAGGAGCACCAAAGAACCAGTCTGAAATTCCCAAGACCCAGGGACAGAGAAAGCACAAGTAATAGGGCTGGGAAGCCCCTATCATGAGCTCCACAGTCTTATCCTAGCACCAAGAGAAGCCCTGGGCTCGAGCTGGTCAAGCTCAGAGGTAAAAAACAAGGGTTCTCGGGCCAAGGTCGCTCCTTGGTGCCCCAGCACAGGTGACACTCACTGTCATCTCTGGTCTGTTTTTCTCTGTTAAGGAAGACATTCTGTCTCCATGGCTGTGAGACCGTGTGAAGCAGTTTGTGTAGTCTCCACATAGGTGCTGTTGCCAGCACCGCCTTGCCCTGAACACTGGTAATCCCAGGTGCTGCACTTGGCAGAGGCATCTTGCCAAAGCGCATGTATGTGCGCGTGCGTGCGTGTGTCCTCAGCACGGCCAACGCATGGCTGCCTTGCTCGGCATCAGCAGGACATCATGTGAATAGTTGTGACCTTCCAAACTGGAACTCGACATTTTGTATCTTACTTTTAAAGCTCCTATAAGTAAAATAACTATTGGCTTTATTAAAATATACATTTAATAATAATAATAAAAAAAAAACCACAAGGGTTCTCTTGGCTTCTCCAGTAAGGCCTCAGCCCCCATCTATACTCTCCAAGGACCTTCCCTTGGTGGGCTCCAATGCATTCCATCTCTAGATTCCAGTGAGATGTAGGGCCCCCTATCCTGCCCATGTTTGCCTGCTCAGCCAGAGCTTGAAACACACAAGAGACAGCAGGAACAAGAGAGGGATAGCCCAGGCTCTGAGATACATGTTTATATGACCATGAACATCTGTCTACTCAGTACACTAAGCTGCTCTGGGGAGGTTCTGGGACCACTGGAGTGACATGAGTGCCCACATCATTCTAGTGTTCCATGGAGGGTAAATGAAAGTGAATGAGGCAGGTTAAGGATGGACTAGCACTCAACAGTGTCAACCATCTGGGCCAGGCAGGCTGCTACAGTGTGACCAGAAAAACACTATCTACCATCCCCTAAAACGATGTCCCCACAACAAGAGCACAGCCATCCCACCTGATACTTCTGTTCCTGTTTCCAAGTTGTACCCAGCTGATCACAAACTCCACCTATCACAGCAGTGGTACCAGAGGCCACAGGTAGGGCACAGGACACTGTCCTAAGCTTCTGAGCATAGCAGGTACACAGTAGTGCTCACAGACAGGAGAAGCAGCAGAAGCAGGAGGCCTGGGGCAACTTCTAGGGACACCTGTCATCCCTGTGACCTTGGGTATTTTGTTTCACCTTTGGGGATTCACCTCTGCAACCTGAGAAAGACAGTGGCTCCCTGCTCCTATCTACCCCATCCATGTGCCTAGAATCATGCTCCATAAGCACCAATCCGTGACCATGAAGACCTCACCTGAACTGCACATCACATCCTATACAGGCTCACAAGTAAGTCTGAAAAGTTCCAACCAAGGCATAAACCCATCCAATGAAGACCTCTAGAACACTACAGGACACAGTGAAAACAAATCTGTAACTGTTCCCGGAAGAGCCCTGCACAGCTACAGAGTTGAACACACAAGAAACTAGCCACAGACAGGAAATGCCAAACCACAGCTTGTAACCCTTCCTCGTGAGGAATGCTGGCAGGGTATGAGGTGAGGGCTCCGGAAGCCACGTCAGGCCCCGACTCCTCTGGAAGAGCCTATGGACCAGTATCCTGCCTTTTTACCATCGTTTCTCTGCATCGGTGGTGAACACCAGGGAAGGGCCCAGGGCAGTGCTGTGCCGGGGCTCCTCCACTGCCAGGCCAAGGAGCAGAGCTGTCTATGGCCACCGGCCAGGCCAAGCAGGAGCTACTGTGACCACTGTGACCACCTCCGGATTTTCATACTGTCATTCGTCATATTCCTGACACGTGGCCTTCAAATGTCATAGCTAAGAATGGAAGCATTTTCCTGAAAAGACAAATGTCATCAAGCATTTTTTAAAAACACTTTACGCCAAACTGCAAGCTACAGTTGAATTCCACGCATAAATCAACTTTCTTTAACTCTGATCTAAATTCAGTTGATGTAAGCTTACTAAAAGAGTCGGGAACAATTGTGAAGGGGATTTATGTTCAATTGTGATGTTTTATTAACTCTTCCTTGAATTCTGTATTCAGTGTTCCTGCTGACAAAGTGGATGCAAAGACAGGTAACGCCTGAGGTGGTAGGAGTGGGCAAACGCCATGATGCATAAAGCAGTGTCCACACTATGCTTCCAATGGAGCCAGTCAACCAAGGGTCGGGGTGATTGGGGAGGACAGAATTTCTCAGGGTAACGTGAGACTTAAAAGGGTAATGAGTAAACAGCCGAATGTCAAGGGTAAGGATAGTCATCAAGAAAGTAAACTGCCCCTCTACCCCTCCAGATCTGAACTATCACATGAGGAGATCAGAGCTCCCTTTACGGTCACTGTCACCAGCCATCCCACAACCACCCCAGCTTTGTGTCTACAAGCCCATGGCCCCAGAGGAATCAGGAGGTGGGCAGAGGAGGGTGACTAGAGTGGGCATGGGACCAGCTTACCTTTCCTCTGGCAGGAGAGGGAACAAGACTCCTCAGGTATAAGGATGAACTTTTTCAGCCTTTTCATCCATGCTTAACCAAGAACAAGTAAGACAAGGGGGAGACTCTAGGAAGAAAGAGGGGCCTTTTGTACAGGCTGCTCCAGGGCTCTTGGGCCTGGCTGGGTAGGAAAAAAGGCGTTAAGAGAGCCCCAGCAAGCCCATGCCTCAGAGACCTAAAGATCTCTGGGAACAGCTAGGCAGAACAGAATTGTGTCACTTTCTTTTTGTTCCTGTTTATTTATTGTGTGTGTGTGTGTGTGTGTGTGTGTGTGTGTGTGTGTGTGCGCGTGCGCGCACATGTGAAAGTCAGAAAACAATTTGGGGGAATAGGGGAATAGGTTTTCCATTTCCACCACATGAGTTCTGGAATCAAATCCAGGTCACTGGGTTTGCTGGCCTGTGAACATCTTCTATCAGCTAAGCCATCTCATAGCCAGAAATACAGGGCCAATTATTTTCACAACTGAGCTTACAACGGGCTTATTCCTCGTGAACACTTGTTCACACTAGGAAATATTCTCCATGGACCCATCACAGCACTGTAAGCTTAAGTCTCACCGACCTGCATGCAGTGTCTGTCTGTGAGCAGAGTATTCAGGGGTTCTGAACAAAAGTACTATCTGCAGACACAGGAAGGGCCAGGTTCCACTTCCTGACACTCACAAGGTCCCATTTTGACACCTTCCAGCTCAACACTGATTTCCACACCAGTTCATGGGAATATTCTGTGAACTCTGACCTCCAGTGTCTCAGTTTCCCCCACACGAATGAGAGGAAGATACCCTTCAGCCTTAGAGATGCTGTTCTCATATGAGCAGGCTACTACCATAGATCCCTGGGGGGTCTCACATGCAAGATGACACCAGCCATTCTAACTCACACACCACCTCTCCTAAGTCAGTCAATAATGGAAGTATAAGCTGTCCACATGTGAAATGTGATGACCAGCCCAGCGAGGATGGTAGTCAGGTTCAGTTCCGGTTCTTAGTCTGGGGCTTCATTAATTAATCATTCATAGTCATACACCAAAGCTTCATAGACACCAGGCACTGTCTCCTCCAACAGCTGTGGTAGCTGTACCTGCCAAACCCCAAACCTCACTCAGTGATGTCTAGACATAAAATACAGCTGGGCAACTCTGGGGAAAAGACCTGGTTTTGTATAGATGTTCTCTCTCTTTTGTTTTAAATCATCTTATTTTATTTAATGTGTGGGGGTGTTTTGCCTGTTTAGGTATCTGTGCACCACATACCTATAGTGCCCTCAGAGGCCAGAAGAGGGCACTGGATCCCCTGGAACTGGATTTAGAGACAGCTGTGAACTGTCATGTAAGTGCTAGGACTGGAACCCAAGTCCTCTGTTAGAGACTCCAATGTTCTTAATCACTAAGCTACTTCTCCAAGCACCATGAAAAGACATTCTTGAGGTCAACGAACACACCCACTAGCCAAGTTTATGAAGCGTGGACTTCCCAGGGTAGTGAAGGAGACTGTAGTCTGGTGGCTATTGCCATCAACACTGTGGTGGGGCTGCCCCAAGCGACTGAGCCAGCTCTCTGAAGTCTGTCCCTCCCCAGGATGCATGTCAACTAACAGAAATCAAAAGCAGAAAAGGCCTTTCAACACTGGGTGATACAATCTCCAGCAAGCTGAGGGGACACATCTGTCATTTCCATAGGACAATCATGTGCTCAACTGGAAGGAGAAATGCAAGCTAACAAAGAGCAGAGAGAATCAAGAAGCACCATGGTGACATAAAATAAGAAAAGGATGCCCAGGGAATGAGAGCTCAGAGTGTGCTTTAAACAGCACAGAGATTAAAATAACGAGAGATAGATGGATGGATGGATGGATGGATGGATGGATGGATGGATGGATGGATGGATGTCCAAGACTCCCATGAACTGACCCTTCCCTGTCCCAAACTACTGTTCAGTGTTTTTAAAAGTTACTAAGTTCACAAACGGGGAAGTGGCTGAATCTTCAGCTGCCAAGTGAGATGCAGCCTCACCCAGGAGCGGCAGAGGCAGGTGGAGGTGGCTTCCAGTTCAGATCAGTGCACACACCAAGGTCTTAGGAAACCAAACCCAGTAAACGCTATGCTCCAGTCAAAGAATACAGTGACCTATTTTCAGTCAGAAAGATGGTAAATGTCTAGTTCAAGGTTAAACAACAGCCTGATTAGTCACTCCCTAACACACCTGCAGCTCAAACACCTGAAGTATGTGATGAACACACAAACCCTCCTGTTTTCTCTCGTCAATCTGGAACTAAAAGCAATGCAGGATGCAGAGCTAAGAGTCAGGCACAGTGCTCTAAATTTGAATGACTGGACTGATCTTTGTGGGGTTTGTGCTAATCTTAAAAGTCCTCCCATGTGGAATCACCAGGGTTCTGAGAACACCTCTGCATCCTCAGGGACCGACTATAATGACGCATCTGCCACCACTGCACATGGTCTCCTCAGGGCTTCTCATCTGTTGTCGGGCATTCTCTGGATTCTCAGGGGAACAGACATGAATTGTGGGAAGTGGTGCTGGCAAGCAGAGAATGAGGGTGTGTGTGTGGGGGGGACCCTTATCACAGGTGCCAGAGCCCTGCCCCAATCCTGCTGTAACTGCTTGCACATCTACTTTTTGAGTTCCTGATGGCTCTGTGCCCCATAATTAACCTATCAATAGGGGAAACAGCCATCTGAGAATTACAGAGCATTGAGAACGGTTTGGGAACTTTTGTTCAGAGCAGGAAAAGACTCGTTAATGCTGTAATGCTCAACGAGACCGGCAATCCCAGCCCCAGTGAACAGTCACTACATGACGCAGATTCCAACAAACTGCACAATAACGATGAGAAAGCACAGCTTCAAAAACCAACAAAGAAATTCGGCTCTCTCTGAGAAACCTTCAATTTACTTGGCCACTTTCTCATGGACATTCAATTAAAAACAACTGTGGGAAAACAAATCCAGCCGCTGGAAACAGCAGAAGCCAGTAGGCCATAGAACAGGCATTCTCCAAGGAGCCCTACAAGCTTTTCAGCATTGACATTTGACACAAGCCAGAAGCCTAGGCCAAGAAGAGGGCCACACTTCACCCCACCCAAAGTGAGTTCAATAAATATCTGATATGACAGCAAAGCACAAACAACAGAAGAAAAAAAAAGATGTTATCAAAATTTCAAGCTTCTGCCTTTGTGGACTGGAGATAGCCTACTAAGTACACTGAGCCTTGTGAGCCAGAACCCACATGAAAATGCTGGCTGTGGTGAGGCACACTTGTAATCCAGCAATGGAGAGGTTGAGAGCAGAAGATCCCAGGACCCCACTGGCCGGCCAGCCTGGCTTAACTGGGGAGCTGCAGGCCAATGAGAGGCCTTACCCCAAAGTAGGATAACATCTCAGGAGTTTTCCTCTGGCCTCCACAAGCATGCATACACATGCACACCCAAACATACACATGTACTCATTCACACTCATGCACACAGTAACTAATTAACCTGCTTCAAAGGATATCATCCACAAAGGAAAGGGTGCTATGGAATAATACTTTTATGCACTGGTTTAATAAAATGCTGATTGGCCAATAGCCAGGCAGGAAATATAGGTGGGATAAGCAGACAAGGAGAATTCTGGGGAAAGGAAGAGCAGAGTCAGGAAATGCCAGCCCACCATCCAGGGAGCAGTATGTAATGCCACACAGGTAAAGCCATAGAACATGTGGTAATATACAGATTAACAGAAATGGGATGAGTTTAAGTGTAACAGCTAGTCAGTCGTAAGCCTGAGCTAATGGCTGAGCAGTCTTAATTAATATAAGCCTCTGTGTGTTTACTTGGGTCCAAGCAGCTGCAGGACTGGCAGGTGAGAGAGATTTGTCCTGACCGAGGACCAGGGTGGGATATAGAAAAACTCCAAATACAAAAGGAGCTTTCACATAAAGGAGCTGTATTCCGAAAACACAGCCAGCAGCTAAAATTCAAGCATAAAGAGGCGAATAAGGCAAGTGAAAAGAGGTAGGAGACTTAACAGACATCTCTGCAAGGAGAACCAACAGCCAAAGAGCACATGGAAAGATGCTCAACAGCAGGCTTCAGCAAATGCACATGGCATCAGGTGAGGCACTACTTCACACTCGCTCATGGGAATCAGGACAAGACCACCATCAGTGTCACAGCATCTCCCAGCTACCTATGGGTGCACCTGTCCAGCTTTGCAGGAACCACAGCCCAGTGCTACCTGACCTTGGTGGAGCAGGTGGAGCAGGGTAGTAACTGTAGGGTGAGAAACTGAGGCTCAACTCTAGCCCTTCAATTCTAAGACAAGCACAACACTGGCTCTTGCTCTTTTACATCCTTGCCCTGAGCTGCAGGGCTTCTTCTCAAAGGCCTTCTTCCTTCCTCAGGAAAGGAAGGTGGCTAACAAGAAAGCCACCTTCAAGGCCTCCATATGAATTCTCAAGTCAGGCTCAACATGACCCCCAGAGGTGGTATCCCTACCCTCATTCCTACAGCCCGTAAATATAAATAAGTCTATGTCCATGGTAGAAGTGACTTTGATGATGTGATCAGGGATCCTGAGCTGAAAACCAGGTAAAGGGTTAATTCCAGTGTGGGGACAGGAACTATGCTGCATAACAAGATGTCTTGTCATAACAAGGCAAGAAAGCCATCACAGACTACAAAGTCACATCCAAGGGACTTAAGGGCTCCTACAGACCAGAGACGGGGCCCTATACAACAAGAGACTATTAGTGCACTGAAACACATGTTCACAGTTACCCACAAAAAAGTGATAAAACACTAGCTTTGGAAGATACAAAGCAACTAACTCGTGTCAAAAACTGGTAAACGAAGAAAGTTTTCTGCCTGAACTATCATGGTGGTGAGGAGACTGTCTCAACAGAAGGCTTCTACCCAGCACACAGGAAAAGAAGGGGCTGCAGACTACCATTCTGCAGCCAACTCAGCAAAGGCAAGCCAGACAAGGCTGACAGTAATGGCTGACCACCCAAGACCACTGGTGCAGCTTCTAGCATGGACAAGTCATCACATATGGGGGGAGCACCTTGGGGAAGAGACAATGGACACTGGACAGAACGACCAGCTCCTACTCTGCAATTGTAGTGCACATCCACGGACCAAAGTGAGAAAGCAAAGGTGCAAGCCGAGGGCAAGAGGCTGTAAACAAATGACAGACAGTGCCCATTATGGCTAACAGACCTGACTCATACCACACCAAACCTCCCTAAACCACGCTAGCTAACCCGTTTGAAGCAATGTCTTCTGGAAGTATTTAGAAACTAAAGTGTGGCAATGGTGTTGTGGTGGTATCTTTCAGACACCAGTGTTGACAGTCAGAGTCCTTATAAGAAAGTGCAATGAGGGGGGCAGAGCAGTCAAGGCTGAAGAGGGAGAAGTGCAACTGGCCAGTCCTTGTTCTTCCGTCTCACTTCTTTCAGAAACGGGAGACAGGACAGCCGCTGAAGGTACTGGTCTGGACTTGGGTACCACTCTGCACTGGTCTGGACTTGGGTACCGCTCTGCACTGGTCTGGACTTGGGTACCACTCTGCACTGGTCTGGACTTGGGTACTGCTCTGCACTGGTCTGGACTTGGGGACCGCTCTGCACTGTTCTGGACTTGGGGACCGCTCTGCACTGGTCTGGACTTGGGTACCGCTCTGTACTGTTCTGGACTTGTGTACCGCTCTGCACTGTTCTGGACTTGGGTACCGCTCTGTACTGTTCTGGACTTGGGTACTGCTCTGCACTGGTCTGGACTTGGGGACCGCTCTGCACTGGTCTGGACTTGGGGACCGCTCTGCACTGGTCTGGACTTGGGGACCGCTCTGTACTGTTCTGGACTTGGGGACCGCTCTGCACTGGTCTGGACTTGGGGACCGCTCTGCACTGTTCTGGACTTGGGGACCGCTCTGTACTGTTCTGGACTTGGGGACCGCTCTGCACTGGTCTGGACTTGGGGACCGCTCTGCACTGGTCTGGACTTGGGTACCGCTCTGCACTGGTCTGGACTTGGGTACCGCTCTGCACTGGTCTGGACTTGGGTACCGCTCTGCACTGGTCTGGACTTGGGTACCGCTCTGCACTGTTCTGGACTTGGGGACCGCTCTGTACTGTTCTGGACTTGGGGACCGCTCTGTACTGTTCTGGACTTGGGGACCACTCTGACTGTTCTGGACTTGGGGACCGCTCTGCACTGGTCTGGACTTGGGTGCTGCTCTGCACTGTTCTGCGCCCCACTGAAGCGAGGTGCCCCAGTGGTCTGCAACCAAAGAGAAGCACACTCCCAGGCTATGTAGAAGAGGAACACTCAGAATCTCCTAGGCTGCCACATGAAAGTCATTCTAGTTATTACCAACAGAGGACAGAAAGTGGGATCAACCCACTGTGACCTGACTTCCTGGCTCATGGGCAGAGTGAATGCTCCAGGCTCACTGAGAGACACGCTGGGAGGCTGGGGGTTGGCAGTGATGGTCTGAGTCTAGCCACGGCTGTGACTAACCAGGAGATCAGGACACCAGCTACCCTTTAACAGCTGATTCAACAGCAGTGAGAGTAACCTCAACAGTAAAAACAAGAACACCACCAGCCTACTTGAAACAAAACAAAACAAGCCAACTCCTGAACTAGGGTCCCCTGGGAGTCAGCTCCTGATCTGGTGCTCCCCAGAGAGGCTTCCTCAACCAGACATAGATCAGAGCTGTCACTGTGACTTGACTGAAGGTCACTCCTGCCCAAAAGCTGATCCAAAAGGAAGAGGCTCTTTCTCAGCTGGACTGGAAGCAAACATCAGGCCAGCCAGCCTTACCCAGATTTCCAACCCCCTTCCCATTTCTCAGATAGGGGGTAATATTCCTGTGTAGTTAAGTCTTTCTGAAAAGGAATTCTTCCTCAGTTTATTTTATGCACCAAGGAAGGAAGGACCGGTGGCTCTCCTTTTGGCTGTAGACATTCCCATAGGTGCCAACGCAGCTACCGCCAAAAGGGTGACACCCAGGGTACTCGTCACCAGCCAAGGCACTGCACCACCGCACCATCTCCTACAACTCAACTTCCCGAGGGAAGACAGGGGCAAGAGGCAGGGCCAGAAGCCTCTGGGGTCCAAGCCATAAGCCACTTAGGCCCACCGCCCAGACCACCAGGACAAGCACAGAGACCAGCCTTCTGAGGCTATGCCTGGCCAATGTCCCCTGCTGGATGCCAAGCTGCCAGCAGAGCCTTGCTCACGGCTGCTTTCTTCACATGTGGTTTGATTGACGCAAATCAGAAGGCAAGCAAATGATTCATAATTGTCCAAGCTGAAGGCTCACACAGAAATGACACTAGCTCAAACTTGCTGACTCACCAAGAAGCTACAATGTCCCAGGGAACATTGCTGGCTGGAACTTTCACACATATGTAGGTACATGACTCCATGGCAGCAGACACATGGTACTTCAAGAACATCCACCCATATCTTATGCTGCACACGCATGGTACAGATTCAGAAAGAGAGGTGGGGCAATCATGTGGAAGGGGCAGCAACCTCCAGCCAAGCACACTTCAAGCATGGGAGAGGGGTGAACTGTGTGTGTGTGTGTGTGTGTGTGTGTGTGTGTGTGTGTGTGTGTGTGTGTGTGTGAGAGAGAGAGAGAGAGAGAGAGAGAGAGAGAGAGGAGAACATCAGTGTGTAGTGGTAAACATGCATGGTTATGATGCTGATGCTCTTCTGCTCCAGCTTCAGTTTTAGTCCCAGGCATAAACCCACCCACCTTTAAGGTACCAGACACATCTAACTGGTAAAGAAGGTTCATGGAGACAGCTGAAGATGCTAGATGAGGCCTAAAGGCCCTTCTATCAAGACCAGAACCAACTCACAACAATCACTGAGTATATGGTGTGGGGGAAATGCAGTCCCCAACTTGTCTGTCTTGGTTGAGAATGCTTCTAAGAGGGAAGATCTTAATGGACCAGCAGGCAAGCACCAGTAATGGTGGGCAAGCTCCTTCCAGCCACGTGGAAGAGCGCATCAAGCACAACAAGCTGGTTAAGGTGGGTGAGCTACATGAGGTTTGAGGAGTAGGAGCCCATGCAGTCACAAGGTCTCCTTTGTAGCAAAGAAGGCCACACAAGGATTTGGCACTATGATGGGCTCTGGCAATCACAGAGAAGCCCATGAATAACAGACAAGTTATGATCAGTGAGGCCTGTTCCACTGAGGAAGCCCACACCGGAGATGCCATGAAAAATGCTGATTTTCAAGACCAATTCCATTGTGCTGATAACTGATAACATAGGGCCTGTCTGTGTGCCTAGCTCTGCACCACTGCCACCCTCCCTCCCTGTCAGCAAGGCTGCCAGTTGTTGGAAGTGATAGAGGGGCCTAGTCTTGCACATGAGTTCTATCCAGCCTCTGCATCCCTGTTGACTCCTCCCCAAATAGGTGAGTAACTGTACCTAGGACCCTCAGCATCATCCCCAGTGACGGAGAAAGACTCTCTCCAGCTAGAGGCCAGAATCAGACAGTCCAGTTCGGGCCACTCATAAGAATGTACCCTCTGCAGACAAAGGACAGCAATAGAGTAGGGGAACAGCAGGAAGGTGGGAACATGACCTCAACCTGCAGCCATCTTCACTTTTGCAATTTTTTCAACAATGGCAAAATATAAGCCCTAATCCTTACAGGGTGCCATGCAAAGCAGTAATGAAGCCCTCACTGGTAACAGCGACTCTCTCCTGAGCTGCTTCTCTGTGTGGATGACATCTAGAACTTTGTATTGTCCTAAGTGTTTGTAGCTAACTTTCCTAAACATCCAGGAATCCCTGAGAACAAGACTGGATCAGGCTAATCTTGGTGTCCAGTGCTGTGCCCACCTAGCACAGCAGGTACTTACTCCCTGTTTGCTGAAGGACAAGTAGAAGCAACATCAGCCTGGACCCTTCTGCGTACTTGAAGAACAAGTGCCAAGCACCCAGGTACGAATCCCACAAAGCACTGTCATGTCTGTCACTGGCATATATACAAGATCAACACCGAACACAGGAGCAGGAAGGTGCATCTGGGCCCAAGCACTAGGATGCAAGATAGGTACAGTGCAGAAAAGACCCCCACAGGGCCGACCTGAGGACCATAAACCCCATGTCACTGGATCTTGGTCCCTGTCGCATTTCTGAGCCAACAAAGGACTGCTGTGCCAGTTGAGCAAGCAAGTCCAAGCACTCTGCATCTGCAGGATCCAAGAAGAGTCTCTCCTTATTTGGGTCCCATCTGCATATAACCACCCACCCAACCTGGGCACCTGGGAATTTGGGAGTTCTGGCCTGAGACATGGGAAAGAGGAACAGTGAGGAGGTGCAGAAACCCCAGAGGCAGCAAGGCTTACATAGAAGTAACTACCAAACAGAACTTTCTATATGGATGTCTGAGGAGGCTAGTGAGTACAGCATGATTCTATGCCTAACTACCAATATCCTGGGTAGAAACAGAGCATGCTGTGACCTATGCAAAGGGTACAGGCCACACTCTCTTCCTTGGTGTCCATGAGTTCTGGAGGCCCTCCACAGACACTGAAATGAGGCCCTATGCTGTAGGTAGCACTGTGAAGCAATCTCCCCAATGTGAAGTGGTATCCATGGTCCATGGATGATGTGCACCCCCAGTTCCAGTCCCTTCAGCTAATGTGATGGGGGACTCCTGGCCCCTTACAATTCTAGAAACACTGTTCCAGGAAGCTAGCTAGCTAGATGGGTTAGCAAAGGATCTGGGCCATGCTCACCTAAGACACATGGGGGTTCTTTGTCAACGCTGGAAGGCAATACCCATGAAAAATGTCCATCTGGAGAGCAGCAATGAAGCTTCTGAACACTACTACAAGGCCAGACAGTAAAGGCAGCAAGGAATGTTCCTTAAAGCACTTTCTGTCCCAAACCTCCTTCATGTGGAACTCCACACAGAAGCAGATGAACACAAGCTGTTTCTGGGAAGTCGACTCACGCTGCATCCAGTGTTCTTGGTAAAATGACTAATCCATGCCCACTGCCCCCTCCAACAGGCAAAGCAGGGCAGAGTCTCCACAGGGAAACTGGGTAGCTGTTCACCCTCTACTGGGCCCAAACATTGAAGCCTCGTGAGAAGGGCATTGGACATTCCTACCATAATGATCAATTCTACACCACATGAGGAAAACATCAGATGTGATCAGAATGTTACACAGAATGCCAATATCTCACTTGGCCATCATCTGCCCCATGCATAAGCATGCGGACCAATTTCAACCAAACAAGCCATCTCTATCTAGATCTGCTCACCCACAGCTGAACTCATATGGCAGGCTCTATACTAGTCACTCGCTGGAGGCCCAGACAAAGCCCTGTTCCTACAAGGTATGACTGAACTTAAAGAGCTGTCTCCAGAAGGAAGGCAACAGGAGGGCTGCAAACTTTTAGCAAGGAGAGGCTAGCTGACTACTTCTGGTGACACCGATGTGCTGGGACTCTTGAAGAGAACAAAGGGGGTTTCAGGTTGGAAGGTGAGGAAGGGTCAAAGACTTCCGATATGGACACCGAATGTAGCTGGGAACCCCAATTAGAGAGGAAGTAAGGTAAGACAAGGGCAAGTCAGATCAGCCACTGGACAGCCTGGGATACCACTAGGGGGATCTCCCAAGGGACCTGACCAACCTGAGGTGTCTGCAGCACAAGAACCCAGCCCTGGGCACAGTCAAGAGGCCTGAGTAAATAACCTAGCAATAAGAGCTATAGGTACTCTTCTCCTTTGCTTCTCATGGATGAAACTACGCAGATGTAATTCACATAATTCAGACCGTGGTGTCTGTGACTGGCAACCATCAAGGAGCACAGTGGACTAGGACAGACTAGGACTAGGCAGCTCCAGCAGAATTTGGAGTAAAGACTTGCCCAAAACAGATCAGCAAATGGAGGATCAGATGTCAAGAACTGGGAAATTCCAGTTTGACACTGACTGGGCAGAGACACCATGTAGTAACATGGAGGGGAGAGGGCTTTGAGAGTAAAGACGTGGGACACTGCCTTCTGCCCACTCTTGTTATAGGAGGACCACTTTAGGGCACAAGAGAGACTGAGTGGCCAGAGCTAAGGTTCTCTACCAATCACCATGCTATCTGCTGCAAATGAGAGTACTTAGGTTATATGAAGCAGAACCTTGGTGCCCTTGGTGCCCAGTGGCTTCCTTCTGAAAACTCTATCATCACCTATGAGGCTACTGGATCAGGAAGGAAGCTGGAATGGACCTTATAAGGCTGATGTCTAACAAGAAACTAGGATGCACTAGATATTCAAGACTATGGCTCTTTGAGATCCAGGGAGCAGTCTGACCAGAAGAGCTGGTGTGATGAGACAGGGGTGGAGAACCAGGAAACGGAGGCAGAAGCCAGGTGCTGCCATCAGGGTCAGTACTGACTAGTGGCTGCTCCACTGAGAAGCCTCAGACGAATATCTCAGTTCTACCTTCCTTTGCTGACTCCCATCCTGCAGTAGTCAGGGGCACCTGCCATTGCATCAGGTGACATGCATGAAAGCTGACCAAGTGGGTACCCCTGTACATCCCATGATAAGAGAAACCAAGCTTGTATCTGCATGAAGCTGCCACCAGCCACAAAGAATCACAGCAGGAGCAATCTTGGTAGGAGCTGTGTCAAGAGTCAGCACTGAACAAGCACCTTTCCAGTGCATCAGAACCTCTCCTAGTCCAATAGCTGGAAGAGGGCATGGCCACACTGCTTACAGAAAGGGCATGATGAGCAGAACCCACTCTGAATAAGAGGAGAAGAACATGGCCACACTGAACACAAGGATCAAGCCATGGGAAGGAAGGTGCCATAGGCAGTGAGTCTAACCAGGGCTGGAGCATGACTGCATGCAGAGACAGAGCTAGAAGCAGAGGCACGGAGGTTTCTGCCAGCAAGTACTAGTGCTGCTAGACCTGGGACCTCAGTAGGGGATGGGGAGAAATTTTGATGGGCAGGAGGGACTCGAAAAGTCAGCTAATGCAATGCTGGGAACTCCCTCCCCTGGGAGTGTGAAGGTAAATCTGTCTCACAGGCACTTACTCAGTGGAAACTGAGATTCTGCATTAAATACGGTTTCTGTCACATTGCTCAGCTTACCAGCATGAAGAAATCCTCCATGAGCCAGAAGCAAATAAGGGGAAAAAGAAAAGAACTTAAGTTGAGCTGGCAGCACAGCTGAAAGCAACGAGCCCCACTAATATCCTCTTCCAGACTGAGTCCTGGGGCTCAGGACTCAGGCAGAAATCCTGCCACAGCCTCAATGGGCTCTGCATTCTCGGCAGGGTACTGACAACAGGTTCACAGGAGCAGCACGTGGAATTCCATCTCAAGAAGCATCCTTGACAAAGAGCCACACTCTAGCTGCACAGTACAAACAAGAGCCCACTTAGAAAGGAGCTTGCAAAGGTTGAAGGCATGAAGTCAAGCTAACTGCTGACACTCAGATCATTAGAAGCAGATGGATATTCCCCGAACCTTGAAGAAACAACTTCATTAAAATTTCACAGACAATCCTCTGTACGTATGTTTTGATTAAGTAAAAAGTTCGCTAAAATGCTTAAAAAGTTTAAGCAATGAAAAGAGATGCCAGATTGTCCACACTAATCACTGCAAGAACCAAATAAGCTTTCAAAATTAAAAACTATAACTGATGAATTGAGGGGAAAAAAACCAGATGTTTTAAGCCACAGATACCATACTATCAACAAGAAAATTAAGTGAAGTGGAAAACAACTGATGTTTTTTTAAAAAAAAAAAAAACTGATTAACAAGAAAAGGCAAAAAACAAGGGAGAATCGATGAGAAATGAGGACTCTCAAAAAGCAAATGGAGGTAAAGAATGAAGGCAATGGAGTCCATTTGAAGAACCATGGGCTGGGTGTGCTCAGAACTGACCAAAGGACGAACTCACAGAGAAAGAACGGGTAAGAAAAAATGTGCTAGAAGAACAAGAGAAACCCACACCTAAACAACCAACCAACTGAACTCCAAGGAGCAAACAGTCACACATGCCCAGTTAGGAAAGGTTGCCTACTTCCTCCCTGCTGCCCCCCAACAACGCCCGAGGCAGGTGGGAGAGCTGGGAGTGTGGGAGACACATCGCCAAACCCCACCAGCTGCAACACTCAGGAGAGCAGCACAACAGAGGCAACCCTGGGAGCACAGGTGTGGGTGAGCAGGGGAGAGCTGTGCCCATTACCCATCCGTCTGGTGGCAGCATGGGCAGGGGAGAGCTGCCTTCTTCCCCTTTCTTGCCCAGCAACACTTGGGGCAGGTAGAAGCGCTAGCCCTGTGGTCCTAAGAATAGGAGAGCTCTCCCTGACCCCCATCAGCTGTAACACTTGGGAGAACAGGCCCTGCACCTCACCGGAGCAATACAATAGAGCCAACTCTGTTAGTGCAGGTATGGGTGAGCCAGCCCTGAAGTTGTAAGCATGGGAGAGTTGTCCCCATTTCCCATCTGGCAGACCAACCCTGCAGCTTCCCAGGCCCAGACCCATGGATATGACTTGGCCCACCCCACCATCCACCCCATTCATGATATGCTAGAGCACATCAAGGGACCTGACCTGCAGGCCCAAAGCTGCAGGATCTCCACAAAACAGGGCAACAACAGGATATGCAGAAGGAACCCTAGCAAGGGCCCAGCATCAATAGTGTAGAGGCCTGGAATCAGACCAATGGACTCTTTGCAATGAACACTTGCAAGTAAAGATAAATGGACAAAGGGGTTCACAGCATGACTCACTGTGTCACACTGCAGTTTCCATGACGAGATTTTTAGTTTTTCACTTTTTTCTCTTAATTTTTTTTATTGGGGGGGGTGTGCAGGGGCAGAGGGCAGATGCAAATGGATGGGGAAATGAATGGAATCAAAATACATGATGTTAAAGACACATAAAATAAATTAAAAAGAAAGGAAGAAAGAAAAAGAGAAAAGAAGAAAAAAGAAAAGGTTGACCAGGGAAGGAAGGGACTCTGTGTTGACTTGAGGCCACTCAAGTGCAAGGAGCTTGGAAGCCCAGAGAAGAGGATGAATCTGCTAGGGGTATGAGAGGAGGAGAACCATCTTAAAACTTTGTAATGCAACTGTTCAAGAGGGAAGGCAAGCATTCCATGTGTAAGAAACAAAAACAAGACCCAACTATGCAGCTAACATCTACTAATGCTCCTATAGGCTCTTGCCCCAAAAAGAAGGAAGGTATTCAAGAGAGAACTTGAAGACACAGCAGGTGACAGTAACTAAGCTGGGAAACAGGTGACCAAGAACTGTCTAGAGCCGTAGGGACCCCTCAGGGCACAAAGCATAGGAGTTTCACTTTGCTGAACTGGTAGAAAGCTTACCTGTCACGTCACGGGCAGCAAACTAATGCAGATGCATCAGCTTCAGTTGGAGCCATCCTTGCCTGGAAGCTCCCTGAGGCTTCCCTGCTGTCTTTTCCAGGGCTAGCACCCAATCCAGAACCCCATACAACTCATTTGACCATCAAAACTCCTCTGGGTGAAACAGTTTGATCAGCCAGCTCCTAGTTTCTGATGACCCTGATAGTTTTGAGGTCTCCCACTGGGTATAGTGTAGAATGTACTAGATGTAGGATTTGTCTGATGTCCCATGATGAGCACAGGAGTGTACACTTAAAAGTAAACCCAAAGAGGGCGTGTTCAATCCTTCCATCACAACAAAGGTTGTTTACCATCAACACAACCGCTCAGAATGAAATGTCACTTGTAATACTTCACACAGCACCCCAGGGGCAAGGACAGCTTACAAAAGAAGCAAGGTCAAAGAGTCATAAAAGGATCACAGGCAGGCAGCCAAAAGGGGGTGGGGAGCAGCTGGCTAAGAGAACCCACCAGGCAGAACAGTGATGGCACATTTAATCCCAGCACACAGAGGCAGGCAGGTAGATCTCTGAGTTTGAGGCCGGCCTGGTCTACAGATGAGTTCTAGGACAACCAGGGCTACACAGAGAAACTCTGTCTCAAAAAAAAAAAAACAAAAAAAAAACAAAAAAAAAAAACAGAGAGAGAGAGAGAGAATCAATAGTATCTCGGGTTATTTTTTAAAAAACTTCCATATTAAAAAGACTGCTTCAAAAGGAGAAATAAGTGATGTTAAAAATAAAACAGTACATAACTATAGATCCAGAGATTTTTTTAATATATGGATATATCATGCACAATTAATAATAATTAAATAAAATGGAAAAACGCTTTTTAAAAAATGGCCCTCTAAGAATCAAAGTCAATTGGACATGGTTAAATATTCCTATTACCCAACACAGGGGAGGTAAGGCATATTTAAGGCCACCCCCTGAGACAGAGAGAGAGAGAGAGAGAGACAGAGAGAGAGACAGAGAGAGAGACAGAGAGAGAGACAGAGAGAGAGACAGAGAGAGAGAATGAGAATATGAGAATATCATAGTCAGACTACTGGTAACCATTAAAGATGCTGAGAGACTAAAAGAAACCACTCGACAACACAGTACCACAAAAGGTATAGATTCTCAAAACATTTGATAAATAATCCTAATATTAAACTCTTTTGGAATGTATTTTAAAAGCTGACATCCAAAACAGAGATTAGAAGCCACTACAATTCAGCAACAGAATGAAGATCCCCAAGAAACCCAGCAGAGACTTTGGGTCATCATAAACTGATTAGTCTGTAGCACAAAGTCATCTGCGAGTCACCCAAAGCAACAGATGCAAAAAGATATCGACCAAATGAAATACGATCACCATGAACTTACCCTGTGTGGAGCATGCCACATTCTTGTGTTTTTCAGACAAGGTTTCATGTAGCCAGGAAGGCCTCAAATGTGCTATGTAGCTGATGTTGGCCTTGAACTCCTGATTCTACTGCCTCCACCTCTGGTGTGCTAGATACACGTGAGTTCCACCCTCCCTGAGCTGGAACTAGCTCCAGCCCTGGGAAAAACAGACCTTCTCTCATACAGCCAGGAGTCCAGAGGAAATCTAGCATGTGCCTCTGCAGAACTCACTAGAACTCCCGGTCACTCCACAAGACTGAGAAATGCATCTAAAACTAGAAAGGGAGGAGAAAAACTGCCCCTCTACAGCTAATGACCTTTGTCTAAGAAACACTGAAGAAGTCACAGAAAGTCACTAACAAACTGTTAAGAGTTTAGAATAGTTAAGTGATTATATATGATATTATATACATACACATATACCCATTGGAGCCTGTCCTGGAACTTTCCCTATAGACCAGGTTGGCTTCGAATTCACAAGAGATCCACCTACCTCTGCCTCCCAAGTGCTGAGATTAAAGGTGTGCGCCGCCACCACCTGGCTTTACAATTACTAATCCTTTTTCTTTTTCTTTTTTTTTTTGGTTTTTTGAGACAGGGTTTCTCTGTGTAGCTTTGCACCTTTCCTGGAACTCGCTTTGTAGACCAGGCTGGCCTCGAACTCACAGAGATCCACCTGCCTCTGCCTCCCGAGTGCTGGGATTAAAGGTGTGCGCCACCACCGCCCGGCTACAATTACTAATCTTAAAAGGCTTAATTTAAAAGAAAAATACACAGGCTGGGAAATAGCTTAGTAAGAGCCTGTTGTGCAGGCATGAGGACCCTCAGAACCAGTGGTGCACATCTGTAATCCAGCACTGGCTAGGCGTGGGAGGAGAACAGCAGGCTCTATGGAGCTCAGTGGCCAGTCAGCCCAGCTAATTGGTGAGCTCCAGGTTCAGTGAGAGACTTTATCCCAAAAAAACATCAGAAAGGAATTGAAGAAAACACTCATTCAAACTCATTCAAACACACCTGCACACACATCCGCACACACCTACAAGAACACACACCACATTCACACACTAAAATAATTAATTTTTAAAAGAAATATAATCTTTAATGAAAAATAAGCTACAATGTAGAAGAAGAAGAAGAAGAAGAAGAAGAAGAAGAAGAAGAAGAAGAAGAAGAAGAAGAAGAAGAAGTCGTCCACTATAAGATCTTTATAGAGAAAAATTATAAAAATCAACTGAAAAACATTACAGAAGAACAAGGTCCTGGGTCCAACCAGCAGCACCAGAAGGGTGGTAATACAAAAGACCTGACCACAGGCCAGTGAGACGGCTCAGGAGGTAAAGAGATTTGCCTCCAAACCTGCCAACCTGAGTTCAATTCCCCAAATCCATATGGTAACATGAAAGAAGGGTTTCCTCTTACGGACACATGTACCCTGTGGCACACCCACACACTCACATACACATAATCAAGCAAACAAACTCATCAATAAAAAAGATAGAAGAGACCTATCAACAAACTACACAAGTGAATAGACTGTAAAAACGCCGGTTCTCCACCAAGTGTGTTCATATACTCAATGTGATTCCAACAGCTGTCATTCAGACTTTGAAAGGAACTTGCCCTCAGAGATGACACCACCAAGGAGGAGCTAGGAACCCTGAGAGGGAGGTGACAGCAGAGGGCCCCTCATGCCAAAGGGCCTGTGAACAAGACAGTGACACCTGGGACCAAGATAGGTTCCTGCACGCTGTGTACACCCAAAGCTGGGCACAGACAGTGTGACCCTGACAAAGGACATGCTGCCAGTGCAGCCACCACAGGGAAGGGCAAAGCTCTACATCAAGGCTGCAAGGGAAGGGAGGTGCAGCCAAGCCGTACTGCAACCAAGACGGAACTTCCGACGCTGCTGGAGAAGGCAGGGCTGGCAATCTATGGCCTAGAGAGAGGCTTCACTGCTGTTTTGTTTCTTAATAAGATATAAAAGGTAAACCACCAAAGGCAAAATGCTGGTTTTGGCTCAGCCAAGGTGCAATTTAAGAAATATTTTTGTGTATAATCTCTTCTGTATTAAATAACATCTTTAAAAAGGTGCTTGACATCAACCAGGAAAAATCCACTCGGGTCTTTTAATTAAAACCTAAAAATGTACAAGTACGTTTTACTAAATTTGTTATTTCTTTTCCAGATATGAGCTATCATTTCCTGTTACATGGTTCCATGCTCATTTAAACTCTTGCTTTGAGAAATGAAACCTTCCCAAACAGCTGACCATGGGGATAGTCAGTACCAATGACACGGGGACCCCCATATACCAAGGCACATCTACTTTCACTGCTGAAGGACATTTCTTTCTGTGTGTACCAAGAGGAGGGGAAAGCTCCGAGACCCTTCATTGTCACCAACCGAGTGACAATGGAAAGACAAGCAATTCTAAGCCCAATCAGTTTAAACAACAACAACAAGAAGCAAGCAAGCAGACAGAGCAGAGCAAGCTAAGAGGGCAGGGGCAGGCCTAGACACAGTGATGCATGGGTACCACACAGTGCGCCTGGATGGCACATGACAAGGAGGGGTGTGCTTTCTTCCTGTGCTGCACAGGCATGTCCAGGATTGAGATTTTCACTTGAAAAGCTTTATACCATCATGACTGACAGGATAAATAATCCAGACAGCAAGAAACCAAAAGGAAAGGGCTGCTCGGATGTGGGTATCCACCTCTACCTCACTGCGTGTGCTCCACAGGATGACCACATGTCCCTGGGTAACTCTCAAACAGAAACCTACACTCCTAACAAAGGAAACATCAACACAAGCTTCCCTAGGCCTTGTTCAATGGAGTGCAAGGATTGCCATCACAAGGGCCTCGGAGTTTTGTGAGAAAGCCAAGAACCGAGGCAAGGAACAGACTTGCAAGTCATCCTGGCCTGCCATGGCTGGCCCAGGCTGGCCAGGCCAAGTGTAAGGTTCCAGGGCCAGCTGCAAGGCCAAGGATTGCCTTACTGGCCAACAAGACAAGCCACAACAGCTGCGACACCAACGGGCATACTGAAAATAGAAGGGTATTTGTTTGCATCGCCTGTGAAAAGAGCCTGGATGGGGGTGGAGCTCTGAGAAGACAAGAGCAGTCAGGAGTGAGATTTTGAGAAGGTTAAATAAAGCGGTATGCAGTAGTGTATGCCTATAATCTCAGCTACTGGATGGAGGGCTCAAAGTTCAAGATCAGCCTGCAAAACAGCATGCAATCTGTCTTTAAAAAGAAAACTGGTCAGCTCGTCACCTAGAGAAAGACTATGGAGCTGGGGTGACTCTAGAAACAGGCACACACACCCCACCTGGAACTTTGACTGTGAGGGTGCCAGTGTGCAGTGCCCCATGGGAGAGCCCACAGCCAGCCTTCTGCTGGGACTTAGAGTAGAAAAACATCTTTAGAAGACAGCATACAATTAACACAGGAACAATCATCCTCCTAATTTAGGTTAATCTCACTTCGTAGGCCTTGTTGGCAGTGGGAGTACTAAAGCTATCTGTGTGGGTGCTTTTCATCTGGTTATTTTACGTCTCCACAGTTTGAAGATACCAAGGAAGACCTTAAATGTCCACTAGCACCTTCTAGAGAAAGGGTGAAGACTCAAAAGAGCTCACAGGCCCTGCCCTCCCAGGAGAGTGAGTCTGTTCTGAAAAGCCCTTTGTCTGCAGCCTGCAGCAGAGCCGGCCGGCCGGGTAGGACACTACTGTTGGGGCAAAGGCCTGCCTGGGGTGGGAAGGACTGGCACTGCATGCTCTCTGAAGGAAGGGGGCAGAGCCAGGCCTGGCCCCAGAGGTGGACGGGGCCTGGGTGCAGTCTAAGAGCGAGCTCCTCCGGCAGTGCGGGTGGCAGGCACCGCACACCGCCTCTCCAGCAGCACCGAGTGCTGCTCCTCTGCCCTGCTCCACAGGCAGTGAGGGCCAGGTTCACCCAGTTCTGGCCCCAAACGAAACAGAGTCCTCTGGCTCAGTGTTCTGGGGTGAGAACACAACCCCCTGGCCAGCATTTGTTGTTTGCTGGATGTGTGACGCAAAGGCTTCTGAGAGCTTCTGAGAGAGAATAGCAATCCCATAAACACAGCCGTCCCCGAGGCAGGAGCCAAGAGAATCCGATGAGCAGGGGGCAGTGACCCAGCTGCACTGAAAGAGCCTTGCTTCAGGGTGGACAGGCACAGAACCTGGAAACAGAGACCTACCAAAACATTTATTTCAAACACCTATCTTTATTCCAGAAAAGCAAATCAAAGCCTATCTGGGGATTCAAGCAAAAGTAATGGGTGAGGTCAGGTAGTAGGTGTGATTCAGAGGTACCCCAAAGGCCAGTGGACCAGAAAGAGAGAAAAATTTATTTCTCTCTTTTTTCCTTTCATAGGAGGGGGGCAGAATGGAAGAAAACCAACAAGGCCATATTTCAAAGATTTTTAACTGTCTCTGCTTGAGGGGGTACAGGGACTACAAAAGCCATGTGGGAAAAGCTACCCAATAACACCTACAGACAAGTCCCATTCCAGCTCTTCGGCAGGAATAAGGAGGCCTGTAACTTTAAATTATAGCCAATAAACAGTAACCCTATTAGATGCAGTTTTACTTCTAAGAACATGCAACTAAACATCCCTATAGAAATACACTGGGAATGGCCACTAGCCTGGAGGCTGAAGGCATCCAGAGCCTTCTATTCCATCTGCAACTGAGGTCTGTGGGATTTGGACTTCTTGAAATAACAGAAGCCAGCTGACTTCTGGACTTTGGGGCTCCCAGAACATTGATTAGGGTAGCTTTCTTTAGAATGCTGGAGAGATGTCCTTCCCTAAAGTGTGGCTAAGACCTGATCCTTTCCCAATGTTAGTGAAGAATTTCAAGCATCTTGCAAAAACAACAGCAACAACAACAAACCTTTCAGAAATGAAGTATCTAGTCAGTGGGTAGATAAGCCTACAAGGGCAGGGTGGGGCCAAGGAGTGAAGACACAACTCAGGACTCCAGATACTCACTAAGGCCAGATCCTGGCTACCCTGAGCGGGGAGGGGGAGAACTAACTTATAGCTGTTTGCCTGGCTCTTCCATTTTTATTCTCTTTGGGTCCACCCATACTCCACACTGAGACATTTGCGTGTGCTCCATGGACACAGCATAGGCATTGTGGAAAACCCTAGGGGCAGCAACCCTGCCCTCTTTCTTCCTTCCTAGTGAAGCCTTTTTTGGTGAAAGACCATGGCAACAGACATTTGCTGAGCACCTGATGGGTGCTTAGCACTAAGGGAAGACTTCAAATGCAGTATAAAAAAAAATATAGCAAATCAATCACAGAAATGTCTACAGAGGAAGCCAGGCACCCCCCCCCATCACCAACCTGCCCCCCAATCACCTGGCAGTAGTTGCTAATTCTTAAATAAAACACCACACTTTGGCATGCACACAAAGCACAGAGTGAGTCAGGTCACACCAAGTTCAAATAGAAGTTCACTTCACACTATTACCCAAGAGGGCATGGAAGGCCAACTTCACCACAGGGACATCTCCCTTCAGGAGAGAGTGACACCTCAAGCCAGAGGACCTGGAGGGAGGAGTGACATGAGGCTCATCTCATCATCATAGGGGTACAAATGATGTCAGCTCTTGGAAGAACTCTAGTGGATGCACAAGCAATCCTATCTACCTTGTGGCCAGAGTTGTCTGGAAACAGGGGACAGGATGACAGCAATCTGGAAACTACTCAGTTGCCAGGGCAGAGAGGTGGTAGCCATAGGGACAGAAGAAGAAAAAAGGGGGAAAAAAGACGATATGAATGAATTGTGAGGGTAGAGAAAAGGAAGCAGTCAGTGACAGGCATGTTTCTTGGGTTGTCCATTCCTAGGAGGGGAGAATGTAGTGTGGAACAGGAGGAACTCCAGAGTTCACCTGGGTATGCCAGGAGAGAAGAGAGCTGGAGGCATCGGGAGCTGCTGTCAGGGGAGACAGTCTCGCCCTCACAGCTCTGAGGCACACAGCTTCACCTCACCTGTGAAACATCCATGCTGCCCTCCCCTGGGATCATAAGAAGCCATGTTAGTTAATGTTGGGGAGCTGCTGAACAGGCCAGAACACCATGGGTTAGGCCAGTTATCACTCCGGGGAATCTGTGAGAGGTCAGAGAAAACCTACAGGTCTAACCCAGTCACTGCTGAGGACATCCAAAATGGATGGAATGTGGACTAGTGATCACAGCTAGTGGTACGAATAAGAGACAATCAGCGCCGGGCGGTGGTGGTGCACGCCTTTAATCCCAGCACTCGGGAGGCAGAGGCAGGCGGATCTCTGTGAGTTCGAGGCCAGCCTGGGCTACCAAGTGAGTTCCAGGAAAGGCGCAAAACTACACAGAGAAACCCTGTCTCGAAAAAAAAAAACCAAAAAAAAAAAGAGACAATCAGCCAGTCCAACAAGGCTGGCCACACCAAGGCTGCAGAGAAAGCTAAGGCAGGGCCTTAGTGAAGGGAGCAGAGGTATTTCTCTCCCCATCTCCATGGCTCCAAAGCAGCTCACCATCACTTCATTGTTACCCATGCTCCTGCCTCTCCAAAGGTTTCCATCCTGTTTATATAGAGTCTGCACTTCACTTTCCTTCTGAAACAAAATGCCCCCACAAAGACCAATAACCACAGAATCACTACAAGATTCGCTGTACCAATAGGCCAGGCAAGCCCTCCAGGCCACCATCTACTCAAACTGTCCATTTCCCTAGAACCCTTCATTCTCTCAAGACTTCCTGGTCCCATCCACCAGCATTCTACCTGCAGGAGCTTCTAGCAAGCTACTGTGGCTCCCACCCCGCAAGGTCGGAGCTGAAAGCTGTAGCCAGCAAGCAGGAAAGCCATGATGGACCAGTAAGTACCAGAAAAGCATGGGAGACAGGAGAATTGCACCATCCCATTCTATAGATGAGAAATACTGAGCCTCAAAGATCCAAGGTCTCCTATCAAGAGACAGGCTGAATCCCAAACAAAGACAATGCAAACAGACACCAGCAGCAGGGCCTGTATTATCAAAAAGTGACATTTCCCCAAATGCCAAAACATGTGCAAGCATGCACACATGCACAACACTCCCACTTTAATATCAAGCCAGTGTGAGCGGGTAACAGCCCTGGAGTGCAGTGCCCTCGGCCACTGCTTCTCTGCTTTGCCTGTCTCCATGAGGTTCAGTCTCACTTTTCTTAAATGCAGACAGCTAGCTTCATGCCAATGCTTGATTTTAAAGGTCACCCCTTAACATTTCCTGTTTCAGGGCCACCTTAGATCAGGGTCACAATGCTGGCTGGCATTTAAAAGAATCTGCACTCTTTTGTTTTTCCCTCCTCTTTTAAGGACTACACATTCATCTTATCATTTCTGCTCTTTTTCCTTGAAGATAAGTCATGAAGTAATGATCTGAGGCCCAAAGTTAGGGGTGGACAAGGTGCTGGTTGGACTCCATCCTAGGTCTGGGGCTGAGTGTCCGTGTAGCTGATGGGGGCCTAAGACATGGCTTTAGCCTCAGCCCAGGAAACCTGGGTAGCAGGTTAGTTTGGGCAGCACTGGGTTAGTGATCACACTTACTCACCAGGCCTGTCTGAGGCACACAATCCTAGAACTAGACAAGTGCAGTAATCACCCTCTGGCCTCACTGGGCTGATCTATGAAGCCAATGGAATCAGAAACCAAAAGACAATGATGGGAGGGGGGCACTCAAGCCCCAACATCTCCCATGAGCACCAGGCACAGAACTGAGCGTGTCTACAGCCTGCTTAGATGATACCTCAAATGTTATGTGGAATAGGAGCCCCCAAGGTAGATTTCACTTTGAAAGGAGCCTACCTGAGAACATAACCTAGATCTTTATACCGTCACTGTGTCCAGACCCCAAAGTCACTGAGACAAGAGGGAGAGTTCAGAGTTCAAGTTCACTTACCACGAGTCCTCAGACCCGAAACCTTGCTGGACTAAGATGTCCTTAAGCAAGAAGACTGGTCTTGCTAGGCAAACACAAGGAGATTTGCTCTACCATATGACAGGTGGGTCTCCTTAGTTCTGCTCGCTGCTACCAAAGTCGTGCTGAGTGCTAGTCACAGTAGTAGCACCCCGGGAGTCACCCAGCAACCCATCACTAGTTACTAGCTTAAGAAGGATCCCAAGAGCCTCCAGGAACCCACACAATCAATCAAACCTACCCACACTGAAGGTAGCCCTTGCACAGGCCTACCAGGCACAGGGTGGAGATACATAAAAGATCACAAGCACGAAAAGAAAATCTTAGAAAAACTTGTAGAAAACAGGGACCCAGAAAGCAAAAGTAAAGCTTCTAGATACAAAGGCAAGTGAAGTTCCTCAAATTGATCAAAGCAAGTCCACGCTATAAATCCTCAAAGTTCTATCATATTACACTGCTGCTGTGGCCACACTCCAAAACTATCTCAGGCATGCAAGGCCATGCTGTGGGAGATGGGCACTAACTTCAAGGCATCACTCTACCTGCAATCAGTCACCGGGGTGTACTTTTGCTTGTTGCTATCACGATGGGAAAATGTATTTCACACAACAGATATGCAAGGACTGAGAAAGAAATACTCAACCCCTTCCAAGCAAGCCTATTTATGATTCAGGAACAAGACAGGAGCATCTGAGCATCCCCACAACCAACAGACCTAGACTGAATCTAGGCTTCACATCCGGCTGGGCCAGACCCCTGGACAAGCTGTAGCTTATCAGAGACTGTCCAATCCCTGAGCATCACAGACTAAAACACCTGCAGAGCCCAAGCCAACTACATACTGGAGCCCCCGCAGGATCAGGAAGACCTGGGAACAAGCTGCACCTATCCTGTGACCCTAGCTGTCACAAGTACCACCATCACTTGACAAAAGCTAGGTGTACTATGGGAGATTCCTTACGAAGTCCTTGCAACTCCTCAAAGACCATTACCTCAGTAACCTCATTTCAGGCTCCAGCCAGACATTAGCCACAGGTAAAAGCTCATGTATCTGGGACCCACAGTGTGAAGCTCATACACATCCCCTGTAGGTTAGGTTAGGATGGCACTGACATTGATAAAATGTTTAACTACAGACATCACTCAGACTCGGCTGAGCTTTATAATGTGCAACTTTTTCCTTTAAAATGGACACCCAGAGGCAGCCCCTTCCTTCTACCAAGCCTCATTTCAGATACTCAGACCATGGAATGGGAAGCCACCATGAGGTTTCTTCTAGGTCAACACAGACTGTTAACACTTAAGTGAAGGGCTTCCTTATACCACAGGACATCCATTTATCAGGCTTTTCCTTGTAAAAGGTAGAAGACAAGTGCCAGGCAAAGGCACTCCAGTACAGGGACACTTTGGGGTGCTTATGAACAGTCAGTCATGTTCACCTCACACTCAACAGAATACTCAAATGGTCCAACACCTCTCATGACCATACACTCAACATGCAAACGTGAAATGTCACAAGGAGGAAACAAGTACCGCTGGTGCACAGGGGACACATAGTAGTTTAATGTTTACTATGTAACTGACCAACATCTATTTAGGGCCAAGCAAGTCTCAATAGCATGACTTGGTAGAAAAGGCCAGGGTGATACTTGGGTGGGTTCCGTCTTGTGCCAACCCTGTTGACTTCCAGACATCACACCAAGCCTGGTCAAGCTACTCACCGCAGGACCAGCTTCCTGCCCTGGTCTGCCATGAGAAATAAAGGATGCACCAGACTAGTCCAAGCAGCAGTGAGCCATAGGGAGACAGCCTAAAGAGTGAGAGGCAGGAGACGAGGGAGGGGTGTCTATCATGCAGCCTCTCCTTGGGCCCATCCTATTTGCTCTTCTGTGTCCAATGATCTTTCAGAAGTGTGGGTACACGCTGTGCTTGCTGTTGTCACTCATGCAGTCCTAAGAAGGGTCTCAGAACCAGTGATAACCCCAACTGACCCAGCGTCACTGTTCTCCCCCCATCTGGGAATTTCAAAAGGATGAAGGCCCTTACACTCAAGTACATGAAGAACCTGCCAACTCTAGCAGCTCTGTGGGCAGCCACTAGCCACAGATGGCTAAATGAACTGAACTCAGTTCCACAGTCACTTTAGCCTCCCTTGAAAAGCTCAGCAGCCCCCTGTCTGGAGGATTCCTAATGGATAGTACAGCTATAATCACATTCATATTCCAGAAAGCCCCAGACTGGAGGACCAACAGGCCTCTGCTTTTATAAAGTTATCTTTGTATCCCAGAGCCTGTTCTTCTTCCTTCAACTAAGCAGGAAAAGTATTTCCAACTGTCCTTGACTCTGTCCCCCAAACAGGGTAAGGCTGGTGGCGTCCTCCATCTGCCATGAAACAGGAGTGGAAATAGCCACCACAGAAACAGTGTACCTTCATCTCCCATTTCCCCAAGAGCACAAGAACAAGAGACCCAATTTCCCTAGCAGCCCTTCACACATTCTCCAGCTAGCTCTTTTCTTCCTTTCCCTTCTCTCTATAAGACCTATTTTTTAATTGTGTACATGTGCATGCATGCATGCATGCATGCGCGCACACACATAGGTGTGTATAACTATGTGCCGCAGCACACATGTAGAAAACAGAGGACAACTTTCTGGAGTTGGTTCTCTCCTTCCACTATATATAGGAGCCCAGCAGACTAAACTCAAACATGTGAGGCTTAGTGCCAGATACCTTTACTCCTGAGAGCCACCTCACTAGCCTAGAAGTACATTTTCTCACCATGTCCACTTGTACCCATGCTGCTCCAAGGAGGAGCCCTATGAGGGATCCACATACCCCTCCTTGGGAAGGAGAGCTCAATGTCCTCTCTGACCCACCCTATCAAAAGATACACCCATATACCCAGTCCTCAAGGCCTGTCTGCTAGGTTTGTTGATGCGAACTAAGGGCTTTCTATAGTGCCTTGTGAGCAGGCAGCAGTCACTCCATGGAGGTCATCCTCCCTGTTCCATGCACCTGCCATGTCACCCAAGCCTTGCTAGGTCAAATGTTTCCCACAGCAGCCACCACCATCCAAGGATGATAATATTGTTATCACAGGGACTGTTCCTCCTTCAAGTGGGAGCTGGAGTTGGGGTGAGACAACTAAACCAAACCATCGTCGACCTGCCACAGGGAGCTATGAGCCTGAGACAAGAACACAGGCCAAGTTATGTCAGGCTTTCACAAAGCTGCCCTATTCCTGATGCTACTTTGTTTTTTATCTAAGCTGGCCTTGAACTCATGGTGATCCTCCTGCTTCAATCTCCCAAGTGCTGACTTGTTTCTTCGTGAAGCAAAACAAGAAAGTATCTTCAACTGCTGCCATGCTCCTGGGTGGGGTTACTGGACATCCATCAGAAGACCTACAAGACTACTGACATCAAGGAAGGCATGTCTAAGCCTGAGGCCACCAACTTTTCCTAGGCCTCCAAGTCTTTCACTGAGGAGTCAAGAGTGATGCCCTAGCCAATAATAACTACCACTAATGCCAAATCAGCCAGAAAACACTCCCAACTCCAGCCTTCCGTCATACCTCTTACAAGCTGAGGCTGGAATCAAGAACTCCATTCTGGCTGGACAACAGTTTGCCCAAACAGTGTGCAATGGACACCAGTGGTCAAAACCTAGACCAATGTCAGCCGGAAGAAGCAGCAAAGGTTTCCAGAGATGTTTGAACAAGTTCACTTCAGAATCAAGGGCAAAGCAAAATTAGCAGCAACCTCATCTGGGCTTCTCAAATCCAAGTGGCTACAATCTTCCTAGGCTAACCCTAAGGTATGCCAAGCTAGACAAGAGCAGCAGGGAGGATTGCAAATCCTAGCCTTCCTTACCCACCACGAAGCGAATGTGGTTAGGAGCAGCTTCCGGACAAAGGAGGAGAATCCTAAGGTAGTGTTCCCAGTGCTCCAAATTTCTCAGCAGCTCTCTCCCTCTTTCCAGTTACAAACTAGAAGGAATCAAGTGACTTGGTAACATTGTGCAGAGATTGCCCAGTCCTAAGCCCTTGCTGCAAGCCCTCTGGTAAAGAGCACAGCACTGTTCTCTATCTTCCTTCAGCCTCAGCCTGTTTTATGTAGGCAAAGTTAAGAGTGTCCCTTGGGAAAACTGGCAGTCAAGCCATCATCTTGTCTACTTATCTCTCCCCACCCTGCCAAGACTAGCTTCCAGGTCCCCATATCAAATCCATTTGAGCCTCTGCCTCTAAAGCCACACTCAAGAGGCCAGTGGGTGCTCTAAAATGGCACTATGGCTGAATTTCCAGCTTCCCACCTACAGCAGTGGACTCCCAACTAGTTGTTTAGCCTTGTGTATCAAACAAGGATGGAAAAACTCACGCAAGACAAGCCTTCAGCTAGGACATTGCCGTGTGTGTATGTGTGGAGTGTGTGTGTGTGTGTGTGTGTGTGTGTGTGTGTGTCTCAGAAACAGGACCTGTTGCTGATACTTTCATTTCCTGCTTCAAGGATTACATTAGATAAGCCCTGACTACACAGAGCACGTCACAAGTATGAAATGAGAGCAGGTGGTGGCAGAGTGACACTTGCATTATTAATCCGAAGCAGCAGATGAACAGTGTGGGCCCTGCTTAACCCTAAGCACCCATGAGGACGGCAGGTAGAATTCTGCATACCCAAGACCATCCTGCAAACTCAGCAGGCAAAACACACTGTTTAGGCATTGTTATTCTTCAAAAGACATGCTGTTTCCAGGGACCTGGGCCCAAACAGCAAACTCCACAGATGGCAAGGCCACTTTGCCAGAGTCCTAGGGTTAAAAACCTTCAATCAAGCTGTCACCTGGTGTCATTAAAGGAGATGCTGGGGGAAAATGGTTTATGTGACAGAGATTAGCAACCGCACAATACAGACACTTGCTGTTCAAGAGAAATAGGACTGTATATGGTGATATTCTAGAGTTAACAAAATCATATACATATGAACATGTAAAATGCTTTGGAGCCCAATGCCTCCTTGGTGATACATGCAGCTCAGTCAAGAACATATGCTAAGGCCCCCATAGTCCAACTACAAGCCCCAGTGTTGTGAAATACTTTCTATACACTGTGAAGATACGTCACTCTGAGTGGTTTGAAAAAAGCTGAACAGCCAATAGCTAGGCTGGATTTCCAGGCATAGAGGACGCTAGGAAGAAGAAAGGCAGAATTTTGAGTAGACACAAAGGAAGCATGGCATGTAGGGAGATGAGGTAACTAGCCATGAGCCATATGGGAGCACATAAATTAATAGAAATGGGTCAATTTAAGCTATAAGAGCTAGTAGAAACAAGCCTAAGCTATCAGCCAAGTTTTCATAATTGATAATAAGTCTCCATGTTGTGATTCTCTGGCTGGCAGAGAGAAAGACTTGCTACAAATGGCGTCCAATGTAGGGCCATGTATTTCCACATAATACCTGGGAAAGCTTTAAAAAAAAAAAAAAAGGTTCCAAACAAACAAAAATGGAACCAAATACGGCTTTCTACTCCTGTAGTCTATCATGTGGGACACAGTACAGAGACCATTTCCTGGCCACTGCCTGTGGGCTTGAGCCGCCAGGATCCCATGAGCTAAGCTGAGCAGTGGTTAAAGGTTTTACTCATGTAGGCAGAAAGGTTACAGATATGCAGTAAAGCAGGTTCACATGGAAGAAAAAAGAAACTCTAAAAAAAACCCAATAGCCAGGTGGCAGTGGCGCACGCCTTTAATCCCAGTACTCAGGAGGCAGAGCCAGGTGGATCTCTGTGAGTTCGAGGCCAGCCTGGGCTACAGAGTGAGTTCTAGGAAAGGAGCAAAGCTACATAGAAAAACCCTGTCTCGAAGAAAAAAAAAAAAGTTTTAAAGTAATAAAGTCTTTAAAGAGAGAAATAATTAAAAAAAATAAGCCACGTAGAGATGGGAATACATAGGGAATCTGGCTCTTGTGTGGTGTTATATTGGCTTTAAATCTTTTGATTGCTGATGAGCAAACAATAGCTACTGAGAGACATTAGACTATAAAAGCTACTAAATTAAATCAGCCTGTATATTTTAAAAATGTCTTAACCTCAATACAGAAGTAAAAAATTACGTTACATTAGGGAAGAGCTTATGCTTTTGTTTCCGCAGGAAACAAAGGCTGTGGATTCCTTCCAAGTTAATAGAGATCAGATTTGACTGGGGGAGACCTCCTAAAAATCCTGGCTACAGACATAAAGAAATAAACCTAGAAATACTACAAGACAGGTGATGTATATTTTACCTGCTCAAACATAAAACAAAAAAAAAACAAAAAAAAACGTATTTGGCTGGCTTATGTACAACGCACAATCCATACTTGTGTTAATGCAGATATGTATGTTACCTTTAAAAGTGTGTGTGTTTTCAGAGCAAGGTAACTAGACACCAATGCAAATGGGTGGCACAGGTGATCCAGCCTCTCAGATGCCGCTGTTACAGTTTCCTCAGAGTTCTATATCCAGAACAGCTTCAAGGATGCTGGCTGAGATGCTCCAACCTCACAAACTATTTTAGCCAGGACTTGACCATTATCCTAATTTTCTCAGAGTCCCCCCAAAGATTCCAGCGCCCCCTGACAACAGGAAGCAGTCTAGAGAACACAAGGCCTGCATTCCCAAGAGGTGTGTTGGATGGTTTTTGGTCATTCAGTGGGCTAAGGATGTTTGTCATTGTTTAGGGGGTTCATTACAAATTGTTATTGGTCATGGTCAGAAAAAAAAATGAACACAGGAGATTAGATTCAGGGATCTTTTTTCTGAAAAGAAACAGAGGGGATATAGTATAAAAATAGTGAGATGAAAGGGTGGATTGTTGAGTCTACTTTTGAACAACCACTAGTCTCAAACATGTTACATTGGTATGGATTTTTGTATACTGATACAAAAATTTAAGGTTGTTTTTGTTAGAACATACTGTACATACCTTTTTACTCTTAAGGTACTATACCTGTGCAGCTCATTTAACAATGTAATGTACACTTCTAAATCTTGAAAGTTACTATTACAATCTATTTAGAATAATAAAGAAATACAGTTAGTAGTCACCTATATCAAACTTATAGTCATGTTAGGTAGGTTTTCAAGGTCAGAGGTATATTTTAGATGGACAGGTGGTCTTCAAACACTTCAAAGACCTACAGAATGGCATTTAAAATGTCTTGTTATCATAGGGTTTTTCATGACAATAAGACATGTTTGCTCCTGGCAGCATCAATTTACTTCAGAGAATATGATAGGCATCAAAGAAACTCCATACAGAGTTTGCTTTCAATGTGGCAAAACTAGTCACTTGGGCAAGAAACTGTTCTTGTCTTGACTGCTGACAGTATGCTGTACAAACTGGACCAGCAGGACACAAAGGAAAAAAGACTGTTGAAGTTTGCCAAAGTAAGGCAAGACAGTCCTTCAAAATTCCTGCTTCAAAGAAAGTCTGCCAGACATTCCACAGGACACACAGGAAATTGACTGCTGAACTTTGTCAAAACAAGGCGGGACAGTCCTTC